>NC_056729.1:1828670097-1828767597 GCF_019279795.1 Protopterus annectens | reverse complement strand
AAAACCAATATAAAGCCTACATATAATAAGCTATGTAAAACCTATATAAAGCCTACGTATAATAACCTAAATAAAACCTATATAAAACCTACGTATAATAACCTAAATAAAACCTATACAAAGCCTACATATAATAACCTAAATAAAACCTATATAAACCCTACATATAATAAGCTACGTAAAACCTATATAAAGCCTACATATAATAACCTAAATAAAACCTATATAAAGCCTACGTATAATAACCTAAATAAAACCTATATAAAGCCTATGTATAATAACCTAAATAAAACCTGTATAAAGCCTACATATAATAAGCTACGTAAAACCTATATAAAGCCTACGTATAATAATCTAAATAAAACCTATATAAAGCCTACGTATAATAACCTAAATAAAACCTATATAAAGCCTACATATAATAACTTAAATAAAACCTATATAAAGCCTAATTATAATAACCTAAATAAAACCTACATAAAGCCTACATATAATAACTTCAACAATGTTCAGAGGGAAGGAATTAATAAAATCTATTTCTTAGAAAAGAAAGATGAAATATATTTTTATCTGGGTAATATTATCTAGTCATCTCTGTTCCTAAGAGTGTACTCAGTGAGTTAAAGGTCATCTCTATGAATTACAACTTATGAATACTTTATCTAGTGACAACTTTCTTTTTCAGTTTGTTACAGCTGTCCAAATAGTTGCACTATGTATGTTTATGTTCACATTTTATGAACTGCAGCTCAGTTTTTACTTAGTTAATATATTATTCGTTTGTAGTAGTCTTTGTAATAAATTTATTTAACGGCAATCATATTATGTCAATGTGGAGCTTTTCTCCCTGGTCCTCTGCTGAAAATGTGATATTATCCCAGTCAGACTTCCTTGGTAAATAAATGTCAAATAAATAAATAAAAGTGTACAAAATATTCTGAATATGACTTTAATGCTCTTGTGGTTTGCTTTCACCAAAACATATTCATCATATACATATTCCTGGAGTTTATCAACCTCTTTATACTGTTTGTGTATTTCGGCTAATCCTGGTTAGGGGTCACCACAGCGGAACTCGGGTCCGCTAATGATTGGTAGTGAATTTTTATGTGCCGGTTACCAGCCTGCCACACCACCTTCAACGAAGGCATGCCCCATTCACGCATGCCTTCACACAGAAAACGCTCTAGCTGAGAATCGAACGGGACAACGTCTTGCTATGAGGCGACAATGCTACCACAGCACCACCACCGCAGATATTATCAACCTCTCAACCTCTTTATACTATTGCTAACTTATTTTCTGTCTTAGAATACCTCTTTTGTCTATCAGTAAATGCTCTTGACTGAGAGATTTCTGGTCTATTGTCCTGCAACTTGCATTTACTTACCACTAAACTGATTTATTCAAATCACAGTACTTGAAGACCTGTGCATCCTTAATTAGTTTTGTATTTCAAAACTCTTTTCCATTTAACAGCTTTTCCAAGCTACATGTTACTGTAACAGCTTTCTATGAAGCAAAATTAACTTGCACATACTGTGCATAAACTTTGCAAGATACTTCATAATTTAGAAAGAACTCTCCACAACATGTACTTGTCTCTTGGATGTTATATCTGCACAACTGCTCTGAGGTTTCCTACTTCAGGTTTCATTTGGTCTGAGGTAGAATATGATTCAGACTCATCACTCTTATTTTACTAGAAACTTCCATTTCTATTTAGCAGCTGTATCTTGCCTTCTCATAGTGTTGAACTTTGCACTAACAGAGAGTAAGTTATACTTGTAGCACTTGTAACACCTTCTAAGCTGTTTGAAGCCCTGGGCTGTTGATGAAAAGCTTTGTCTCCTCCACACATAAAATATATCGACTTTCAGGCTTGCATTGTTTAACTTTATCTGCTAGAAACCCTACTTTGCATCTAACATTGAGAATAACACAGCATTCAACCTAGTTCTGACCTGTTTTTCAAGTTAAGAAATTGCTAATTATTTTTGTAACCATTTTATCACTTCTTGTGGATCTGCACAAATGCACATTTTGCCATTTTCACAACAGCGGTTATAAAATTGCCCATTCTGTTGACTCTAACTGATTTCTATTCCCTTCATGTTCCAGCATTATTGCATTTGTGAGAGATAGCTGTACTTTCACTGGACCATATATTGCTTGCAGATTATCATAGGGTTAAGCACTTTACTATTATAAAAGGTTGCTATTCATTGTTTTAGTTTACACTTTCAATGGTTTTTGGCTATTTGTGGTTTGATGTTTATGTGTATGTGATATTCTCCTGACAAATTTCCTAAACATTTAAATGAATGAGGATCATTAGTTTAATGTTGTTGCTTGTCTTTTCGGCTTTTCCCAGTTAGGAGTCGCCACAGCGATAATTACAGTAGTAATAACTCTGAGGAGAGGGAGAATGTGAGGTGAGGAATGGACAGTCTGATGAGAGAGTTGTAGATATCTTGTCAGTCAGGTGTGGATATATATATATATATATATATATATATATATATATACATATATATATATATATATATACATATATATATATATATATATATATATATATATGTATATATACATATATATATATATATATATATATATATATATATATATATATATATATATGTGTGTGTGTGTGAGTGTATATATATATATATATATATATATATATATATATATATATATATATATATATATATATATATATCTATATATATATATATATATATATATATATATATATATATATATATATATATATATATATATATATATATATATATATATATATATATATATATATATATATATATATGAAATGAGGTAAGTAGTGGACATTGTGTTGAGAGAGTTACAGATATCTTGTCTATCAGGTTTGGGGCCGAAGCAATGACAGTTTTTGTATAGATGTTCAAATAATAGTAGTTTGAAACTGGTAGATTCAGGAGTATTTTGAGACTGTGTTATAGGGAGTTCCATAATTTGGCTATTTGATTTGAGAATAGGGCTTCACCATGAGTGTTGTTAGTTTTGTTTACTGTGAGAAAGTTTCTGTCTGCAGATCTTAGACTTCTGGACATGAGTAGGGAACAGCAAGTTCATTGAGGGATGGGCAATTGTCAGGACAGAAGATGATACTGTGTGTGAATTTAAGTTGGAAATGGAACAGGTCAGGTAGCTCGAGCCAATTTAATGTATGTAGAGCAATAGAATGGTGGGTTTGGTGGGGAAGTTTGGCTATGAAGTGAGCTATTTTGTTGTAGAAAGTTTCCAATTTGGTTAAGTCTGATTTTTTTAAGTTACTAAAGAGGGGGAAAGCATAAAGGAGCATAGAGAGGAGGAAGGTTCTGGATATGACTAGTCTGGTATTGTCAGTGAGGAATGGCTTGTGTCTGTACAGTGAGCTAAGGTTAATGTGACCTTTCTTAATTGTGATGGCTATGTGTTGGTCAAATCTGAGTTTGTTGATTGTCATGCCAAAGAGTTGTATATGCTCAACTGGTTGGATGACTGTATTGTTTGTTGAGAGAATAGTGAAAGGAGGGGTGGTCGGTGATTGCTACTCGTAAATAGCATTGACGGTGTCATTTTCGGGTTGAGGATTAGTTGTGATTAACTTAGATATGTTTCTGTATCATTAAAAACTTTTTGGTTTATCTAATTTCAAACTTAGATTTTGCTTATTAATTCTCAGTATTTCTTGCTAGCACTGTGAACTGCATTCCTATTTCGGTGTTCCAGAAATGTTTTCAGAATTGACACTGTCAGCTCGTTGTATTTTAATAACACCACAAATAACTCATGTCCATGTTTATATTTTACACAATGCAAATTCTTTTCAACTGATTTATGCTTTATACATCATTACAAAATGTTTTCTAGCACATATTCTCCAGTGGTGATTTAAAGCAGGACAATGCTTGTTTTCATACCTATAGCTACACCTACTATATGAGGCTTGAATTTTAATTAAACAGTCATTTCTGTTGAATCCATTACCATTGCAGTATATTGGCACATGACGCTCTTTAAAATATCTATTACTTTTCGATCCTTATTTGGTTTCTCATTATGACTTTATTTTGTTCACATTGTATCTTGTATACATCCATTTCCTCAATTAATTATTTTATCTAAATGTATATTTGAAATTTCACATGGTCTGCACACATCCATAGCTTTTGGCAAGATCAAGTCTGCTCCTTCTAGTTATGAAGCCTTTCATTTCTTATATAACATGGTATTATGTCAGTTATTAGTGAATCAAAAAATTGCCAAATTCACAGACTCTGGCTGTCTTTTACCACCATACCACAAACATCTATCATTTCTGTAAGACTTTGTGCTACCATAAAGGACAAATGGTGAATAAATAGAAAATATTTTTAACATTTATAGTAAATATAAGTCCATATTTTGCACTCTTCACTGGTGTTTTATATTCTCCTCTTCAAGACAAGTAAAAAGTTAAGTACCTTTGAAGCTCAGTTCATATGTGTGTGTAGAAATGTTGCACACACTGTACCAGTTCAGCTATATCTGTTCATCAAGTCTAAATGAGGAAAAATTGCATATCTGGATCCAAAGCATCTGTTTTTCTAGTAAATGTCCTTGAAGTGAGAGGATTCCTGATGGTTACAGCTGAAGTATTTTTCTACAAAGAAATATACTTCTGTACTTCCAAATACATAAAGTCTTATCAATTCCTAGCCATAGAGACCTCCACCTCTCATCTGCTACATCTGTTGACCACTAATACTGCAAACTGTCTCTGTCTCTCTGGTGCTACATCCCTTAAGCACATGGTAAACATGTACCTTCATTCAATCTGGATATCTTAGTGCCTCAGTCTCTACTTACTCCTAACCCTCAGGAAACATTTCAAATGTCTTCTTTCCTACAAAGAAAACTGAAGCTGCATTGTCAGTGCAGTCCTTTATTATCTACATAGTAATCTGTCGCAAAAAATGGACTGCATAAATCGATATTGATATGTGTTGCTATATTTCACAATAACCTTTATTTAGATGCACACGTGCTCGCACACACACACACAGACACACACACACACACACACATGCACATGTGTTTGTGTGTGTGTCTATACACATATACATTTTGACTGTTAAAACAGGTGACTGACTCAATATTTTGTCCCCTCAAGATGATCATAAATCTCTGTGCTTTTGATCACTGATGTTGGCATATTTAAAAATGGACACTATTTGCAATTTATTTTATGTAGTAATGGCCAATTTGCCACTGTTTTTATTTGTTCTGTTTTGTTTTATTCTGTTTTTTTTTTTTCAAGAGGCTGTGAGAATCTGATTTTCTACACATTTCATATGTCTTTTACATCTGAAGAAAAGATGAACATTTCTTTCTTCTGTAGGATACGAATAGTATTTTCTACCTTTCCTTGCATCATTTGCTCATTTCTTGAATCGTTTTCAGTTTATCATCATGCACAATGAACTGTGTGATACTTTGCTATTCCTAAAACCTGAACACTAAACATTCTCCTCTAGTCCCCTTGATAGGACAAATTATTAGCTCATAGCCTGTTATCGGACACCCTCCTTATCCCCTGATATCACCTAAGATTCTTCAATATACTTTACAGTCTCACTGTCATCAAAAATTCCATTGTATTGGGATACTTTAACTACCCATCAATAAACTGGAACACCTAAGCCTCCAATTTAGGGTATGTCTAGATGTTCTTAGATTTTGTAAACAATAATAATACCCATTTGTTAACCAGTTAGGCCCACTGATCACACAGTCCATTTTTAGGGGAAACATGAAAGTAAAGTCTGGTTAAGTAACTTGCTCAAAGGTACACAGAAGACAAATGAGGACTGGGGGAATTGAACTCTGTGCCACAGGGGCTACATCTCACAGCCATGAGTGTTGTTGTCTGAGTTGGTTACATTTCTAGTAATCATTTTAAATCGAGTTGCTGGCTACTGAGACTTCTCTGCATACATCAACTGGACATAAGCTGATTTAAGTATATTTTCTGCACTTATTTAAGATTTGAGTGAGTAAATATTGTGTGTCTTGCATTCAGTAAATATTGTGTGTGTCTCTGAATCTCTGCAGTAGTTCCCCACCCCCCTCCGTGTTTCTTATTGTGGTGTTAATCTTGGGTGGCTTTGGAATTGCCCACCCCTGCTGTAAATCTCTTTTTGCACACTCCTCCTGGACCCATCTCATTCGCTCACTCAACTGAGTACAGTGAGATCATATTTTGATTTTGGATACTCTTACCAGTCCCATCTCCTCTGCAGTGTACAGAGAGAGCACTTGGGAAGGGCATTCCCCTATAGTATCTTAATCTGCTCTGTTCCCTCCATCTCAAAAAAAAAAAAAAAAACATTTTTGTACTTCCTCTGCCTTACTGTATTTGTGTTTCTTCCATCTTTATTACCTTATTTTGCTTTGCCTCTTTTAACATTTTAAAGTGGAACCTGTGTGTTGAGAGACAGCCTTACAAGACTATCTGCAAATATATAGAGCTGAGCCACAGGGGCTACATCTCACAGTCTTACTGTTCTGCAAATATACAGAGATCAGTATATATCTTTTTGGTTTTATAATTTGCACTCTGATTCCTCACATCTCTGTTGAAACTGGAGATCAGACCATAAACTAATCTCACTGGATATTCACATCCCGACCCCACCCCCTGCCCTGAAAACCACAGTAAAAATCTTCTCTAATGCAAATTTCACACTCCTCAAAACCGAGGTGGAATCCTTCAAAGCCCCCGGGCCTGTGGAAAATACGGCCCAGACCGCAGAATCCTTTATAAATGCATTCTATGAACACCTTCAGGAATGCATGGATCATGCAATCCCAAATAAAACCAAGACCCAGTCCTCCAAAGGCAGACGTCCTGTCTGGTGGACCCCAGCCATAAACAAACTATACAATAGAAGGAGGAAGCTACTACATGATAGAGCAAAATCCCAAAAAGGGAAGGCATCTCTGATCAGTATTAGCAAAAAACTACGGGCACTCATAAAAAAGTCTAAGGACAGCTTTGAGAGAAAAATTGCACAGGACACTAAGGATAATCACAAGGCTTTCTTTAGTTATGTTAGGAACCTGGGTGGGAATTCCCAGATATGCTCAGAATTAGTCCAAAATGACAAAAAATACACCGAACCCACAGACATTGCCAACATCCTAGCTGACAGGTTCAGCACAACCCCCCCCCCACCAAAAGGGCAAATATCTATCCCAGCAGAGTGCTAGCCCCCTGACATCTCAAATGCTCAGGTAAGAGCTGCCCTCTCCAAAGCAAAAAACACAGCATCAATGGGACCAGACGGTGTCCCGGGCTGCGTCCTACATGAACTCCAAGAAGAGCTAAACCCAAACATAAAACTACTGTTCAATCTCAGCCTTACTACAGGATATGTACTCAAAGAGTGGTGTACAGCAACAGTGGTCCCCTCTCCAAAAAGGTGGTGCTTCAACGGATCCTGGAAACTATCGCCCCATAAGCCTGACTAGTTTGGTCTGCAAAGCTATGGAAAGGATCATCATGGACCTCATAAATAAAGATATTGGGGACCTACAGACACTGGATCCTACCCAGTTTGGCTTTGTTAAGGGCAGATCCTGCCTCTTAAACCTGGTTGATTTCTTTGAAACAGTCACTAAGGCCATTGACGAGGGGAAGGTGGTCCACATAGCCTACTTGGACCTCGCAAAAGCCTTCGATACAATACTCCACTCTGGCATTATAGATAAGCTCACCAGCTTAAATATAAACCCCTATGTCACCAGATGGGTTGCAAACTGGCTCAAGGACAGAACCCACATGGTTAGAATTGCTGGAGCCATGTCAGACTCCAAACCAGTTACAAGTGGCATCCCACAAGGCTCAGTCCTGGGACCTCTCTTGTTCGGTATATATTTCTCGGAGGTACAGGCCAACACGGAAGGACTGTGGCTGACCAAGTTTGCAGATGACTGCAAACTGGGCACCATAATTGACACTCCAGCTGACACAAGCATCCTCCTCCAAAAGGGACTCATAGAAACAGACAACTGGTGCCAGAGCCATGGACTCAAGCTAAATGCCAAAAAGTGTATAGTCATCCCCTTTGGCAAAAACAAAGTGCCCACAAATTACCACATAGGTGGTAATCCATTAAGTACAGAAGAAGTAATTAGGGACCTGGGGACCCAAGTTGATAGCAATCTCTCATTTGACAACCAAGTGGCCAAAGTGGTTAGAAAAACATTTTATACAGCCCACCTAATCATGAAGGGATTCACATCTAGATCAGGGGAGGTCATCATGCCTCTTTACTCATCCCTCATCAGGCCCATAATTGAGTACAATGCCCCTTTTGGGATGTACCTTACCAAAGACTTGCAGCAACTGGAAAGACCCCAAAAGTACCTCACCAAGAGGATCAAAGGGCTCGAACAGATGCCATATGCTGCCCAGTTAAAGAAACTCCAGCTCTACTCAGTGGCATACCGCCTGCTCAGAGGCGATCTGTGCCTGATGTATAAAGCCATGTCCAACCTGGAATTAATGGACATGCTGCACCTCAGAAAATCCAAATCCCATCGAGCTACGCGCTCGAGAGACTTGAACCTCAGCACTGAAATAAGTAGGACATGCTGGAGGGGCAGATTCATAACACAGAGGCTCCCTTCACTCTGGAATAAAATCCCAGTCCAGGTTAGGCAGAGTCCCTCATTGACTCTCTTCATGTGGAATCTTGATGAGTGGATGGGAGATCGTAGGTTTACCCCAGGTATCACTTCTGTGTCACTGTTTGACAGAGGCACAGTATACTAACCTCGAAAAGGGCATAGCAAAATTAATTTAAAATGGGTGGCAAAAGTCAAACACACTCTGGCTAGGCTTATAAATGCCCTAGGGCAGATAGCCTAGTATGAACCTATGAACCTATGATCCTCTATACCAAATGACAAACAAAGACTTTCTGGAGTAGACTGTAAATAAACCTACCACAGAACACAATATCCGTGGCACGGACCTCACCAATATAAGTGCCTCATGCACTGCTCCTCTGGCATCCCCTTCCCACTGAAGTCTTACCACCAACTTGTACAACAATCTATATTGGTTACCTTTAAAATTTCAAACATCCCACAGAAAATAACTCCAAATTGAAGGGTTACACGTATGTAAACCTCAATCTACTCTATCATAAGACACCAAAATTCATTCATGATTGCACTAACCTCAACTTAGACACAGCAGCTAGCTATACTAAGGAATTCTCTGCCCATTTAGAAAAATGCATAGAAATGGCAATCCCTACTAGAGCTAAATATCATGGAAGTTCAGAAACTTCAGAAGTGGTTCATCAACTTTAATACGCTTTACAACAAAAGAAAGAAAGAAGCTCCTTAAATTACAGCAGGTTTAAAACCTCTCAGTCACAGGCAGTATTAAAAACACTGCAAGAAATGTAAAATCACCATCAGGGCCACTAAAGTTAACTATAAACTTAGGTTGGCATTAGTACCTGAAAATAATAATACATCTTTCTTCAGCTGTGTTAAGAAACTAAGGAACAGCACACTAATGAACTTGCTCAGGATGAAATTTTCATTCAGATCTAGCTAACATTCTTAATGTACTTGCCAACAAATTACTCCCAAGACTGTAATGCACAGTCCACAAATCACTCAATCTCTTGAATCCCTTTTTATCACTAGTGAACATGTATTATGGTGCTGAATAAGATCAAAAATACTTCCTCTATGAGGCCTGATAATATACCTGGATGTTTAATAGGTAGAACCAAGCATGCTCTTCCTGACTTACTCCACAGACTGTTTAACCTAAACTTAACTGCAGACATCGTCTCTGAAGAATGGTGTACTGCAGCTGTGATGCCCCAAAATAAGAGTGGCCACACAACCAGCTCTGGGAATTATAGGCCCATCAACCTAACCAGCTTCATTTGCAAGACCATTGAATGTATTGTAACCGCTCTCACATCCTATGATAACAAAAACCTCATTAGACTTGACTCACAACAGTTTGGCTTTGTCAGAAGAAGATCCTGCCCACTAAATCTGATTAACTTCTTTGAGAGGAACACGTAGCAGCTGACAGTGACCATGCTGTGCACACAGCGTACGTAGACCAGGCCAAGGCATGCAACACTGTACCCCATGCTGTTATGACAGGAAAGCTAAATGGTTTAAAAATAGATACCCATGTTGTAAGATGGATAACAAACTGGCTAAAAGACAGACCCCATACAGTATAAGTCAGAGGCACCTCATTAGAAAGTATGAAGAGGACCGACAGTGTCCCTCAGGTCACTGCATCTGGACACATTCTTTTCAGTATTTACATTTCTGGTCTCCAGGCATGGAGCCAGGATGCCTGGCTTACTAAGTTTATAGATGATTACAAACTGGAAGCTATTGTTATATCCTCCTGTGATACCTGAATATCCAGCAAGAACTGTCTCTTAAATGCTTGTTATAATAAAATAGGGCTAAAATGTAATGATAAAAAATACAGTATCTTCACTTTTGGTAGACACTGTCTCCCCTTAGTATATATTGGCAATACACCATTATAAAATGAAACTGAAGTTACTGACCTTGGAAACTGGGTGGATAACTCCCTATTGTTTGATCATTGCATGACAAAATTTGTCTAAAAATCCTTATACCAAGTACAACTAATCACCAAGATTGTATCAGGATGCCATCATTCCCTGAAATTCGGTATTGATTAAGCTGGTTATTGAGTTCAATGGCGCATTTGGGATGTAAGTCATGAGACATATGAAACAATTCAAACAGCCACAGGGGTTCCTAACCAAGAAGATCACAGGCCTATAGATCATAAGACCACAAGCTAATAGGAGTGGCTGGAAACACTATCCCCTTTTTCAGTATCTTACAGACTTTGAGGGAAGACCTATGCTTAGCCTACCATGACATTGGAGACTTGGTTGTCCTTGATTTCCTGTATCTCAGCAAGTCTAGTGCATTCAGTAATGCCAGAAACAGGAACCTAAATCTTCACCAATAGGGAAAAAACATACTGGAGAAACAGGTTTATCATACAATGGCCCCGCCCACCTCTGGAACAGACTTCCTTTGTAGATTAAATGGTGCTGTTCACTAGCATCATTTAAACAGAACTTAAATGATTGGCTGGGTCCCCACTAATTTACACCAGAACAGACTGGACTAATGTTCTTTGAGAACGGGGGTATACCCTGAGGGTGGATACTTCGATTATTTTAATTAATACTTGTTACTGGTGTACCCTGAGGGTGGATACTTTGAATTATTTTAATTGATATTCATTAATGGTGTACCCTGAGGGTGGATACTTTGATTATTTTAATAAATACTCATTACTGGTGTACCCTGAGGGTGGATACTTTGATTATTTTAATAAATGCTCATTACTGGTGTACCCTGAGGGTGGATACTTAGATTATTTTAATTAATACTCATTACTGGTGTACCCTGAGGGTGGATACTTTGATTATTTTAATAAATACTCATTACTGGTGTACCCTGAGGGTGGATACTTTGATTATTTTAATAAATACTCATTACTAGTGTACCCTGAGGGTGGATACTTAGATTATTTTAATTAATACTCATTACTGGTGTACCCTGAGGGTGGATACTTCGAATTATTTTAATTGATACTCATTACTGGTGTACCCTGAGGGTGGATACTTAGATTATTTTAATTAATACTCGTTACTGGTGTACCCTGAGGGTGGATACTTCGATTATTTTAATTGATACTCGTTACTGGTGTACCCTGAAGGTGGATACTTTTATTATTTTAATAAATACTCATTACTGGTGTACCCTGAGGGTGGATACTTTGATTATTTTAATTAATACTCGTTACTGGTGTACCCTGAGGGTGGATACTTAGATTATTTTAATTAATACTCGTTACTGGTGTACCCTGAGGGTGGATACTTATAATTATTTTAATTGATACTCATTACTGGTGTACCCTGAGGGTGGATACTTCTAATTATTTTAATTGATACTCATTACTGGTGTACCCTGAAGGTGGATACTTTGATTATTTTAATAAATACTCATTACTGGTGTACCCTGAGGGTGGATACTTCGATTATTTTAATTAATACTCGTTACTGGTGTACCCTGAGGGTGGATACTTAGATCATTTTAATTAATACTCGTTACTGGTGTACCCTGAAGGTGGATACTTTGATTATTTTAATAAATACTCATTACTGGTGTACCCTGAGGGTGGATACTTTGATTATTTTAATTGATACGCATTACTGGTGTACTTCACACATCTGATGATAGTGGAGAATGTTTTTTTTCCCACTTCATTTACTAGTTTCAGATGCTATGATTATCCAAACTCCTTGTAAAGCAGGTAGATAGTAGAGAGATAATACTTAAGTTAGTCAGTTGTAATCCTCATTAACTGTCTTCAGGCAGCAAATAAATTGTGTAGTTATTCTTCTGTTTGTGATATTGTTGGAATCGTCTAAGCAGGAAATCAAATAAGTATTTTGGGTTAGGAAAAATATACTGCTGTCCTTACTTCCATAAACTAACTGTCTATGCTGGATGCTGTGATTTCCAAGAAGGAATGTTCAGCATTTCTGGTGATATGATGGAAAATTGAGACAAAATGGAAGATAGTTGAACAGGTTAATAGCTTAATATATCTAGAAGGGGTGGCTCAGGGGAGATCTTCATGTATCTAGGAAGGATGGCTGACAAGAAAGCTTCATGTATCTAGCAGGGGTGGCTGAGTGGAGAGCTTCATGTATCTAGGAGCCGTGGCTGAGGGGAGAGCTTCATGTCACTGATGTCCCACTCACCACGCTGGAACAAAAGGAAAATTATAGTTAGCTGCCTGTTGGGTGCCAGGATCTGCCACATAACGCATGCACTCAAGTCACTCCACAACAAGTACAAATATGACTTTGTCATTATCCATGTTGGAGTGAATGAACTGAGATGTACCTCCATGGACTACATGAAAAAAGACATGGAAGAGCTCTCAGATTATGTGACTCAGGCAGTATGACCCTAGCCCTGAGTAGCATCCTGCCTTCACCCAGAATGATACCAGAGAACAAAATGTTTGACTTCAACAATTGGCTAAGCTTCTGGTGTCATTCAGTGGGGATCCAGTATCTGTCTACCTGGGATGACAAGATCGACAGACCACAATGCTTTGCCAGAGATGGTCTGCACCTCTCTCCCTTGGGATTCATGTTACTGGCTAAAGCTCTTGCCACCCCTATAGTGCCATTTTTAGGCAAAGTTCAAAGGATACAACCACCACCATAACAGGTACAAGCATGCAAAATCTGAAGGTAATGCTACTCAATGCTAGAAGTCTAAACCTCAAAATTCACTCTCTCGAGGCACTCCTAAAAATGGAGAATAACAATATCTGTGCAATAACTGAGACCTGGTTCAAGGCTCCAGAGAACACCCCTGCAATACCAGGCTACAACTCTTATGACACTTTTTGGCCACCAAACCAGGACCAAAACACTAAAGGTGGAGGAGTGTCCATATTCACCAAGGATAGTCACACCTCCAGGCTAATTGCACAACACAATGCATCTGAAATTCTCCAGGTGCAACCAACACTAGGTAAGACTGCAATCCAAATTGTAACTTGCTACAGATCCCCCACCATGCCCCAAGATTCTCACAACACCTTTCTAAACATACTGGAATATATTAAGATACAACCAAACACCCTAATACTGGGTGATTTCAACTACTCTGCCATTAACTACTTGTGTACTAACACCTTTGCCCAACGGTTCTTGGAATTCATAAATTCCAATGCCCTGGATCAACTAATCCATAGTCCCACCAGGGGCTCCAATATCCTAGACCTGGTCATTACCAACATGGGAAATCGATGCACCACACCTATGGCCACCCCCTCATTGGTCAGGTCGGACCATAAGCTAATCGCCCTTGATATCCACATCCCTCCCAAACCCTTAGTAAGGAAACCTCTGTAAAAAACCTCTCCAAAGCCAACTTCATGCTACTGAAGTCAGAATTGACAAACTTCATGACACCCATGCAGATGAGAACTGAAAGTTCGACTGCTGAATCCTACACTAAGGCACTGCATGAGCACATCCACTCACACATGAATTGTGCCATCCCAAATAGAACCAAGATGCTCTCCTACAAAAAAAGGAAGACAATCTGATGGTCCCTTGCCATAAACAAATTTTACAACAAAAGGAAAAAACTGTTGTAGAAACTCCCTTACCAGTCTCAGTAAGAAGCTGAGATCCCTTATAAAATCCTCTAAAACTAGTTACAAAAATAAAATTGCCAAAGATTCCGAGGACAACCAAAAGGCAGTCTATAGTTATGTCAAGAATCTAAATGGCAATGCTCAGATCTGCTCTGAGCTACAACAGAATGGCATTAAATATGCAGACCCCACAGATATTGCCAATATCCTGGCAGATCGATTCAGTGCCAACCTCACCCCCCTCTCACCCCCAAAAGAGCCCATCTCAATACCGAAAGATTGTCAAATTCCGGTAATAATGGCCATACAGGTAAAAAACTCACTCTCCAAAGCTAAGAATACAGCATCCATGGGACCATACAACATCCTGGGTTTTATACTACATGAACTACAAAATGAACTGGCACCTCACCTAAGTGTCATGTTTAATCATAGCCTCTCCTCAGGCTTTATGCCCACTGAGTGGCACACAGCTACAGTTATCCCACTCCACAATGGGGAATCCACCTTGGACACTGGAAACTACCACCCCATCAGTCTGATGAGCCTGATCTGAAAGATCATGGAATGTATTATCATGGAACTTATAAACAAAGACATTGGCAACCTTCAAACACTGGACCTCACCCAGTTTGGGTTTGTGAAGGGCCAATCTTGTCTCCTGAACCTGATTGACTTCTTCAAATCAGTCTCCAGAGCTGTGGATGAGGGTAAGGCAGTCCACACAGCCTATCTGGACCTCACCAAGGCCTTCTACGCCATCCCCCACTCTAGAAGTAGCAAGCTATGAACCTATGTATCTAGGAGGGGTGGCTAAGGGGGAGACCTTCATGTATCTAGGAGGGGTGGCTGAGGCGAGAGCTTCATGTATCGTGAAGGGGTGGCTGAGGGTAGAGCTTCATGTATAGAGGAGAGGTGGTTGAGGGGAGAGCTTCATGTATCGAGGAGGGGTGGCTGAAGGGAGAGCTTCATGTATCTAGGAGGCATGGCAGAGGGGAGAGCTTCATGTATCTAGTAGGGGCAGCTGACGCGTGAGCTTCATGTATCTAAGAGGGATGGCTGAGGGGAGATCTTCATGTATCTAGGAGGGGTGGCTGAGTGAAGACCTTCATGTATCTAGGAGGTGTGGCTGAGGGGAGAGCTTCATGTATCTAGGAGGTGTGGCTGAGGGGAAAGCTTCATGTATCTAGTAGGGGCAGCTGACGCGTGAGCTTCATGTATCTAAGAGGGATGGCTGAGGGGAGATCTTCATGTATCTAGGAAGGGTGGCTGAGTGGAGACCTTCATGTATCTAGGAGGCATGGCTGACAGGAGAGCTTCATTTATCCAGGAGGGCGGTGGCTGAGGGGAGAGCTTCATGTATCTAGGAGGGGTGGCTGAGGGGAGAGCTTCATGTATCTAGGAGGTGTGGCTGAGGGGAGAGCTTCATGTATCTAGGAGGTGTGGCTGAGGGGAAAGCTTCATGTATCTAGGAGGGGTGGCTGAGGGGAGAGAGTCATGTATCTAGGAGTGGTGGCTGACAGAAGAGCTTCATGTTTCTAGGAAGGGTGGCTGAGGGTAGAGCTTCATATATCTAGGAGGGGTGATTGAGGGGAGAGCTTCATGTATGTAGGAGTGGTGGCTGAGGGCAGAAGAAGTCTGAATGAGGAGGTCAAAGTAAGAATAAGAGAGGCTGCAGCAAACTTGTACACTGTCAGGGGTAGTGTGTGACAGAAGAATGATAAAGAAGCTGAAATATAAGATGTATAAAACCCAGTGGTGTGACCAGTACTATGGTCTGTAAGGTGTACAAATTCAGTGGTGTGACCAGCACTACCATCTATAAGATATACAAATGCAGTGGTGTGAACAGTACTACTGTCTGTAGCTGTACAAAGCCTAATGGTGTTACCAGCACTATTGTCTGCAAGGTGTGCAAAGCTTATTGATGTGACCAGTACTACTGTCTGTAAGGTATACAAAGCTCAGGGGTGTGACCAGTACTACTGTCTGTAGGTGTACAAATCCCAGTGGTGTGACCAGTACTACTGCCTGTAAGGTGTACAAAGCCAGTGGTGTGACCAGTACTACTGTCTGTAAGGTGTGCAAAGCTTAGTGGTGTGACCAGTACTACTGCCTGTAAGGAGTACAAAGCCAGTGCTGTGACCAGTACTACTGGTTGTAAGGTGTACAAAGCTCACTGGTGTGACTGGTACTATTGTCTATAAGGTGTACAAAGCCAAGTGGTGTGACCAGTACTACTGCCTGTAAGGTGCACAAATGCAGTAGTGTGACCAGTACTACTGTCTGTAAGGTGTACAAAGCCCAGGGGTTCATAGGTTCATAGGTTCATACTAGGCTATCTGCCCTAGGGCATTTATAAGCCTAGCCAGAGTGTGTGTGGCTTTCACCACCCCTTAGGATGAGAATACTATACCCATTAGTTTGCTGTGCCTCTGTCCAGCAGTGATACAGAGATGATTCCCGGGGTAAACCTATGATCTCCCATCCACTCGTCAAGATTTCTCTTGAACAGAGTCAGTGAGGGGCTCTGCCTCACATGGACTGGGATTCTGTTCCATAGTGTAGGGAGTCTCTGGGTGACGAATCTGTCCCTCCAGCACGTCCTATTTATATCCGTGTTGAGGTTTAAGTCTCTTGCTCTCGTGGCTCTGGTGGATTTGGATTTTTGAGGTGGAGCATGTCCATTAATTCCGGGTTGGACATGGCCTTGTATGTCAGGCACAGATCACCTCTGAGCAGACGGTATGCGACTGAATAGAGCTGGAGTTTCTTCAGTCGGGCATCGTATGACATATGTTTGAGCCCCTTTATCCTTTTGGTGAGGAACTTTTGGGGTCTTTCCAACTGCTGCAGGTGTCGGGTAAGGTACATTCGAATGGGGCGTTGTACTCAATCATTGGTCTGATAAGTGAAGAGTACAGGGGTACAATGACCTCTCCTGATCTGGATGTGAATCCCTTCATGATCAGGTGGGCAATGTAGAAGGTCTTCCTAACCACTTTGGCAATGTGAGTGTCAAAGAGAGGTTACTGTCAACTTGGGTCCCCAGGTCCCTGATAACTTCTTCCGTGTTTAATGGATTACCACCTATGTGGTAATTAGGGGTTACCTTGTTTTTCCCAAAGGGTATGACTATACATTTTTGGCATTTAGCTTAAGGCCATGGCTCTGGCACCAGTTATCCATTTCTATGAGACCTTTCTGGAGGATGTCTGTGTCTGATGGAGTGTCAATTATGGTGCCCAGTTTGCAGTCATCTGCAAATTTTGTCAGCCACAATCCCCCTATGTTTGCCTGCACTTCAGAAAAATAAATGCCGAACAAGAGGGGGCCCAGGACTGAGCCCTGTGGGACACCGCTCGTGACTGGCTTAGAGTCTGACATGGCACCAGCAACTCTAACCCTGTGTGTTCTGTCCTTGAGCCAGTTTGCAACCCATCTTGTGACATATGGGTTTACATCTAAGCTGGTGAGCTTTTCTATGATGCCCGAGTGGGGTATTGTGTCGAATGCTTTTGCTAGTTCAAGGTAGGCTGTGTGAACTGCCTTACCCTCATCAATGGCCTTAGTGACTGTTTTGAAAAAGTCGACCAAGTTCAAGAGGCAGGATCTGCCCTTGACAAAGCCAAATTGGGTAGGATCCAGTGTCTGTAGGTCCCCAATGTCTTTATTTATGAGTTCCATTATGATCCTCTCCATAGCTTTGCAGACAAGGCTCGTCAAGCTTATGGGGCGGTAATTTACAGGGTCCGTAGAAGCACCGCCTTTGTGGAGTGGGACCACAGTTGCCGTACGCCATTCTTTGGGAACGTATCCTGTAGTAAGGCTAAGATTAAACAGCAGCCTTATGTGTGGGTTTAGTTCCTCATTGAGTTCGTGTAGCACACAGCCGGGGACACCGTCCGGTCCCATTGATGCTGTGTTTTTTACTTTAGAGAGAGCAGCTCTCACCTGGGCATCTGAGATGTTTGGGAGGCTAGACTCTGGTGGGATAGATATTTCTCCTTTTGGGGGGAGGGAGGGGAGAAATTTGCACTGAACCTGTCTGCCAGTATGTTGGCAATGTCTGTGGGTTCAGTGATTTTTTTATCATTTTGTACTAATTCTGAGCATATCTGGGAGTTTCCACCCAGGTTTCTAACATAGCTGAAGAAGGCTTTATGATTGTCTTTTGTGTCATTAGCGATTTTTCTCTCAAAGTTGGCCTTGGATGATTTTATGAGTGATCGTAGTTTTTTGCTAGTATTGATCAGAGATGCCTTCCCATTTAGGAATTTTGCTCTGTCATGTAGTAGCTTTCTCCTCTTGTTGTAGAGTTTGTTTATGGCTGGAGTCCACCAGACCGGGCGCCTGCCTTTGGTGGAAAAGGTCTTGATTTTATTAGGTGTGACCAGTACTACTGTCTGTAAGCTAAAGCCCACTGGTGTGACCAGAACTACTGTCAGTAGGTGTACAAAGCCCAGTGGTCTTGCCAGTACTAATGTCTGTAAGGTGTACAAAGCCATGTGGTGTGACCAGTACTACTGTTTGTAGGTGTACAAAGCCCAGTAGTGTGACCAGTACTACTCTCTGTAAGGTGTGCAAAGCTTAGTGGTGTGACCAGTACTACTGTCTGTAAGTTATACAAAGCCCAGTGGGGTGACCAGCACTACTGCCTGTATGGTGTACAAAGCCCAAGGGTGTGACCGGTACTACTGCCTGTAAGGTGTACAAAGCCCAGGGGTGTGACCAGTACTACTGTCTGTAAGGTGCACAAAGCCCACTGGTGTGACCAGTACTACTGTCTGTATGGTGTACAAAGCCCAGTGACCTGACCAATACTAATGTCTGTAAGGTGTACAAAGCTAGGTTTTATGACCAGTATTATTGTCTGTAAGGTGTACAAAGCTTAGTGGTGTGACCAACACTACTGTCTGTAGGTGTACTAAGCCCAGTATTGTGACCAGTTCTTCTGTATATAGGGTGTACAACACCCAGTGATGTGACCAGTACTAGAGTCTGTAAGGTGCTCAAAGCCCTCTGGTGTGATCAGAACTACTGTCAGTAGATGTACAAAGCCCAGTGGTCTGACCAGTACTAATGTCTGTAAGGTGTACAAAGCCAAGTGGTGTGACCGGTACTACTGTCTGTAAGGTGTACAAAGCTTAGTGGTGTGACCAGCACTACTGTATGTAGGTATACAAAGCCTAGTGTTGTAACCAGTTCTTCTGTATGTAGGGTGTACAACACTCAGTAGTGTGACCAGTACTACTGTCTGTAAGGTGCACAAAGCCTACTGGTGTGACCAGAACTACTGTCAGTAGGTGTACAAAGCCCAGTGCTCTGACCAGAACTAATATCTGTAAGGTGTACAAAGCCAAGTGGTGTGACTAGTACTACTTTTTGTAGGTGTACAAAGTCCAGTGGTGTGACCAGTACTACTGTCTGTAAGTTGTACAAAGCCCAGTGGTATGACCAGCACTACTGCCTGTAAGGTGTACAATGCCCAGTGGTGTGACCAATACTAATGTCTGTAAGGTGTACAAAGCCAACTGGTGTGACCAGCACTACTGTCTGTAGGTGTACAAAGCTTAGTGGTGTGACCAGCACTACTGTCTGTAGGTGTACAAAGCCCAGTGTTGTGACCAGTTCTTCTGTATGTAGGGTGTACAACACCCAGTGGTGTGACCAGTACTACAGTCTGTAAGTTGCTCAAAGCCCTCTGGTGTGACCAGAACTACTGTCACTAGGTGTACAAAGCTCAGTGGACATACCAGTACTAATGTCTGTAAGGTGTACAAAGCCAAGTGGTCTGACCAGTACTAATGTGTGTAAGGTGTACAAAGCCCATACATGTGACCAGTACTGCTATCTGTAAGGTGTACAAAGCCCAGTGATGTGACCAGCACACTGCCTGTAAGGTGTACAAAGCCCAGTTGTGTGACTAGTACTTCTGTCTGTAAGGTGTACAAAGCCAGTGGTGTGACCAGTACTACTGTTTATAAGATGTACAAAGCTCAGTGGTGTGACCATTACTACTGCCTGTAAGGTGTACAATGCCCTTTGGTGTAACCAGTGCTACTGTCTGTAGGTGTACAAAACCCCGTGGTGTGACCAGTACTACTGTCTGTAAGTATACAAAGCTCAGTGGTGTGACCAGTACTACTGTTTGTAAGGTGTACAAAGCCCAGTGGTCTGACCAGCCCTATTGAATGTAGGTGTACAAAACCCAGTGGAGTGACCAGTACTACTGTTTGTAAGGTATACTAAGCCCAGGGGTGTGACCGTTACTATTGTCTGTAAGATGTGCAAAGCCCAGTGTTGTGACCAGTTCTTCTGTATGTAAGGTGGACAACACCCAGTGGTGTGACCAGTACTGCTGTCTGTAAGGTATACAAAGCCCAGCATTGTGACCAGTACTACTGTCTCTAAGTGTACAAAACTCAGTGGTCTGACCAGTACTAATCTGTGTCAGGTGTACAAAGCCCAGTGGTGTGACCAGTACTACTGTCTGTATGGTGTGCAAAGCCCAGTGGTGTGACCAGTTCTTTTGTATGTAGGGTGTACAACACCCAGTGGTGTGCCCAGTACTACTGTCTGTAAGGTATACAAAGCCCAGGGGTGTGACTAGTACTACTGTCTGTAAGGTATACAAAGCCCAGTGGTGTGACCAGTACTGCTGTCTGTAAGGTATACAAAGCCCAGTGGTGTGACCAGTACTACTATCTGTAAGGTATACAAAGCCCAGTGTTGTGACCAGTACTACTGTCTGTAAAGTATACAAAGCCCAGGGGTGTGACCAGTACTGCTGTCTGTAAGTTATACAAAGCCCAGTGGTGTGACCAGTACTACTGTCTGTAAGGTATACAAAGCCCAGGGGTGTGACCAGTACTACTGTCTGTGAGGTATACAAAGCCCAGGGGTGTGACCAGTACTACTGTCTGTAAAGTATACAACGCCCAGGGGTTTGACCAGTACTGCTGTCTGTAAGGTATACAAAGCCCAGTGGTGTGACCAGTACTATTGTCTGTAAGGTATACAAAGCCCAGTGGTGTGACCAGTACTACTGTCTGTAAAGTATACAAAGCCCAGTGGTGTGACCAGTACTGCTGTCTGTAAGGTATACAAAGCCCAGGGGTGTGACTAGTACTACTGTCTGTAAGATGTACAAAGCCCAGTGGTGTGTCCAGTACCACTGTCTGTAAGTTATACAAAGCTCAGTGGTGTGACCAGTACTACTGTCTGTAAAGTATACAAAGCCCAGGGGTGTGACCAGTACTAATGTCTGTAAGGTATACAAAGCCCAGTGGTGTGACCAGTACTGCTGTCTGTAAGGTATACAAAGCCCAGTGGTGTGACCAGTACTGCTGTCTGTAAGGTATATAAAGCCCAGGGGTGTGACCAGTACTACTGTCTGTAAAGTATACAAAGCCCAAGGGTGTGACCAGTACTACTGTCTGTAAGGTATACAAAGCCCAGGGGTGTGACCAGTACTACTGTCTGTAAGGTATACAAAGCCCAGTGGTGTGACCAGTATTGCTGTCTGTAAGGTATACAAAGCCCAGTGGTGTCACCAGTACTGCTGTCTGTAAGGTATACAAAGCCCAGGGGTGTGACTAGTACTACTGTCTGTAAGATGTACAAAGCCCAGTGGTGTGACCAGTACCACTGTCTGTAAGTTATACAAAGCCCAATGGTGTGACCAGTACTACTGTCTGTAAGGTATACAAAGCCCAGGGGTGTGACCAGTACTACTGTCTGTAAGGTATACAAATCCCAGGGGTGTGACCAGTACTACTGTCTGTAAGGTATACAAAGCCCAGGGATGTGACCAGTACTACTGTCTGTAAGGTATACAAAGCACAGTGGTGTGACCAGTGCTACTGTCTGTAAGGTATACAAAGCCCAGGGGTGTGACCAGTACTACTGTCTGTAAGGTATACAAAGCCCAGGGGTGTGACCAGTACTACTGTCTGTAAAGTATACAAAGCCCAGGGGTGTGACCAGTACTGCTGTCTGTAAGGTATACAAAACCCAGTGGTGTGACCTGACCAGTACTACTGTCTGTAAGGTATACAAAGCCCAGGGGTGTGACCAGTACTACTGTCTGTAAGGTATACAAAGCCCAGTGGTGTGACCAGTACTGCTGTCTGTAAGGTATACAAAGCCCAGGGGTGTGAACAGTACTGCTGTCTGTAAGGTATACAAAGCCCAGGGGTGTGACCAGTACTGCTGTCTGTAAGGTATACAAAGCCCAGTGGTGTGACCAGTACTGCTGTCTGTAAGTGTACAAAGCCCAGGGGTGTGACCAGTACTACTGTCTGTAAGGTATACAAAGCCCAGTGGTGTGACCAGTGCTACTGTCTGTAAGTGTACAAAGCCCAGCAATGTGATCAGTTCTTCTGTATGTAGGGTGTACAACACTCAGTGGTGTGACCAGTGCTGCTGTATGTAGGGTGTACAACACCCAGGGGTGTGACCAGTGCTGCTGTATGTAGGGTGTACAACACCCAGGGGTGTGACCAGTGCTGCTGTATGTAGGGTGTACAACACCCAGGGGTGTGACCAGTGCTGCTGTATGTAGGGTGTACAACAGCCAGGGGTGTGACCAGTGCTGCTGTATGTAGGGTGTACAACACACAGGGGTGTGACCAGTGCTGCTGTATGTAGGGTGTACAACACCCAGGGGTGTGACCAGTGCTGCTGTATGTAGGGTGTACAACACCCAGTGGTGTGACCAGTGCTGCTGTATGTAGGGTGTACAACACCCAGGGGTGTGACCAGTGCTGCTGTATGTAGGGTGTACAACACCCAGGAGTGTGACCAGTGCTGCTGTATGTAGGGTGTACAACACCCAGCAGTGTGATCAGTTCTTCTGTATGTAGGGTGTACAACACCCAGTGGTGTGACCAGTGCTGCTGTATGTAGGGTGTACAACACCCAGCGGTGTGACCAGTGCTGCTGTATGGCCACAGCTGATGCCACACCTGACCTCATGTAGAAAATGGGGAAAGGCTTTGATGATGATACTGGTCATTTGGTGGCACCAGATTTTAAATCTTGGTTGTGGAATTTTGACATCTGCTCCAAGGATGCAATCTTTCATGCATGTTTTTCCATATGGTGGAGCACATTCTCGAGTGTGTGGTAGAAGTTGCCATTAAGCAAGATGTCATTATGAACATTGAAAGTAGTGTTTTTATAACTACGTACTAAGAATCAGAGACATTTCATTCTTATAGCCATTTCTTTTGCCTTTTACTCTGTCCAATAATAACCTACTTGAGTTTCTAGCTGGACCAGAACAGAAGAGTTTCTTATACAGTCAATATGTGTCCAGTAAGCTAATGTGAAGCAAATTTATCACAAACCATTACAGTGAGATTAAGAACTTCCCTGAAGTAGCATCTACAATGAACTGGTAGGTCCAACCTTTCCGCAGAGGCCGGTTATGATTGTATTTACAGTATTCATAGCTTTGCAGGTGCCTGGGAGATGTCCTCGAGTGCTTGTGAGATGGACACCTATGTATGCATATGACGGCATAATGTGAGTGAGTGCCCTGAGGTCTAAACATGATCTGAGATGGGCTTTCTGGAAGATATTCATTCCACCGGAAAGGATAAGATTTATCTTTGTGATGTTTAGTGTTACCTCTTTAGCAGAGAAGGAGTTTTCAAATGAAATGAGCAGGGGTGGCTCATGGTACTGGCTGTAGAGTTGCAGCACTGCCCCCCCCCCCACACACACACACATTTACTTTTTTTTAAAAGAGAACAAATAAAATAAGTCTGATCTTAAATGTTTGTGCTAGAGCTTTTCTCCCTGGTCCTCCACTGGAAATGGACTTTGGCCAGCCAGAATTTCCCTGTTAACAAAGACAAATAAAACTAAATAAAAAATATAAATAACTAAGTCTCTGTGCCGGTAGTGAACTACTTCCTGTAGTCAGGGCAATATGGTTTGATTCCTTTTACCTCCATTAGTCTACTGTGTCAGCAAGTTACTTAACCAGATGGTGGTGGTCTTGGCTGGGTTGACCCTGAAAAGGAATACATTGCCCAGTGGGCTTACTCAGGTAAAATATAGATAAAACAGAAATTTCAGTTTAATGACAGCCATGTGAGTTTCAGATTTTATATCCTGGTCAGCTGCCTGTCGAGTGCCAGGATCTGCCACATAACACATGCACTTAGGTCACTCCACAACAGGTACAAATATAATGCTGTCATTGTCCCTGTTGGTGTAAATGACCTGAGACGTACCTCCCTGGACTACATGAAAAGAGACATAGAGGAGCTCTCAGATCTTGTAGCCCAGGCAGGTATGACCCTAGCCCTGAGCAGCATCGTACCGTCACCTAGAATGATACCACAGTACAAGCAGAAAATGATTGACTTCAACAATTGGCTAAGTTTCTGGTGTCATTTTAAGGGGATCCAGTACCTGTCTGCCTGGGATGACTTGATCGACAGACCTCGATGCTTCCCCAGAGATGGCCTGTACCTGTCTCCCCAAGGACTCCAGATACTGTCTAAGGATCTTGCCTCCCCTATAGTGTGTTTTTTAGGCAATGTGCTAAAGACAAAATTACCACCGTAACAGCTACAAGCAAACAAAATCTGAAGGTTATGCTACTCAATGTTAGAAGTCTAAATCTCAAAATGCACCCACTTGAAGCACTCCTTAAAATGGTGAAGATGGACATTTGTGCAGTGACCGAGACCTGGTTCAAGGCTTCAGAGAGCACCCCAGCACTACCAGGCTATAATTCATACCACACCTTTCAGCCCCTAAACCTGGACCAAAGCATTAAAGGCAGTTGTATCTCCATATTCATAAAGGATATGCATACCTCCAGACTAGTAGCCCAACATAATGCATCAGAGATACTTCAGGTACAACTAACACTGGGTAAAACTGCAATCCAGGTTGTAGCCTGCTATAGATCCCACACCATGTCCCAAGACTCCCACCCCACATTCCTAAACATACTGGAAAATATTAGGGTACAACCCAATACCCTTATACAGGGAGACTTTAACTACCCCTCCAATAATTGGGAAAATTGCACATGTACCAACACACTTGCTCAACGTTTTCTGGAATTCATGCCCTGGACCAACTCATTCTTACCCCCACCAGGAATAGAAACATCCTTGACCTGGTCATTACTAACATGGGTGACCATTGCTCTACACCAGTAATTAACTCCTCCCTGGTCATATCTGACTACAAGCTAATCATCATGGATATCCACATTCCACCCTCACCTCCCAAAGGAAAATACTGTAAAAAACTTCTCCAAAGCCAATTTTAGGCTTTTAAAAACAGAGGTGACTAACTTCACAACACCCATGCAAATGGAAAATAGGCACATGACTGCTGAATCAAACACCAATGCACTGTATGAGCACATACACAAGTGCATGGAACAGGCCATACCAAACAGAACCAAGACGCTCTCCTCCAAAAAAAAAGGAAGCCAATCTGGTGGTCCCCCACCATAAACAAACTCTACAACAGAATGAAAAAACTGTTGCAGAAAAGGGTAAAGTCCCAAGACTGGGAAAACTCCTTTGTTAACCTCAGCAAAAAACTGAGATCCATCATCAAATCTTCTAAAGCTAGCTATAAAACCAACTGCTGCAGATTCTAAAGACAACCACAAGGCATTCTATTGTTATGTCAAGAATCTACATGGCAATATTTAGATCTGCTCTGCATTACAGCACAATGGCAATACATAAACAGAACCAACTAATATTCCCAACATATTGGCTTACAGGTTCAGTGTGAACTTTACCCCCTTTTCTCCCCCTAGAGGGCCTATCACAATACCTGAGGAATGCCAAGTCCCTATTATTATGGCTACACAGGTAAAAAACGCACTGTCCAAAGCCAAGAATACAGTTTCCATGGGACCTGATAATATCACTGGCTGTGATCTACATGAATTACAAAGTGAACTGGCACTAAACCTGAGTACCTTGTTCAATCACAGCCTCATTTCAGGCTATGTTCCTACCAAATGGCACACTGCTATGGTCATCCGACTCCACAAAGGGGGAGGGACTACATACCCTGGGAACTACCACCCCATTAGTCTGATGAGGCTGATATGTAAGGCTATGGAGCATCAGCATGGACCTTATAAATAAGGAAATAGGGAATCTCCAAACTCTGGACCTTACACGGTATGGGTTTGTGAAAGGTAAATCATGCCTGTTCAACCTGATAGACTTCTTCTAGTCTGTCACCAGAGCTGTGGATGAGGGCAAGGTAATTCAGACAGCCTACCTAGATCTTGCCAAGGCCTTTGACACCATCCCTTACTTAGGAATCATAGATAGACTCACTAAACTAGGCATAAACCCCTATGTAATAAGATGGGTTGCCAAATGGCTCACTGATAGAATCCACACTATGAAAGTAGCAGGACTCAAAATCTGACTACTGACCAGTTACAAGTGGTGCCTCACAAGGATCGGTCCTAGGTCCTCTCCTTTTTGGCATCTACTTCTCTGAAGTTCAAGCCAACACAAAGGGACTCTGGGTGACCAAGGTCACAGATGATTGCAAACTGGGAGCCATTACTGATTCTCCAACTGATTTAGACATTCTAAAAAAAGGCCTCACTGACACCAATGACTGGTGCCAGAGCCATGGCCTTAAGCTCAATGCCAAAAAGTGCATTGTCATTCCTTTTGGGAAAAAATTGTTGCCCATGAACTACCACATAGGCAGTAGTCCACTAAGCAATGAAGCTGTGATAAGAGAACTGGGGACACAGGTTGACAGCAACCTCTCCTTTGATAACCACATTGCCACTGTAGTCAGAAAATCCTTCTATGTGACACATCTCATTACAAAAGGTTTCTCATACAGGAAGAAAGAGGTCATAATCCCTCTCTACTCGTCCCTCATTAGATCTATTATAGAATACAATGCCCCATTTGGTATGTACCTCACTAGACACCTACAACAACTGGAAAGGCCACAAAAATACCTCACTAAGAGAATCTTAGACCTTAGACACATGCCCTAAACGGACAGACTCAGAAAACTCCAGCTATACTCTGCTCTTACCGCCTACTTAGAGGAGATCTTTGCTTGACCTACAAAGCTATGTCTGACCCAGAGCTGCTGGAAATGCTACATTTAAGGAAATCCCAATCCTTCTGTGCCACACGCTCCAGGGACCTTAACCTCATTACCACAATAAACAGAACATGCTGGAGGGACAGGTTTCTAACCCAGAGACTTCCCATACTCTTCAACAAACTTCCCATTCACATCAAGCAGAGCACTTCACTGGCCCTCTTTAAGAGAAACCTTGATGAGTGAGTGGGCAATAGGAAGTTCACACTGGGGATCACTTCAGTGGCCTTGCTTGACAGGGGCGTTGGAAACTAACTTTGGGCGGCATGATGCCTGAAATCTTCTTGGGCTAGGCTTATATAGGCTCCAGGGCTATTAGCCTAGTACATACCTTTGAACCTATAAACCTATGAGCATTTGATAATCTGACACTAGTATGTATTCATGTGCATATGTGCATATACATTCATCTCTGATATGCACATGTGCGTATTCAGATGGAGTTGTGCAGAAAGGTGCCCATGTAAATGCATGCTTGGGTGCTCCTGAGTATTTGTGCGCGTGTGCAAGCGTGTGTGTGTGTATTTTATATATATATATATATATATATATATATATATATATATATATATATATATATATATATATATATATATATATATATATATATATATATATATGGATCTACCTGACTACATCGAAACTTCAGAAGAGCGAAAACGACTTCACTGACACCACATAATCGACAATTCACAAACACGACACCTCATACACTCGACACATCATAACAACAAACAAAACAAATCCCCTATCCAAAACCCACACACACAACACAAGCACACCAAAATCCTTACAAACCAACACTAACCCATACATACACAACTATCTACAACCCTAACCCAAAGCCTTACCCTAAGGTCCATCACTATCGCACACTCACCTAACCCGCGCCCTAACCCTAACTCACTTAACCCGCCCCTAACCCAAAAACTATCACTACTGCACACTTACCTAACCGGCCTAACCCTAACTCACTTATCCCACCCTATCCCTACAGACCGTCAACATCGCACACTTACCTTACTCGCACCCTTACCTAACCCGCCCTAACCCTAACTCACTTATCCCACCCTATCCCTACAGACCGTCAACATCGCACACTTACCTTACTGCACCTTACCTAACCCACGCCCTAACCCTAACTCACTTATCCCACCCCTATCCCTACAGACAGCCAACATCGCACACTTACCTTACTCGCACCCTTACCTAACCCACGCCCTAACCCTAACTCACTTATCCCACCCCTATCCCTACAGACAGCCAACATCGCACACTTACCTTACTCGCACCCTAACGGCCATCATTACCGCATACTTACACACCCTTTCCCCATCTCAGTGTTCTCAGCGTCGGTGTCTTCCTCTGTCAGTCTTCTGCCTTGTCGATCTTCTGGCGTCGGTGAAGTCGTTTTCGCTCTTCTGAAGTTTCGACGTAGTCAGGTAGATCCATATATATATATATATATATATATATATATATATATATATATATATATATATATTATATATGGATCTACCTTACAAGCTCGACAATTCACAAGATCGACAAAACCACAAGACCGATGGAGCAGATAACCGACAACTTGTAATCTCGACAGTGAAAACACCGACATGAGAAATGTGTGAGCGCGACTCGGAAATTATGCAATAGTGAGGGATTTAGGGTTAGGGTGCGATAGTGAAGGACTTGAGGGTTAGGGGTGGATTAAGTGAGTTAGGGTTAGGGTGTGAGTAAGGTAAGTATGCAATAGTGACGGACCTTAGGGTTAGGGTTTGAGTTAAGGTTAGTGCATAGATAGTTGTGTGTAACGTGTAGTGTAGGTTTTTAGGTTGTTGGTGTGCTTGTGTTTTGTGTGTGTTGTGTGGTACAGCGAACTTGTTGTTTTGTTAACTGTTAGGATTGTGGTTTTTTGGGCATGTGAAGTTTCGTGTTTTTGTGGTTTCGTTCTTGTGGTCTCGTCATTCTAATTGTCGATCTTGTGAAGTGTCGAGCTTGTAAGGTAGATCCAGATATATATATATATATATATATATATATATATATATATATATATATATATATAGGTTCATAGGTTAGTACTAAGCTATCTGCCCTTGTGAGCCATTTTAAGCCTAGCCAATTATCCCTTGTGAGACTCAAACCCTGCACCTTGTGTTTGTAAGGCAAACACCTTCCCTTAGGCCACCCTCCCAACTATATGTATATATATATATATATATATATATATATATATATATATATATATATATATATAGACATACACACACACACACACACACACACACACACACACATTGACAAGTGTCCGTATCAGCATATGTGCTCTTGTGCATTGTTGCATATATGTGCACATGTGAGAATTGTTGCATATATGTGCACATGCTATTAGGAGTGTGACATGCCCTCTTGTGCATAGGTATTCATGTATACAATCATATAGTCATATTTGTGTGAAATAGTAACCCATTTGGCTGATTTTTTTATTTTATCAACCTACACATGTGGTTCTGGAAAATACAAAACTGACTTGATTTTTTAAAACAACTGCGGAGATACATTTTTATTTTCCTGTAAATATTCACTTGTCTTCCTTCCAAGTGAGCACAAATGCTGTTTCCGTGATTTTGAAGGTAGTGTTTCTGTGAACACCAGTCTTCATTGCTGATGTTGATGGCTGGCTGCAGACAAGCCTGCTTGGTGTGCAATCAGTTTTGTAAGCTGAATTACCTGACTAAAAGAATTGATTTCTGAAGACATGTCCCTTGTGGCTGTCAAAACATGCTCAGGTGCAGTTTTTGGTGTAAATTAATTCTCTCTACAGAAAGGAAATCCTTCAGCCATCTTCAGTGATGTGAATGGAAGGCTATACCAGTGTGCTGCCTGCTTTTGTTATAACAGGCACTGCAGAAAATAAACCATTACATTATACTGAGGGAAACACTGATTCATGTTATTTAGCTCTGAAAGATTATAGTTGCTTTGTATTTTGACAATATCTGAAAAGACTCATAGGTAGGCAGATGAGTCATTTTTTTTTTTTTATCAGCAGAGTCTTAAATTTATGTTTCTTTCATTGCATTAGGTTAGATTTGCATTCTAATATATTAAACGTGCAAAGCGTATAGACTATATCGGCACACTATACTGCACAATTTTCAAAAGATGGGTTCTATTCTCCTGCTGGGCAAAGCCACAATGGAAACCGCGAAATGAAACCAACTGTAAATGAGCTAATGTGCCTTGAAGTTTGTGAGTACATGTCATTAGTCAGACTTCTTTATATGCAGTGACAAAGTCTTTGATGTTACTTGAATCTCTAAAGGGCAAGAAACAATGACAATGTGAGAAAAAAAGATGCAAATCCTCCGCTTTGATTGCAGTTGTCAAATACAATGCATGATACACTGTGAATAAGCTTTCCCTCTGCCAGTTTAGTAGGAAGTATTTGTTCTTTTTTGAAAGTCTCATGATAATTTAGAATTTCAGAATATGAACAATATATTAAAAAGGATAATTTGTTAACAAGGATGTGCTTTTTCATTCTCTCTTATATATTTCCATGGTCTATTAAAAAGGTCAGAGTGCACTCACTATAATTGCAGTATGACTGATTAAAACAACTCCTTAAGTGATTGTGAATATGTAAATGTATGGATTTCTGATGCAGTATGACTAGTTTACAGGGCACTTCAGTGTTGTAGTGATGAAACATATCCTTATTCTTTGCAGAGATGGATCATGGAAATGCAGAATCAGATTCATAAATCCATAGATTCCTAGCTAGTCCAAGACTACTGAGTCATATGACCACTTACACCTCAGGCTGCACTTCCTGTCTCCAGGAGGCCACTGCTAGTCAATCTTGGAGGAAATTTGTGGATAACCTTCTAGGCATCTAGTCTGTGTTTAAAGGAAGACAGTAAACCATACTAATTAAAATGTAGGGAAGTTTATTCCAGAGATTTGGGAGGTGCTGGCTTATAAACCTGTCCATCCATCGTGCTTTATTTATCTGTTGGTGAAGACTTAAGCCTTTGTTTTTAGAACAGACGGAGCCATTATTTGTGGAGACATATTACTTCCAGGGCAACTAGGTCTCTGATAGCTCACTAAGAAAGCCTGAGATCTCCAATTAAAAGTATGTAAGACATTGAATAAGTATACAGAGCTACCAGCCTCTCTTGATAGCTCAGGGACTTTAGGCCAGAAGGTTAAGAACCTTCTTATTCTTTAGAATTATGTGATATGTTTGGTGGGATAAATCCCAAAGGGAACATTGCACTTGATAATTGAGATTATCAATGTTGAGTATAAGGAAGTGGTTATCACTTTTGATCTTGAAAGTATTAATTTGGCACTTAGCTGTGCTAAATAAAATGATTTCCTGACAATTATTGTCACATGATTGTCAAAAGAGATTCAGTTATCAGCCCAGGTTCCTAGGGCCCTGAGTGCATTTTCATTTCGTAGTGGTGTTTTGTTTATACAGTACTTTGATAGTAGGGATTGTTCAGCAAAGGTGATGATATGACAGTTTTCATCATTTAATTTGATTCTAGTTTAGTACACCAAACATTTATTTTTTAGCCAGAGGTTTTTGTTGTCTTTTTCGAGATCTGAAAAGTAAAGGCCAAAAAGGAGAGGACCCAGCACCAATCCCTGAGGGACACTCCAGTCACTTCCATGCTTTCTAATGATGTGTCTCCTATTTGAACTGCATGGGTTTTGTCTTTCAGCAAGTTTGCTTTTCATCTTATCACATATGAGTTGATTTGTAAAACATTTAGTGTCTGTATGATGCCAGCATGAGAAATGATGAAAGCCTTGACTAGGTCAAGGCACACCTTGTTCACCTTACAGCCACCATCTACAATCTCCATAACCATTTTCAAGAAGCTTATCAGATGGAATAGAGATGATTTACCCTTCACAAAGCCAAACTTGTGTGGGTCAAATCATCATTTATCAGGTCAGTTATCATACATTCCACAGCTTTGCACAAGACATTTGTAAGACTGATAGGTCAGTAATTACCTGTTTTGGTTGTAAGACCACCCTCATTGAGGGGCATCTCCATTGCTGCACTCAACTCATCAAGGACAATACCATTAGTTATACGTAGGTTAAACATTTTGGAGAGTGGGTCTGCAAGCTATATTTAACAGTATCAATTAACCAACCAGGCAGTGGCGGCCGGTGACTTTAAATCAAAGGGGGGCTGCAGGAGACAGCTGAATGGGTGGGGCCAACAAGGAGGGTTGTGGCCAACTAGAAAGGGGTGGAACTATTCTCAAAACCACAGACCATGGGACTTTAATTAAATAAGTTGCCCTGGGTGCCAAACCATCACGAGAGTCCAATCAAGACAAAATGAAGTGGAGAAGAAAAAATATTATTTCAGTGCATTGGCTACATGACAGCTTATTTAATATCTAGATGGAAACAAAAAGGTTGTGATGCATGAAAAAATAAATTACTTTTTAAATACATTACTGGAATGCCAGTCAAAATCAAGTATAAGAAAAACCAGCACCACTCAACTCAAGCCACTTCTCCTTGCACTACAGTTCTAATTATAATTTATATTCAGCTTTATAAAAGTATCAAGTAACATGTAGCCAACAACATGCATTTTCTGAATAATAATAAGCATAAATCAATAGTATAAAAATACGACAGAAAACCAGAACATTCTGCAAAATCCAGGACAGATGAAAAGCCACTGTACTTGTGTCTATCTTGGATGGGGGGTACTTAATCTGCACACTTGCACTGCATAACTGCTCCTTGCCTTGTTTGGACACATCCAGAGTCACTACATGGGGGAGTGGGGTACAACAAGTATGTCACAATTTGAATGACTCTGGCTGACAATGATGGCCCTGACACATTTGTCATACTCTCAAGTTCAGAGTAATAAATCTGGACAAAGCCATAAATAAAAGTGGGCCAAGTCACAAAGGCCCAAAAATAAGGACAACTTTTAAATATTGCTGTTACAATCTTAGAAAGTTAATAAACAGTAGGTCTTGCATTAGTATGAATTTTCTGAAGGTTATGAAATCTGAAACTCAGATGTCTGTGTCATTATTTTCTAACTTCAGTCTTTAATGATTTTTCAGTAATTTGACAGAAAACCACAATTTTATGAAAAACAGACCAAAAATAAGATGCAAAAATCTGTATACACACACAGGCACACATAACACATATGCACTTTTGAAGTGATTCTGAGGCAAAGATAGCAGAATCTAACAGGATTAGTGTAGAAAATGGAAAACGTGTTACCAAACTTTTGCTTTTGTGTTTGTATGAAAAAGTAGGGCAGTGGTGTGTGTGTGTGTGTGTGTGTGTGTGTGTGTGTGTGTGTGTGTGTGTGTGTGTGTGTGTGTGTGTCAGTGTGTGTGCATGTCTGTGCGTGTGTGCGTGCATGTGTGTGAGTGTGTGTGTCTTTGTGTGTGTGGCCAAAGCTGTTTTAGAACCACAGTATAAGAAGGAAAAACAGTGCCCACAAATCCAAAACCAAAAGCAAAACCAAGACAGGGCACCAGGAAGCACCAGAGTAACAGTAAAACACAAAATAAGTCCAAAGCTTCATAATTAACACAGCAACCAGAACGGTGTTATTATTAATGCTTAATAATTATCACCACGTTTTCATCCATGTAAAATGACTTCATCAGATGTACATGATTCCCAAACATCTCTCTTTAAATATCCTGTTTTTCCCTTAATTACTTAGTAAATAGTCAGAAGCTCAATTTCATTAAAAACACTGTACACTATAAACAGAATACTATAATTATTTTAGACACAAATTATGACATTTACTCAGTAAATAAAACACTCCTTTAAAAATCCTATATTCACATATAAGTAATAGGTATCAATATATATATATATATATATATATATATATATATATATATATATATATATATATATATATATATATATATATATATATATATATATATATATATATATATATATATATATATATATTAAAATAGTGTGCAAAACCTGCCTAATTAAAAGATATATTAAAAATGCTAAACATTAAAAATAATTTAGTACAATTACACAACACTGTCATCCTACAGTTTATTATATAGAGACATTCAAAACTCAGTTTTGAAGGTGAATGAAAATGAAATAAGTCAGTTGTATATTACGTTATCGAATATTTAAAAAATTTACCTTAATATGGCCGAAGCCATATGATCCAACTTTTAAAAGTTCGAAAAGCTAAAAAAATAAATAAACAACAGAAAAAATCCTACCTGACCATTTTAAGCAGGGGGGCAAGCATCCCTGCATCTCCCACACCCTCCTGCTCTTTAAATATACCAACTCCGAGATTGCACTACAGTGCAGGAAAGGGAAATCTTCCCATTCCACGCTGTACGGAGATCTCTGTTGAAACGTTCAAATTTTTAAGAGTTCAATCATATGGTGTCGAACATTTATTTATTTATTTGTTTGTTTATTTATTTATTTTATTTTACTTTTGTTGACCGGGATAGTCCGACTAGAGTGATGTCCATTTTCAGCAGAGGCCCAGAGTGAAAAGCTCCAAGACAAGCAGTAACATTTAATAATAATGAAAACACATTACAGATTTGATATGTACAAAGAAAGAAAAACAAATTCACAGGTTAGGGTTACCCCCTGGTTATAGTCTTGGGAAAATTGACAGTAAATTGACATAATTGAAGGTAAGAGTTAGCCAGGCTTGTTACAGTCACATAGAAAGTTTATGGCTATAGTTTTTAACATATGACGTTCGAACTTTTAAAAGTTCGATAACATAATATACACCCAATGAAAATGGAATAAGTCAGCTGATGGTTCTTTTCTATTTGAAAGTGGTGTGTGAGCTTATGCATTTATAGTCTTCAAATTTGTTTTAGGCTGATGACTTGTTCATGATTGGTTTCTCTCTCTTATACACAGATGGAATTGAGATGTTTCTTTCTTGCTGACATTACAAATTGCAAACCAAAAGAAAAGAAACTAAAAAAATTAGGTAAACTGACAACTTGTTAGCTACCTCTTTGCATATACTGTGGCTGTTGTGTCTAGCCACTACTATCACCACTCATTTATTTCTTTTATCACAGGAATAAGCATCCTTCACAGTGTCAGGGGTCCAAAGAAGTAAATACTGGGGGCAGAAATAGCCAGGGAATTGTTATGGCTAGGCTTGTATAGGCCCTAGGGCCGATAGGCTAGTACCAACCTATGAACCTATGAACCTATGCAGCTGTAAGACAGGCAGCCATGAAGGGTCTTTTCCATCTGGTTGCTTTAACTCTTCCCTGGCAGCTGGTATAAAATTATGTTATATATTCCCATTGGGCATGCCTGTTCTTAGCTACACTCTTTGAAGGCTACAGCATTAACATGACTTAGTAGAGCTAAGTATATCTCCAGCTCAAGCCCATAGTGCTGTATGTCTCTCTCTCCTGTACATGTTGGCAGTGCTGACATCATATGCTCACTCCCATCCTTCCCAGTCTGGATATTTCAGCTCTGAAGTCTGACCCTCAGATAACAGCTTCTCTGACACAAGTGTTTATTTTAACTTCAGTCAGGTTTAGTCAGCTCCAGGTACCAGAGTTCAATCCTGACACCAGTCCACTGCCTATGTGGAGCTTATCTGTTTTTCCCCTTGACTTCCTTCTGTTTCCCCAAAACATGCTGAATGATTGTAATCCTGAGCTGTCCATATATATTACACTTACCCTTATTTATATTACACTTACCCTTATTTATATTACACTTACCCTTATTTATATTACACTTACCCTTATTTCTATGGCTTTGGTTGTAGATGAAAAGAGGCCATAATGACTGGCTTACTTATCCAGTTAATACATTAAATAAATATTAAAATTACTTCATGGTAAAAAAAAAATCAGGATTATTAGCTTTGTTTTTAACAATAGCAGTACAACTTTATTTTAGCATATGCAGGTTGCCATTGCCAGTAACAATTGTAGCAATAAGCATTTATTATTTGAGTGGCACAGGCACTGTATGATTACCTTGGGTCTTGACAGAAGTGCAGAATTTGAAGATTTTTTTGTCAGAGATCACAAGCTACGAACTCTGTGGTCTGATGGTCTGACCAAAGCACAAACCAAAGTACTGCATGCTGCTACTGCACTGACTGGTGCTCACTCTCGCTGCTACTGTACTGACTGGTGCTCACTCTCGCTGCTACTGTACTGACTGGTGCTCACTCTCGCTGCTACTGTACTGACTGGTGCTTACTCTCGCTGCTACTGTACTGACTGGTGCTCACTCTCACTGCTACTGCACTGACTGGTGCTCACTCTCACTGCTACTGCACTGACTGGTGCTCACTCTCACTGCTACTGCACTGACTGGTGCTCACTCTCGCTGCTACTGCACTGACTGGTGCTCACTCTCACTGCTACTGCACTGACTGGTGCTCACTCTCGCTGCTGCTGTACTGACTGGTGCTCACTCTCACTACTACTGTACTGACTGGTGCTCACTCTCGCTGCTACTGTACTGACTGGTGCTCACTCTCACTACTACTGTACTGACTGGTGCTCACTCTCGCTGCTACTGTACTGACTGGTGCTCACTCTTACTACTACTGTACTGCCTGGTGCTCACTCTCACTGCTACTGCACTGACTGGTGCTCACTCTCGCTGCTACTGTACTGACTGGTGCTCACTCTCACTACTACTGTACTGACTGGTGCTCACTCTCACTGCTACTGTACTGACTGGTGCTCACTCTCGCTGCTACTGTACTGACTGGTGCTCACTGTCTTTTTCACAGCGCACCAAGCTTGTGGAGTGCGAGAACCAATCAGTAGCCATCCAGCCATGCATCTCATCTACTTGACTGTGGATGTGGCAGTCCGATCTCCTTCCAGTTTACTGTGGTTACAAACTGCATAGACTTCTGGGCATCCAACACTGATGCCTTCTCTCCTTAATCTGGACTGCTTTTACAACAGTCCGGATTTACAGAAACTATTTTTTTTTTAACCTGGAACTCGCCGAGCATGCACAGTTTGAGTTCTGGGACTTTAACAGAGTGTCAGTGAGTTGGTCGCACTCACAGCTAGGTAATGTTGAATACAAAAAATAAATATTTTATTTTTTAAAGTGTTCTTTCCCTGCAGCCCAATAGCACGAGCCGCCACTGCAACCAGGTATATTTTCAGGTCTCCTAGAGGCAATTTTTTGTTTTTGGTTAACACATTCAGTACATGATATTTAGAGATAATTCTGGAAGTAAGAGATTCAGGTATCACATTGCTTTTGAAAACAAGTTTTGGGTGTGAAATTGGCACCGAATATGCTTACAAGAATGATGGCGATGATGACTACATCTGAATAGGAGAGGTCGTTATGAATAAATTCAGAGTAATGCAGAGTATTGTTGCTTAGCTTTCTAACTTAGGCTCATAGGAGATTACTAGGTTAACAGCCCGAAGAGGCCTTTTGTAAGCCTAGAATTGTTTTCCCATATGTAAATGACAGAATAAATTATTATTTATTTATTTATATTTATTTATTTAGTGACATTTGTTAACCGGGTTTGTCCAACTGGGCTTGTTGACCATTTTCAGTGGAGACCCGAGGAGAAAAGCTCCAGTAGTACATTTTAAACAAGTACAATTTTAAACAATTACCCATGGGCATATAGTTGGGTTTAGGTGGCTGAGCATTTATAAGCCACATCTGTCCATTAGGGGGTTCGGTGCACATCCAAGAGTAAATTTCCAGGTTTTCATCCATTGGTCCAGGTCACAGTTCATTAGGGTCAGGGGTGAATTCTGCTTCTCATTGATTGGCAGCCTGTTCCAGACTAGAGGCTGTCTTTGAGACACATACCTATCTCTCCAGTATTTTCTGTTTATTTTGCAAATGAAGTTTAGATCCTTTGAATGGATATTTCTAATACTGTTACATTTGTGGATGTGTAACAAGCCCATCGGTACTGGATCAGATGATGTCTTTTAAGCCAAACATAGATCACCTCTCAGCAGTCTGTAGGAGACTGAGTACAAACATCAGGCTCTGAGGCAGTCTGCACATTCCATGTGGTTTACACCATGTATTATTTTTATAAAGCACCTGTGGGGCCATCCCATTTGTTGCATATGCCTGGTCAGATATACCAAAATGAGTATTTTACTTAATGATTGGCTTAATGAGTGAAGAGTACAATAAGACAATGACATCTTTGAGCATGGATACCATACTCTTGCATATAAGTTGTGCAATATAGAATGATTTCCTTACAACAATACATGATGGCCAAAGGTCAAGTCACTGTCTACATATGTTTCCAAGTCCATAACTGCTGGGTCTTCTTGAAGGTATGACATTTTTGGAGATAGCCATCTTTCCAAAGGATACTGTTATACATTTTTTGGCATTCAGTTTTAAATGATTGCTCTGGCATCAATTATCAGCTTGCAACAAGCCCTCTTGGAGGATATTGACATCCTCAGGGGATTCTACGATTGTCCATGGTTGGCATCCTCAGGGGATTCTACAATTGTCCATGGTTGGCATCCTTGGGGAATCCTATGATTGTCCATGGTTGGTATCCTCAGGAAATTCTACGATTGTCCATGGTTGGCATCCTTGGGGGAATTCTACAGTTGTCCATGGTTGGCATCCTTGGTGGATTCTATGATTGTCCATGGTTTACAGTCATTCTCATACTTGGTCAATCAGAGAACTTTGAGCTTAGCTTTGACTTCAGAGAAGTAGATGCCAATAAGGAGAGGCCCCAGTACCAAAACCTGAGGAGCTCAGTAATTGACTGACCTTTTCTGGAGGTAGAATTCCATATCATTACTTCCTGTGTCCTATTTCTGAGCCTGTTGACTATCCAATGGTTGACACAGGAGTTTAGTTCTTGTTTCATGAGTTTGTCTTCAATGCCAAATGGGGAATAGTGTTGAATGTATTGGCCTGGCCAATAAAGGCAGTGTGCACAGGTTAAGAAGGCATGATCTGCTTTTGACAAAACCAAATTCTGTTGGATCCAATGTCTAAAGTTTTCTTATGTCTCTATCAATAATAATCCTTTCCATGGCTTTACATATGATACTAGTCATTCATATGGGTTTTTGGTTAACTCAGGTCAGTAGATGGCCTGCCCCTGTGCTGAGAGATAAGTGTTGAAGTTCACCGTTCACTAGGCAAGGAGCCAGTTTTAAGGTTGGACAATGATTTTAGGTGGCTCAATAGGTCATGTTTCATGCTTTTCAGGAGGAATCCCGGAATATTATTGAGGTCCATTGATGCAGTATCTTTGCCCTGGATAGTGCATTGAGAACTTGCTCATTAATGATATCTGGGGGACTTATGGTTGAGGTTATCTCTTGAGAGTTGTCAAGGGGGGAAGAAGAGGTGAAATTTGAGATACCTGTATCAGCCTGTAGGTTTTCTACATTCTCTGGCTCCATATAGATGGTATCATGTACAGTTAGTTCAACAACCTTTGAGGTTGTGCAAACATCTGAAGAAGGTAGTGTAGTTGTTTTTGTCTGTGAGGCTATCTTTACCTCAAATTTGGCTTTTATTGGACTTGATAAGACTCTTGACTTGCTTATTCAGCTTATTGAGGCATTTCTTGCCTTGCTGTGCATTACAATTCCTAGTTTTAGCCATGGTTTTCTTCCTTTTGTTATACAACTTGTTGCCATTGGGATTTCACCAGGGTGGCCTGGTTTCTGAGTTTGTCCTGTGCTTATTCTTGGTGGATGGAGCTACCTCACTGAAGCTTTTCACATGACAGTACAGGGTTTCCCTGTACTATTCTCCATGGGCAGCATAGTTCACACTGATTAGAGGAGCTTGAAATTTTGCCAGGATATGTCTCATCAGGAAGTTTGCTTTGGAATAGTTCCTAAATATTTGAGAGTTAGATGAAGTCACAGGTTTAACTTAATTTTGAAGGAGTCCACTTTATGTTCCAACCTGACAAGACAGGACATTACACATGGGTGGGTGCAAAGATCCCTTATGTTTTTCAGGATCATATCAAGGATTTGGTGCCCCTAGTGGATGTATGCACTAGTCGGTCCAGCGAATTTGTGTTGACAAAGTCCTGAAACCTCTAGGCCTGTGTATAGAGTATAGGAAGTTGTGTATGTTTCCCAGTTTACAGTGGGGTAGTTGAAATCAGCTAATGTTATAGTATTGGGTTCAATGCAGAGCAACTACAGTGCATTAAGGCATGTGTATGGGTATCCTGGGTCACAGGTGGGGATCCATCACTTACTGTGATGTGGTATAGCAGTGATGTGGTATAGCAGTGATGTGATATAGCACTGATGTGGTGTAGCAGTGATATAGCAGTGATGTGGTGTAGCAGTGATGTGGTATAGCAGTGATGTGGTATAGCACTGATGTGGTATAGCAGTGATGTGGTGTAACAGTGATGTGGTATAGCAGTGATATGGTATAGCAGTGATGTGGTATAGCACTGATGTGGTATAGCAGTGATGTGGTGTAGCAGTGATGTGGTATAGCACTGATGTGGCATAGCAGTGATGTGGCATAGCAGTGATGTGGCGTAGCAGTGATGTAGTATAGCAGTGATGTGGTGTAGCAGTGATGTGGTATAGCAGTGATGTGGTATAGCACTGATGTGGTATAGCAGTGATGTGGTGTAGCAGTGATGTGGTATAGCAGTGATGTGGTATAACAGTGATGTAGTATAACAGTGATGTGGTGTAGCAGTGATGTGGTATAGCAGTGATGTGGTGTAGCAGTGATGTGGTATAGCTGTGATGTGGTATAGCAGTGATATGGTATAGCAGTGATGTGGTATAGCAGTGATGTGATGTGGTATAGCAGTGATATGGTATAACAGTGATGTGGTATAGCAGTGATGTGGTATAGTAGTGATGTGATGTGGTATAGCAGTGATGTGGTATAGCACTGATGTGGTATAGCAGTGATGTGGTGTAGCAGTGATGTGGTATAGCACTGATGTGGTGTAGCAGTGATGTGGCATAGCAGTGATGTGGCGTAGCAGTGATGTAGTATAGCAGTGATATTGTATAGCAGTGATGTGGTATAGCAGTGATGTGGTATAGCACTGATGTGGTATAGCAGTGATGTGGTGTAGCAGTGATGTGGTATAGCAGTGATGTGGTATAACAGTGATGTAGTACAACAGTGATGTGGTGTAGCAGTGATGTGGTATAGCAGTGATGTGGTATAGCAGTGATGTGGTATACCTGTGATGTGGTATAGCAGTGATATGGTATAGCAGTGATGTGGTATAGTAGTGATGTGGTATAGCTGTGATGTGGTATAGCAGTGATATGGTATAGCAGTGATGTGGTATGGCAGTGATGTGGTATAGCAGTGATGTGATGTGGTATAGCAGTGATATGGTATAGCAGTGATGTGGTATAGCAGTGATGTGGTATAGCAGTGAGCAGTGATGTGGTGTAGCAGTGATGTGGTATAGCAGTGATATGGTATAGCAGTGATGTGATGTGGTATAGCAGTGATATGGTATAGCAGTGATGTAGTGTAGCAGTGATGTGGTGTAGCAGTGATGTGGTATAGCAGTGATGTGGTATAGCACTGATGTGGTATAGCAGTGATGTGGTGTAGCAGTGATGTGGTATAGCAGTGATGTGGTATAACAGTGATGTGGTATAGCAGTGATGTGGTATAGCAGTGATATGGTATAGCAGTGATGTGGTGTAGCAGTGATGTGGTGTAGCAGTGATGTGGTATAGCAGTGATGTGGTATAGCAGTGATGTGGTGTGGTATAGCAGTGATATGGTATAGCAGTGATGTGGTGTAGCAGTGATGTGGTATAGCACTGATATGGTATAGCAGTGATATGGTATAGCAGTGATGTGGTATAGCAGTGATGTGGTATAGCAGTGATGTGGTATAGCAGTGATGTGGTGTAGCAGTGATGTGGTGTAGCAGTGATGTGGTGTGGTATAGCAGTGATATGGTATAGCAGTGATGTGGTGTAGCAGTGATGTGGTATAGCAGTGATATGGTATAGCAGTGATGTGGTATAGGACTTTGCATATGCTGAGTTGTACTTGGAGAAGCTCAAGTATGTCATGCTGCTTGTCAAGTTAAGATGAGTGACTGTTTACGATGAATATTCAGACAATGCAACCTTTTTGTCCCTTTCTTGCAGTAGCTGGTCTAAATGTGTGGAAGGCATGACAGCCTTGCCAGGGTGCTCTCCACAGTTTTGAACTATGTCTCTGTAACTATGCAATGTCTATATTGTCCAGGGTGAGGAGAGCTGTAAGGAGTGGAGCTTTTTGTTTACATTCATGGCTTTGAGCAATAACACCTTTAGATTATCCTGGGTCAGTTGTGCTATGTTGGGAGGTTTATCAAGTTGGCATTGCCTAAAACATGGGGACATACTCTATCAACAGGCTGTCCAACAAAAGGAAGAAACTGTTGTCCAAGGGTAAAAGGGAACAAATTCCAAACTGGAAAAACTCCCTTCTTAGCTTCAACAAGCAAATTAGATCACTAGTGAAAACCTCCAAGGCAAATTATGAATCAAAACTGGCCTCCATAACAAAGGGAAATCATAAAGTCTTCTTCAATTACTTCAGGAACCTCCATGGCAAAGCCCAGGTTTGTTCCGAATTAGTACTTAACGGTATCACTTACACTGATCCTGTTGACTTAGCCAACCTGCTAGCAAATAGGTTCAGTGCAAATGTCACCCCCTGTTCCCATCAAAGACCCTTTCAACATCCCTGATACATGTCCCGCACCTCACATCTCCATAGATCAAGTGTTACATGCCCTACCCAAGTCAAAGAACACAGCTTCCATGGGATCTGATAGTATTCCAGGATGTATTCTGCACCATCTCCAGCAACAACTGGCTTCTCCATTGAACACCCTATTCAACCACAGCCTAAGTACTAGTTTCATTCCAGCAGAGTGGAGAATTGCCATTGTCATCCCCCTGCACAAACGTGGTGCCACTACTGACCCTGGAAACTATCACTCCATTAGCTTGACAAGTCTGATCTGTAAAGCCATGGAGCGTATTATTATGAATCTCATAAACAAGGACATAGGCATTCTTCAAGCACTTGACTGCACCCAGTTCAGATTCGTCAAGGGCAGATCTTGCCTGTTGAACCTGGTTGACGTCTTTGAGACTATCACTAAGGCCCTGGATGAGGGAAAGTCAGTATATACAGCTTACCTTGACTTGGCCAAGGCCTTTGATACAATTCCCCACTCGGGCATCATTGAAAAGCTAGCACAACTTGGCATAAATCCCTGTCTTATCAGGTGGGTGGCCAACTGGCTCACCAACAGGAACCTCAAAGTCAAAATAGGCACCTCCACCTCTGATAGCAGATGTGTCACTAGTGGAGTTCCCCAATGATCTGTCCTGGGACCTCTATTGTTTGGCATCTATTTCTCAGAGGTCCAGGCAAAGTCAAAGGGCCTGTGGCTGACCAGGTTTGCGGATGACTTTATGTTGGGTGCTGTCACATTGACTCCCCAAATGATGTTAACATACTGCAAGAGAGCCTAACAGCAACTAATGGCTGGTGCCAAAGTCATGGCATCAAGCTAAATTAAAAAAAAAGTATCCTCATACCAGTTGGCAAAAGTATGACCCCTATTGATTACCACATCTACAGCAATCCCCCTAAGTACACAACCTGTGGTGAGAGTCCTAGGCACTCAGGTTAATAATAACCTCAGATTCAGCAATCATATAGCAGCAGTGGTCAGAAAAGCCTTTTACTTAGTTCATCTTATAAGTAAAGGGATTGCATCCAGAAAAAAAGGAGGTTATTACCTCTCTGTACTCCTCCCTTATCAGACCTATGATTGAGTATAGTGCCCCATTTGGTATGTACCTCTCCAAACACATGCACCTACTGGGAAGGCCACAGAAATACCTCATAAAGTGAATCCATGGCCTCCAACACCTGTCCTGTGCAGACAGGCTTAAATCACTATCACTCTACTCAGTATCATACAAATTGCTCAGAGGTGATCCATGTCTCACCTACAAGGCAATCTCGGACCCTGCCCTACTAGAGATGCTCCATATCCATAAGTCTAACTCCTCACACACTACCAACTCAAAAGGCTTTAACCTAAAATGTAACATTAACAAAACCTGCTGGTGAGACAGGTTTGTCTCCCAGAGGCTGCCCCATCTCTGGAATAGACTTCCCATACACATCAAACAGAGTACCTTGCTGACCCTCTTCAAGTGCAACCTTGATGAGTGGATGGGAAACCACAAATTTGTCCCAGGGGTTACACCTGTGTCCCTTATTGAAAGGGGTGACAGGTGCTGACTGAGGTTTCTTTTTGGGGATAACCTCTTGGCTAGGCTTGGAAGGGCCCCAGGGCCATTAGCCTAGTAATCTCATATGACCCTATGAACAAAAAAAGGAAATTCTGCTGACTGAAATTAGGGGTACAGATAATAGGCAAGAGGGGCTGGAATTTACTGCAGGAAACTGGCACAGGAACCAAGGTATTGAAAACAAATAATTAGAGAGGAAAGGTAATAGAATGGGAAGAGACCAAGAAGTTGTTTGGACTGCAGGCTAGAGACTATCTTCCCTATCAGAGATTGATATCAAAGAAAAAGAAAGGATAGCATAATCCTAAGTGATAAACCTGCACTGGTTGAGGTTTTAGCTGAATCTAGAACATAAGCTGCTGTTAAAAAGGGATAATTAGCTGGGCATATAAAATATTGCATGATAACTGTATGAATCAATCAGAGGAGATCAGAAAAGACTGGAAAGAGAGATTTGATCAGCAATCACAAAGATACAATGGGAAAACATATGCATGGTTCCCAAATATGCAACAGAGTGTAGAAGATTTAGGAGTTTTGCTTGGAAGTGTTTACATAGGTACTTTTATACCCCAAGCAGACTCCGAAGAATTTTTCTTCAGGTAGATGACAAATGTTGGAGGTGTAATAAGAATGAAAGATCTTTCAGGAAGCATATGTTTTTGTAGTGTAATGAGTTGGCAGACTTTAAAAATTCCCTACAGTATACACTATACTGGGCAAGCAAATGAGTGTAACTGAGGAAATTATTTTTTGAGTTTGGATATAGCATCTGAATTACCTATCCATAGTCTGTCCTTGTTAAGTTTAATTCTGGTGGCTGCCTAAAAAGCAATCACTAGAAAAAGGAAATCAAAGTCTAAACCATTCATACCTAAAGTACTGAATATAGGAACAGAGATAAAAGAACACAAAGTGGGATCTTTAGAAAAGGGTAGAACCAAATTACATAAAAAAATGGAAAATGTGGGAGCGATGCATGCAGAAAAATGTTTTGGAGGAGGAATGAGGCTTAAGAGGAGGCAGGAATTGAACAATTTATGTAATGTTGGATTGATTGTATCGTATAGAAGAATATAAATGTGAACTTGCTAATACAGCTTGTTCAGTTTTATATAAATGTAAGTTTGCCTGTGTCAATAAAGGTATATTTAAAAAAGGCACTATACGGGTGGACAAAATTTTAATCAATATTGGAAAACTTAAAGGAGACAGGTGCAGACCTTTCCTAGCAAATAAACACAACCACAAAAATAGGATAGAATAAAGTAAAGTAAACAACAAGCTACCGTTCCACAAAGAAATAAATGTATTGTCTCCAGCGCATCGGCCACAAGGTCTTCAAGAAGTAATAAACATCATAAAATACCAGCCCAGCAACTAATAGTTTATTGGACGTTCTGGGCTAATTCCTATCTCTTTAATCTCCCTACCTTAAAACCCACATTTGCGCAGTTTTGAACTTGTATAATACTCAGCCAAGCTCCTCGTGGTGTCCTGCAGAGTACTACCAGCAGCAAAGTGGCAAAAGAGTGACTTTCAACTGATTAAGTATTTTTTATTTCTCTGCATTTTCCCTGTGACTGCTAATTTCGCCAAAAAGCGATTTCTAGCATTTCTGTGCCTTAAAAAAACTTTCTTTGCTGCATACTATGCTGTTTTTTGCTGTTAGCACTCTAAAGTCATTTAAGTCATTTTTTTTGTTGTTTAACTGTTGTAGGCTACACACTAAAGTGTGCTAGCTTGTTATAAGCATTTAAAGTGTTTTTGTGAAAGTTTATTGTATCTTTTGCTTAAAAAAAAAAAAGAAAAAACAAAGAAAATTCTTGTTTCTCACCTTCTCTAAGCTAGTCTAGTCCAGTTTTCAGGTTATGCTGAATTCAGGGCTGTGGTATAAGTTCCTGTGTTGCCCATATCCTTACTTGGATAGGAGGGTGTTTCTCTGTTCACCAGTGAGAGTGGGGAGCTTTGAGCAGCCTATCTGTCCCTGGAGGAGTGGTCTCAGCCCAGCAACTAGTAGTTTATTGGCCGTTTTGGGTTAATTCCTATCTCTTTCATCTCCCTGCCTTAAAACCCACATTTGCACGGTTTTGCGCAGTTTTGCGCACCGCACAGAGCCGTTTAGCTAGGGTTAAACTATTCTGGGCTCCACGAAGTCTGCTCTTTAATTTTTCCCTTTGAACTAGTCAAACTCTCAAATTAAGCACTCTAACTTTCCTTTTACAGCCCAGCACTTGCTCCAAGCTCTCAGTAAGCATTAATAAACACTAACACTACACCTCCCCTTTACTATACATTAGGACAAGGCTCCCTATTCGTCCCTACCGGACAATCAGTAAATCAGTTAATTTACCCTTACAGGCATGTCCAAAGGGCAGTTTCAGGTATACTCTTCAGTCCAGCTGGTGAATCTGGGAATCTTGAGGCAATGTTACAATTGCCTCATGTACACAGACAACCCTCTCCTCCTTCCAACAAACACAAATGTATGTGAGAGATGCAACTATACAGCCAAACTGGAGGCCAAGCTCTCTCAACCCAAGGCTGGAACAGCCAGTCAGGAGGAGAAGGGAAACACTTGCACCACACTTCCAGTCTCACATACATCAGTCATACATGCACCAGCAAACAACACACATAAATACACAAAAACATACTCGGAGGCTCTAAATAAAAATCTGCCTAAGCAGCAGAGACCTCCAAAGCAGACATCCAAGCAACCTCCACCCTCAAACAACCACGTATCACATACCTCACAAAGTCAGTGTGCCACGCAACCACAGCCCCTAAGGCATAACACCACATCCAATACACTAGTAATAGGTGACTCTATTGTCAGGCACACTGACGTTCCTCCCACTAGACTGAACAAGGAGAAGGTTACTGTAAGCTGCCTGTCTGGTGCCAGGATCCGTCACGTAACACAAGCACTCGGGTCACTCCAAAACAAGTACAAATATGACTCTGTCATTGTACATGTTGGTGTGAACGACACAACAGTCAGGAAATCCTTCTATGTGGCACACCTCATCACTAAGGACTTTTCATCCAGAAAAAAGGAGGTCATTGTCCCACTGTACTTATCCCTCATTAGACCCATTATAGAATACAATGCCCCGTTTGGTATGTACCTCTCAAGACATCTGCAACAACTGGAAAGGCAGCAGAAATACCTCACTACAAGAATCACAGGCCTAAAGCAGATGCCCTACGCTGACCACCTTAAAAAACTCCAGCTATACTCTGTCGCATATCGTCTACTCAGAGGCATTCTCTGCTTAACATACAAGGCCATGTCAAAACCAGAGCTGTTGGACATGCTACATTTAAAGAAATCCCAATCTCTCAGAGCCACACGCTCCAGGGATCTAAACCTTGTCATCACAATAAACAAAACATACTGGAGGGATAGGTTCCTGATCCAGAGACTCCCCAGACTCTGGAATAGATTGCCCATACATGTCAAGCAGAGTGCCTCCATGGCCCTCTTCAAAAGGAACCTTGATGATTGGATGGGAGAAAGGAAATTCACCCCGGGGATCACGTCAGTCGCCCTGCTAGACAGGGGTCCAGAGAAGTAAATAGTGTGGGAAGAAATAGCCAGGGAATTGTTATGGCTAGGCTTGTATAGGCCCCAGGGCTGATAGCCTAGTACCAACCTATGAACCTATGAGACATACCTCCCTGGACTACATGAAAATAGACATAGAGGAGCTCTCTGATCATGTAGCCCAGGCCGGTATGACCCTGACCCTGAGTAGCATCTTGCCCTCACCAAGAATGATGCCACAGTACAAAGAAAAAATTATCAGTTTTAACAACTGGCTAAGCTATTGGTGTCATTCAAAGGGGATCCAGTGTCTGTCAGCCTGGGAAGACATGCTCGACAAGCCATGCTGCTTTGCCAGAGATGGCTTGCACCTGTTGCCCTTAGGCTTTCGAATAATGGCCAAGACTCTTGCCACCCCCATAGTGCCTTTTTTAGGCAAGGCTCAAAAGACAAACCCACCTCCATAAACAAGACAAGTAACCAGAAACTGAGGGTAATGCTACTCAATGGCAGAAGTCTAAACCTCAAAATGCATGCACTCTAGGCACTCCTCAGTATGGAGAAAATCGATATCTGTGCAGTAACAGAAACCTGGTTGAAGGCTCCAGAGAGCACCCCAGCACTACCAGGCTACAACTCATACCATACCTTTCGGCCCCAGAACCCAGACCAAAATACAAAAGGAGGGGGTGTATCCATTTTCATAAAGGATACCCACACCTTCAGGTTAGAAGCACAGCACGAGGCCTCGGAGACCATCCATGTGCAACTAACAGTGGGAAAAGCTGATTTTCAGATCGTAGCTTGCTACAGATCACCTACCTTGTCTCAGGACCCCCACTCAGCATTCCTGAGAGCATTGGTAAATATAAAGGTCCTACCTAACACCATGATATTGGGAGATTTCAACTACCCAAACATTGACTGGGATAACTACTCAAGTACAAACTCCTTTGCCCAACGCTTCCTTGAGTTTATAAACTCAAATGCCCTGGAACAGCTGGTCACCATGCCCACAAGAGGTGACAACATATTGGACCTGATCATCACCAACATGGGGGATCAGTGCTCCACACCAGAGGTAAACCCCTCGCTGGTAAGATCAGATCATAAAATAATCACACTGGACATCCACATCCCGACCCCACCCCCAGTCAAGGAAACCACTGTGAAAAACTTTTCAAAAGCCAACTTCACACTTCTCAAGACCGAGGTGGAAAGTTTCAAAGCCCCCTTGCTGAAGGATAATGCTGCACAAACCGCAGAATCCTTTAGAAATGCATTCTGTGAGCATCTACGGGAAAGCATGGATCGAGCCATCCCAAGTAAAACCAAGACTCACTCCTCCAAAAAGAGGAAGCCAGTCTGGTGGTCCCAGGCCATAAATAAGCTATACAACAGAAGGAGGAAACTATTACAGGATAGAGCAAAATCCCAAAAAGGAAAGGCATCACTGATCAATATTAGCAAGAAATTATGATCCCTCATAAAATCATCCAAGGCCAGATTCAAAAGAAAAATTGCCAAAGACTCTAAAGATAATCACAAAGCTTTCTTTAGCTATGTTAAGAATCTAGGTGGCAACTCTCAGATATGCTCTGAGCTAGTGCAAAATGGCAAAAAATACACTGAACCAACTGACATTGCCAACATCCTGGCTGACAGGTTCAGTGCAAACTTTACCCACCCCTCACCCCCAAAAGGGCCCGTGTCCATCCCAGAAGAATGCAGAGCCCTAGAAATCACAGACATGCAGGTAAAAACAGCCCTCTGCAAAGCTAAAAACACAGCATCAATGGGACCGGATGATATCTCAGGCTGCATCTTATACGAGCTCCAAAATGAACTAAACCCTCACCTAAATTCACTGTTCAAACTCAGCCTTACCACAGGCTATGTACCCAAAGAAAGGTGTACAGCAACAGTCATCCCGCTCCACAAAGGTGGTGCCACAACAGAACCTGGGAACTATCGCCCTATAAGCCTGACTAGCCTGGTCTGCAAAGCTATGGAGCGAATCATCATGGAACTCATAAACAGAGACATTGGGAACCTCCAGACACTGGACCCTACCCAATTCAGCTTTGTTAAAGACAGATCCTGCCTCCTAAACCTAGTTGACTTCTTTGAAACAGTTACCGAGGCCATAGATGAAGGAAAGGTAGTCCACACAGCCTACCTGGACCTTGCTAATGCCTTCGACACCATTCCCCACTCTGGCATCAAAGATAAGCTCACCAGCTTGAACATTAACCCCTATGTCATGAGATGGGTTGCCAAATGGCTCACGGATAGAACACACATGGTCAGAGTTGTGGGTGCCATGTCTGACTCTAAACCAGTTACAAGTGGCATCCCACAGGGCTCGGTCCTGGGATCCCTCTAGCTCAGTATATACTTCTCTGAGGTACAGGCAAGCATGGGAGGACTATGGCTGACCAAGTTCACAGATGATTGCAAACTGGGGGCCATAATCAACTCTCCAGCTGACACATGCATCCTCCAGAAGGGCCTCACAGAGACAGTTACCTGGTGTCAGAACCATGGCCTCAAGCTAAATGCCAAAAAATGCATAGTCATCCCCTTTGGGAAAAACAAAGTGCCCACTAATTATCACATAGGTGGTAATCCACTAAGCACAAAAGATGTAATTAGGGACCTAGGGACCCAGGTAGTTAGCAACCTCTCCTTTGATAGTCATATTGCCAAAGTGGTTAGAAATTCCTTCTATGTAGCCCACCTAATCATGAAAGGGTTCACATCTAGATCAAGAGAGGTCATTGTGCCCCTCTACTCATCACTCATTAGGCCCATAATAGAGAGCCCCATTTGGAATGTACCTTACCCGACACCTGCAACAGCTGGAGAGACCACAGAAGTACCTCACCAAGAGGATCATGGGCCTCAAAGAGATGCCCTATGCAGCTCGACTAAAGAAGCTCCAGCTCTACTCAGTTGCTTACCGCCTGCTCAGAGGTGATCTCTGCCTGACGTACAAGGCCATGTCCAACCCAGAATTAATGGGCATGCTCCACCTCAAGAAAACCAAATCTCTTAGAGCTACATGCTCCAGCAAATTAAACCTCAGCACAACAATAAGCAGGACATGCTGGAGGGATAGGTTCCTGTCCCAGCGACTTCCCTCGCACTGGAATAGAATCCCAGTTTATGTTAGGCAAAGTTCCTCACTGACTCTCTTCAAGAGAAATCTTGATGAGTAGATGGGAAATCATAAATTTACCCCTGGGATCACGTCAATGGCCCTGCTAGGCAGAGGCCCAGGAAACTAATTTAAAAGGGAGACAAAAGCCAACACATTCTGGCTAGACTTATAAATGCCCTTGGGCAGATAGCCTAGTACCTACCTATGAACCTATACACACATATATAAAACCAATTACTTATACAATTAACCAATTAAATAATTAAATTAAATATTTCCAATTAACTTCACAATTCAAACCTGCAGGTATTAAAGTATTATACTTTAAAATAAAAACTGACTCTTTATAAAGAAGTTGTTCTTTCAATGAAAAACTAGCTCCTACTGTAAAATAGATTTTTTAAAGAACAGTTCAGTGTGGTGCTTTTCTTTAAAATGTAAAGCCACAAACATATCTAGTTTTTGATTTTTTATGTCCCTAATGTGTTCCAGCAAACTCACCTTAAACATCCTTTTTGTTTCCTCATTATAAAACAGGTTGCATGGGTACCGTAGAGCATATATAACCCCCATGATATTACACAAAAACAATCCTGTTGGGAAAAACTTCACATTATTAATCACTGGTTAATAGTATGATACTAGGCTATTGGCCCGGAGGCCTTTATAACTCTAGCCAAGAATTTCACCCATGTTCCCACAAAGTCAGCACCTGTTTTCCCTGTCCAGCACAGACACAGGTGGGTTCCCAAGGGTATATTTTCTATTTCCCATCCAGTCATCCAGGTTTCTCTTAAAGAGGGCTAGTGAGGTACTCTGCTTGACATGAAGATCAAGTCTATTCCACAGATGGGGAAGTCGTTGGAACACAAATCTATCCTGCCAACAAGTTCTATTAATGTCACAAACCAGGTTGAGGCCTTGCATGCAGGTTGTGTGAGTGGAGTTTGATGTACAGATATGCAGCAACTCCATCAAGGCTGAGTCTGAAGGTCACCTCTGAGCAGTCTATATGAGACTGAATAGAGGGACAGGTCTTTTAGTCTATCTGTATAGGATAGGTGTTTGAGACCCTGGATTTTCCTGTTCAGGAACCTCTGTGGTCTCTCCAACTGCTGCATGTGCTTGGTAATGTACATGCCAAAAGGGACAGTGTACTCAATAGTGGGTCTGGTAAGGGAGGAGTACAGGGATGTTATGACTTCCTTGTTCCTGGATGAAATACCCTTACTTATGAGGTAGGCCATGTAGAAAGCCTTCAGTACAACAGAGGCAAGTGGTGGTCAAAGTCAGGTTGCTATCAGACTGGGTGCCCAAGTCCCTCATGACTGATTGCATGCTTAGTACATTGTTATTAATGTGATAATTAGTGGGAACACCATTTTCCCCAAAGGGGATAATGACGCATTTCTTGGCATTCAGGTTAAGGCCATGCTTCTGACAACAGTCATTAGTTTGGGTAAGGCCCTCTTGGAGGATGTTCACATTACTAGAGGAAGTTATGACAGCGCCCAGCTTGCAGTCATCTGCAAACTTGGTCAGCCACAGACCACTGTTTTTTGCTTGCACCTCAGAAAAGTATAGCTGAAACAGTAGCGGCCCCAAGACCAATCCTTGGGGTACACTGCTTGTTACGGGTCTACTACTAGAGGTGGCTTCCTCTATTTTGGCTGAGTGGGTTCTATCAGTGAGTCAGTTAGCTACCCATCTGGTAACATACTGGTTGGTGCCTAGGTGAGAGAGTTTATCTATTATGCCTGAGTGGGGAATAGTGTCTAAGGCTTTGGTTAGGTCAAGGTAGGCAGTGTGCATTGTCTTTCCCTCATCCATGGCTTTGGTTACTGTTTCAAAGAAGGCAACCAAGTTTAAAAGGCATGATCTCCTTTTGACAAAACCAAACTATCTGGGATCAAGTATTTGGAGGTTGCCAATGTCATTTTTATATGGTCCAATATAATGCATTCCATGGCCTTGCAGATCAGGCTAGTTAGGCTGATGGGCCTATAATTGCCTGGGTCTGTGGATGCTCCACCTTTGTGTAGAGGGATGACATTGTTTGTACTCCATTCTGCTAGGATGAAGCTGGTGCACAAGCTTTGGTTGAATAGACTGCCTAGTGGTGCTGAGAGGTCTTGCCGGAGTTCATGTAGGACACAGTCAGGGATGTTGTCAGGTCCCATTGAGGCTGTATTTTTTGCCTTTGAGAGGGCATTAATGACCTTTTCCTTGGTGATTATGGAAGGGGGGGCAGGTGCTTGGGATGTCCTGGTTTACTCATGGGGGACAGGGGGTGAAGTTTTCACTGAACTTGTCTGCCAGTAGGTTGGCTATATCTATGCTGTTTGTGTATGTGATATTCTTGACCACCAATTCAGAGCAGATTTGGGAGTTACCTTTGAGACTGTGGACGTATGCGAAGAAGGCCTTGTGATTGTCCTTAGTGGATGTGGCCAATTTGGACTCAATGTTAGCCTTAGAAGATTTCACCATTGACCTTATTTGCTTGTTCAGACAAAGGAGAGATGGCTTCCAACTTGGCACCTGCTCCTTCTTGGTCCTGGACAGCAATTTTTTTTCCTTTTATTATAGAGTCTGTTTATTGCTGCTGTTCACCAGACAGGTTTACTCTTCCTTGAGGAAGATGATTTGGTCCTGTCAGGTATGACAGAGTCCATGCAGCTATGTAGGTGCTCATATATTTTTTTGGAGTAGGCTTGGACATTAGTACTTATTCCAACTGAAGGGGTGGTGCTGTGAAGATGCTTATATCTGCTCTCAGGAGGTTGTAGTCAGCTTTGGAAAAGTTTTTTGTTCAACCCTGGCAAGGGGGGTGTGGGTCAGGGAAGATGGTGACTTTGAAAGTGATTGCTTTATGGTCAGATCTTACTAAGGAGGATGACACTGTAGGAGTGCTACAGTGGCTACTCTTGTTGGTTAGTACCAGGTCCAAGATATTTTCACTTCTTGTGGGGGTGTTGACCAGCTGATCCAATGCATTGGCATTAATGAAGTCGAGGAATTTCTGGGTGTTCATGTTTGAGCTAGAACAGGTCTCACACTCTGTGGTTGGGTAGTTAAAGTTGCCCAGGATCAGGGCAGAGGGTTGAATCTTGATGGATTCAAGTAATTCCAGATAGGTGGAGTGGGCCTCCTGAGTCATAGTTGGGGGTCTGCAGCTAGCTTGATTTGAATAGGTGTTTTGTCAACAGTTAACTGCACCTGGAGTGTCTCCTGTGCGTCATACTGTCTGACCAGCCTGGAGGTGTGTATGTCTTTGATAAATACTGAAACTTCACTTCTTTGGCTTTGTAGCCCTCCTTTTGGGGTCTGAAAGTATGGTAGGACAATCATTTTAAAAGATAAAAACACATTACGACAAATAGCACAACTATTTTTTTTATTTTTATTTATTTAATATTTGTTGACTGGGAAAGTCCGACTAGGTTCCACAGATCCTGTTTTCAGTGGAGGCCCGGGGAGAAATGCTCCAGAAGCATGTCTTTAGAATGTGGGAGGAAACCGGAGTACCCGGAGGAAACCCACACGAACGCAGGGAGAACATGCAAACTCCACACAGAAGGCACCCCAGCCGAGAATCGAACCAGAGAACCTCTTGCTGTGAGGTGACAGCGTTAACCGCTGCACCACTGCACCGCACAACTACAGCATGGAAAAGTGCCAGCAGTAACTGGTTGTCTTACAATATCAAGATTAGGGGAAATAAAGGTACCATGTACCAACATATCCTTAAGATTACGTCCACGTTTATATGAAATACAAGGAAACCCCCAAAATATCTTGGCCAGTTCACTATCTTTTAAAAGAAAACTCCAATAATATTTTAACATAGCACTAATTTTATCACTTAGAATATTATAAATTGTTACAAAATACATCTGTTCTTTAACATCACTATTTATTATACTCTCATTTCTAGAAACATGATTACAATTATTTTGCTGTGATTTATTATTAAGCTGTAAAACCCTTAAAAAGCCTCATTAATCACATTCTAATCATATCCTCTATTTAAAAACATATTAACAGTTCTAAACACTTCATCATAAAACTTATCTTCATTATTATAAATTCTGGATAACCGTAACAGTTCCCCGTACGATAACGAAGAAAGCAAATGGGGGAGGATGGCAACTGCTACCATGTAAATACTGCCCTCCATCCAAACATTTCCTGTGTACAGAAATAAATCCAAAAATACTACTTCACTACTACATTGTAGCCCATCAAAAGATAAATTATACATATTGAGTTGTAAATCAGCAACAAATTGTGTAACTTCATTTTGGCTGCGCCTACAAACAAATATCAAATCATCTATGCAACAATAATAACACACAACATATTTATCCATAAACTCATGTTTATACAAAAATCAGTTTCAAATAAAGCCATCAACAAATTTGCATACATGGGGCAAAAGGTGCCCCCATAGCTGTACCCTGCACTTGTCGATAAATTTCATTACCAAACATAAAATGATTATTTAAAAGTCAAAAATATACAAGTTCTACAATATAATCAGTCAATGGACTGTCGCCTAAAAATCGATATAATGACTGTATGCCATCTGCCTGCCTAATACTTCTTTAGAGGCTTCTTACATCCGAGGTGCCCCAATACATATTTTTGTCCCATTTTAACATAGAAATCTTTTGAAAAAATCAAAACTATCTTTAAGAAGGAATTTTAAGAACATACGGAAGAAGAAATTGATGTAATAATAACCCAATGTTATCTAAGAAATATTTGCAAGCTGAAATAATTAGGCAACCAGGTTTACTTAAATCCTTATGAATTTTGGGCAAACAATAAAAAGTAGCAAAGATTACAACCCTCAGCAGAAAACTTCTTTACATCTTCCGTGGATAGATATCCTAACCTTACACCTTTATCCAACACATCTTGATAAGATATTAATGCTTTTATTATATGAAGTGATGTCACGTTTTCATAAACCTTATCATCTTGCAAATGTTTTAAACACATACTTACATATTGTGTATACTACATTTTGTTCCCTTTATCTGAGGGTTTTATAACCAAATATTTCCTATTGCTAAGGTCTTTTAAAGCATTCCATTCATTCCTTGTTAAGTTAAAGCACACGTTTATTATTTAGAAATTCTTCATACAAACTTTCAGCCAAATGGTTTAGCGTAGCATTAAATTGTATGATACTTTCATTCATGTAAGGGGAAACAAACTTACTTTTATAAGCAGCAGAGGACATATCCAGCAAACAATAAGGATTGTTCAGCAAATCAATATTAGTACTATCTTCTATTTCTGATTGGCATGAAAAAACTTTCATCTGAACTGACCATATCCACTAAACTAAATTGTACATGAGTACTAGATTTCTTACTATAGAAAAACTTAAAATGCAGTTTGCAAACAAAATGAAAAACAAAACACTTCCTGTTTAAAAACATGAAAACATGGTAACACAGTGGATATAAATGTTATCCCCAAGTTTAAAATAGCATACTGTGCATTCTGTAAAACGCAACCTGATAAATTAACAATCGAGGAATTTGCATCACATTCAGTCCGTCCATATAGTGGCAACTGTTCTTACAAAACCATTGCCATCTACCTTTCTTCTGGAATTGTTGAAACTGTCCACCTGAGGCCATTCCATGAGTCCCATTTCTCCTTCTCCTCTCATTAAATTGTTCCTTAAAGTTCAAAGGGTCTTGAGCAGCAGGAAGTGAAGGATATTAGTTATCATCTCTCTGCGCCAATAGAGTAGCCTGCTCCATCCAAAGATGCAAAATAAGCAGAACCAGTCGTTTTAAAACTTCTGTGTTGTTTGCATTTCCCATGTTTGTGATCAGACCTCAACACAAAGGCCCACCCATCTCATAGTCATGAATGTCTCTGTTTAATTTAACCTTTTTCTGTTCCACAATTTTGACTTCTAAAGATTTAAACTTTTCATTAAAGCTACTTATTCAGAAGGAGTTGCATTGTGTTTTTGTAGACTTAGAGAAAACATATGACAGGGTGCCTAGAGAGGAGTTGTGGTATTGTATGAGGAAGTCAGGAGTGTCAGAAAAGTATGTAAGAGTGGTACAGGATATGTACGAGGTTAGTGTGACAGCGGTGAGGTCTGCGGTGGGAGTGATGGATACATTTAAGGTGGAGGTGGGGTTACATCAAGAATCAGCTCTGAGCCCTTTCTTATTTGCAATGGTGATGGACAGGTTGACAGACGAGATCAGACAGGAGTCCCCGTGGACTATGATGTTTGCAGATGACATTGTGATCCATAGTGAGAGTAGGGACCAGGTGGAGGAAACCCTGGAGAGATGGAGATATGCTCTAGAGAGAAGAGGAATGAAGGTCAGCAGGACTAAGACGGAATATATGTGTGTGAATGAGAGGGAGGATAGAGGAATGGTGAGGATGCAAGGAGTAGAGGTGGCGAAGGTGGATGAGTTTAAATACTTGGAGTCAATAGTTCAGAGTAACGGTGAGTGTGGAAGAGAGGTGAAGAAGAGAGTACAGGCAGGATGGAGTGGGTGGAGAAGAGTGTCAGGAGTGATTTGTGACAGACGAGTACCTTTAAGAGTGAAAGAGAATGTCTACAAGATGGTAGTGAGACCAGCTATGTTATATGGGTTGGAGTCAGTGGCACTGACAAAAAGGCAGGAGTCTGACCTGGATGTGATAGAATTAAAGATGTTAAGATTTGCACTGGGTGTGATGTGGGTGGACAGGAATAAGAATAAGTATATTAGAGGGTCAGCCCAGGTTGGAAGGTTTGGAGACAAAGCCAGAGAGGCAAGATTACATTGGTTTGGACATGTGCTGAGGAGGGATGCTGAGTATATTGGGAAAAAGATGCTAAGGATGAAGCTACCAGGTAACAGGAAAAGAGGAAGGCCTAAGATAAGGTTTATGGATGTGGTGAGAGAGGACATGCAGGTGGTTGGTGTGACAGAGCAAGATGCAGAGGACAGGAAGAAATGGAAACAGGTGATCCGCTGTGGCGACCCCTAACAGGAACAGCCGAAAGAAGATGATGATGATTAAAGCTACTTATTAGTTCTTCCAAACGAGTAGCACTAAAATGGGAAGCGATATCAGCAGGCAGAGAATATCATTCGTTTTTATTTTTTGCTGTTTAAGCTGATCTCTCGCGATAAGAATGGCGCACCACTCCATGAAACATTTATGTGCTGCTACAAACCAACAATCACGGAACAATTTATCAGTTTCATCATTTAAATCAAATGGGGTAGTTGGATTCTTAAAAACATGGAGACCTCTAGGGGATACATCAAGTTCAATGTATCATTGTAACCCCAGAATATTAAAATATACCTTAGTTTCTTTATGGAGCAACCATTCAACATTTTCACATAATTCTTGAACCTCTGAAGAAATAGTACCGGTAGTTTGTCCCACAGATGAAAAAGGATTACTCATCCTGCACTGTTTCTCCTCCACATATCTGTCCAAGAACCTCAGATTATTATTTCCATTATTACCAGTTCGAACCTCACCCCGAAGAACAAGGCTAGGATTAATATATTGCTCCATAGTCTTCTGAGAACAGCTAGCAGGACCCAACAAACAACAAACTTCCTCATGAAAAATGTGAGGTATATTCAACAAAGGATCAGTAGCCATGAAAAAAAAAACAAATAAACACAAAAATAAAATAGCAAAATAGCAAAGCAGTGTGATATGTCAACCATATCTTCCCAAGCTGACAAATGTTATACTCTCTTTCGAATGAACTAAGCCAATTGTTTAAGTTTACTATCTTCTGCTATTGAGGCGTCATCCTTGGACAGGGTATAATGCTGTGCAATATTAGGCTCATATCAGTTTGGGGTACATAGTCCAAGAGCACCATCATGAATTTTGGGTACATAGTCCAAGAGCACCATCGTGCCTCTCTTCATATAGTGCAAAGAGATACGTCTCAGGTAATTTACACTCATATGGACAGGATCATAGGATCATAGGAGGTTACTAGGTTAATGGCCATGGGGGCCTTACAAGCCTAGCCAAGAGTTTTTCCCCAGAAAGAACCTCAGTCAGCACCTGTCTCCCCTGTCAGTGAGGGACAAAGGTGGGACCCCTGGGACAAATTTGTGGTTTCCCACCCAATCATCAAGTTTGCACTTGAAGAGGGTCAGCGAGGTACTTTGACATGTATGGGAAGTCTATTCCAGAGATGTGGCAGCCTCTGGGAGGCAAACCTGTCTCTCCAGCAGGTTTTGTTGATGTTGCATGTTAGATTTAGGCCTATAGAGTGGGTCATGTGCAAAGTATTAGACTTACGGATATAGAGCATCTCTAGTAGGGCAGGGTCCAATATTGCCTTGTATGCTACACACAGATCACCTCTGAGCAATCTGTATGATACCGAGTAAAGTGATAGTGATTTGAGCCTGTCCGCATAAGAAAGGTGTTGGAGGCCATGGATTCTCTTTGTGAGGTATTTCTATGGCCTTTCCAGTTGGTGCAGGTGCTTGGAAAGGTACATACCAAATGGGGCGTTATACTCAGTTATAGGTCTAATGAGGGAGGAGTACAGAGAGGTAATAACCTCCTTTTTTTCTGGTTGCAATCCCTTTACTTATGAGATGAACCAAGTAAAAGGCTTTTCTGACTACTGCCACCATATGATGGTCAAATGTGAGATTGTTGTCAACCTGAGTACCCAGGTCTCTCACCATGGGTGGTGTGCTTAGGGGGTTGTCATTGATGTGGTAATCAGCAGGGACTGTATTTTTGCCAAATGGTATGATAATACATTTTTTTGCACTTAATTTAAGGCCATGGCTTTGGCACCAGTTATCTGTAGCTGTGAGACCCTCTTGCAGTATGTTAATGTCATTTGGGGAGTCTATGACAACCACCCAACTTACAGTCATCTGCAAACTTGGTCAGCCACAGGCCCTTGGTCTTTGTCTGGACCTCTGAGAAGTAGATGCTGAATAGTAGGGGTCCCAGGACAGATCCCTGGGGAACACTACTAGCGACAGGTTTGCTGTCAGAGGTGATGGCACCTATTTTGTCCTTGTGGGTCCTATCTTTGAGCCAGTTGGCCACCCATCTGATGAGATAGGGATTAGCACCAAGTTTTGTAGCTTTTCAATGATGCCTGAGTGGGGAATTCTGTCAAAGGCCTTGGCCAGATCAAGGTAAGCTGTATGTACTGACTTTCCCCTCATCCAGGGCCTTGGTGACAATCTCAAAGAAGTCAACTAGGTTCAATAGGCAAGATCTGCCCCTGACAAATCTGAATTGGGTGGGGTCGAGTGTTTGGAGATTGCTTATGTCCTTGTTTAGGAGATCCATAATAATATGCTCCATGGCTTTGCAGATCAGACTTGTCAAGCTAATGGAGCGATAGTTTCCCGGGTCAGTAGTGGCACCACCTTTGTGTAAGGGGATGACAATGGCAGTCCTTCACTTTGCTGGAATGAAGCCTGTAATTAGGCTGTGGTTGATTAGGGTGCTCAGTGGCGAAGCTAGTTCTTGCTGGATATGGTGCAGAATACATCCTGGGATATTATCAGGTCCCATGGAAGCTGTGTTCTTTTCCTTGGATAGGGCCTTTAACACTTGATCTACAGAGATGTGAGGTGTGGGACAAGTATCGGGGATGTCAACTGAGCCTTTGTGGGAGTGATAAAGGGGTGAAGTTTACACTGAACCTATCAGCTAGTAGGTTGGTTAATTCAGAAGGATCAGTGTAAGTGATACCGTTAAGTACTAATTTGGAACAATCTTGGGCTTTGCCATGGAGGTTCCTAACGTAACTGAAGAAGGACTTGTGGTTTCCCTTTGTTTTGGAGGCTAGTTGATAGGTTTATAAGTTCATAGGTTGGCACTAGGCTATCGGCCCTAGGGCCTATACAAGCCTAGCCATAACAATTCCCTGGATGTTTCTTCCCACAATATTTACTTCCCTAGACCCCTGTCTAGCAGGGTGACTGACATGATCCCCAGGGTGAATTTCCTATCTCCCATTGAATCATCAAGGTTCCTTTTGAAGAGGGCCAAGGAGGCGCTCTGCTTGACATGTATGGGCAGTCTATTCCAGAGTATGGGGAGTCTCTGGGTCAGGAACCTATCCCTCCAGCATATTTTGTTCATTGTGATGACAAGGTTTAGATCCCTGGAGCGTGTGGCTCTGAGGGATTGGGATTTCTTTAAGTGGAGCATATCCAACAGCTCAAGGTTTGACATGGCCTTCAATGTTAAGCAGAGATTGCCTCTGAGTAGATGATATGCCACAGAGTATAGCTGGAGTTTTTTTAGGCGGTCAGCATATGGCATCTGCTTTAGGCCTGTGATTCTTTTAGTGAGGTATTTCTATCGAAGGTGACACAGCTGTCCACCTGTGTCCCTAAGCCTCTCATCACACTTTCGGTGTTTAGTGTACTGCCACCTATGTGGTAGTTCATGGGTACTTGATTTTCCCAAAGGGGATAACTATATATTTCTTGGCATTAAACTTGAGCCAGTGGCTCTGGCACCAAGCATCTGTTTCTGTAAGGCCCTTTTGTAGAATATCCACATCATTTGAGGATTCAATAATGGCTCCCAGTTTGCAGTCATCAATGAGCTTTGTTAGCCAGAGTCTCTTAGTGTTGGCCTGTACTTCAGAGAAGTAGATGCCAAACAAGAGCAGTCCCAGGACGGAACCCTGAGATACTCCACTTGTCACTTGCCTGGTGCTGGATTTGGAGTTGGCTACTTTTACAGTCTGGGTTCTATCAGTAAGCCAGTTGACAACCCATTGAGTGATGTAGGGATTTATGCCCAGCGTAGTAAGTTTATCTATGATTCCAGAGTGGGGGATGGTGTTGAAGGCCTTGGCGAGGTCCATATAGGCTGTGTGGACTGCCTTACCCTCGTCCACAACTCTGGAGACTGATTCAAAGATGTCAATCAGGTTCAGGAGACAAGATCGGCCCTTCACAAACCCAAACTGGGTGGGATCCAGTGTTTGAAGGTTGCGAATGTCTTTGTTTATAAGTTCCATGATAATGCGTTCCATGTCCTTGCACATTAGGCTCGTCAGACTGATGAGACAGTAGTTCCTGGGATCCAATGTGGATCCCCCTTGTGGAGTGGGATAACTGTAGCTTTGTGCCACTCAGTGGGCATGAAGCCTGAGGTGAGGCTATGATTAAACATGCCACTTAGGTGAAGTGCCAGTTCATTTTGTAGTTCATGTCATCCGGTCCCATGGATGCTGTATTCTTAGCTTTGGAGAGTGCGGTTTCTAACTGCGTGGCTGTGATTAATGGAATTTGGTGATCTTTTGGTATTGAGATAGGCCCTTTAAGGGTGAGAGGGGGGTGAAGTTGTCACTAAAGCAATCTGCCAGGATACTGGCAATATCCTTAGGATCAGTATATTTAATGCCATTCTGTTGTAGCTCAGAGCAGATCTGAGCATTGCCATTTAGATTCTTGACATAGTTATAGAATGCTTTGTGGTTGTCTTTGGAATCTTTGGCAATTTTATTTTCATAACTAGCTTTTGAGGATTTTATGAGGGATCTCAGCTTCTTACTGAGGCTGGTAAGGGAGTTTTTTGCATCCTGGGATTTTCCTCTTTTCGGCAACAGTTTCTTCCTTCTGTTATATAGTTTGTTTATTACAGGGGGCCACCAGATTGGCTTCCTTTTTTTTTGGAGGAGAGCATCTTGGTTCTATTTGGGATGGCATGATTCATGCATGAGTGGATGTGCTCATACAGTGCCTTAGTGTAGGATTCAGCAGTCAAACTTTCATTTCCCGTCTTCATAGGTGCCATGAAGTTTATCACTTCTGACTTGAGTAGCATGAAGTTGGCTTTGGAGAAGTTTTTTTACAGAGGTTTCCTTACTGGGGAGTGGGGGTGGGATGTGGATGTCAAGGGTGATTTGCTTATGTTCAGACCTGACCAATGAGGGGGTGACCACTGGTGTGGAGCATCTATCTCCCATGTTGGTAATGACCAGGTCTAGGATATTGGAGCCCCTGGTGGGACAATGGATTAGTTGATCCAGGGTGTTGGAATTTATGAAATCATAGAACCATTAGGAAAAGGTGTTGGTACCTGAGTAGTTTTCCCAGTTAATGGCAGGGTAGTTGAAATCATCCAGTATTAGTGTGTTTGGTTGTATCTTAATATTTTCCAGTATGTTTAGAAAGGTGTAGTGAGAATCTTAGGGCATGGTGGGGGATCTGTAGCAAGCTTGGATTGCAGTCTTACCTAGTTCATAGGTTCATAGGTTCATAGGTAGGTACTAGGCTATTGGCCCTAAGGCCTATATAAGCCTAGCCAAAAAATGTACCCTGGCTTCGCCACCCAAGAAAATTATTTTCCTGTGCCCCTGTCGAGCAGAGCCACAGAAGTGATCACTGGGGTGAATTTCCCATTTCCTATCCAATCATTAAGATTTTTCTTGAAGAGTGCTAATGAGGAGCTCTGTTTGACACAGATAGGTAGTCTGTTCTAGAGTATGGGAAGTCTCCGGGACAGGAATCTATCCCTTCAGCATGTTCTGTTTATTGTGGTGACAAGGTTTAGGTCCATAGAGCATGTAGCTCAGAGGGATTAGGATTTCTTTAAATGGAACATGTCCAACAGCTCTGGGTTTGACATAGCTTTGTATGTTAGGCAGAGATCACCCCTGAGTAGGCAATATGCGATGGAGTAAAGCTGTAGTTTTTTTAGATGGTCTGTGTAGGGCATCTGTTTGAGGCCAGTAATCCTCATTGTGAGGTATTTCTGTGGTCTTTCCAGTTGTTGTAGATGTCTTGTGAGGTACATACCAAAAGGGGCATTGTACTCTAGAATGTGTCTAATGAGTGATGAGTAGAGGGGAACAATTACCTCTTTTTTTCTGGATGAGAATCCTTTTGTGATGAGATGAGCCATGTAGAAGGATTTTCTGACCACTGTGGCGATGTGATTATCAAAGGAGAGACTACTGTCCACCTGTGTCCCAAGGTCTCTTATCACATTTTTGGCGTTAAGTAGACTACCAGCTATGTGGCAGTTCATGGGTACAGAGTTTTTACCAAAGGGGATGACAATACCCTTTTTGGCATTGAGCTTCAGGCCATGGCTTTGACACCAGGTATCTGTCTCAGTGAGGCCCTTTTGTAGTTTGTCCACATCGTTAGGAGTTTAAATTATGGCTCCTAGTTTGCAGTCATCTGCAAACTTTGTTAGCCAAAGACCTTCTGTGTTAGCCTGCACTTCAGAGAAGTAGATACCAAACAGGAGAGGACCCAGGACTGAACCTTGTGGTACTCCACTTGTCACTGGTCTGAAGTTGGATTTGGAATCCGCTACTTTCACAGTGTGGGTTCTGTCTGTGAGCCAGTTGACAACCCATCTTGTGACATAGGGATTTATACCTAGTTTAGTGAGCTTATCTATAATTCCAGAGTGGGGGATGGTGTCGACAGCCTTGGAGAGATCTAGATAAACTGTGTGAATCATTTTACTCTCATCTATTGCTTTGGTGACTGCTTCAAAGAAGTCAATCAGGTTTAGGAGACATGATCTGCCTTTTAAAAATCCAAACTGGGTAGGGTCCAGAGTTTGGAGATTACCAATGTCTTTGTTTATGAGTTCCACGATGATATGTTCCATGGCCTTGCAGACCAGGTTCATCAAGCTAATGGGGCGGTAGTTCCCGGGGTCCATTGTGGCTCTCCCATTGTGGAGTGGGATAACCATCATGGTGCACCATTCAGTGGGTACAAAGCCTGAGGTGAGGCTATGATTGAACATGGTACTTAGGTAGGGTGCCAGTTCATTCTGTAGTTCATGTAGAACGCAGACTGGGATATTGTCAGGTCCCATGGACGCTGTGTTCTTGGCTTTGGAGAGTGTGTTTTTTATCTGTGCAGCCGTGATTATAGGAACTTTGCATTCTTCCGGTATAGAGATGGGCCCTCTAGGGGGTGAGGGGGGGGTAAAGTTAGCACTGAACCTATCTGCTAGGATGTTGGCAATATCAGTTGGTTCTGTATATTTAGCGCCATTGTGCTGTAACTCCGAGCAGATCTGAGTGTTCCCATTGAGATATAGAATGCTTTGTCGTTGTCTTTAGAGTCAGTGGCAAATTTGTTTTCGTAACTAGCTTTGGAGGATTTTATGAGGGATCTCAGCTTCTTACTGAGGTTGACCAGGAAGTTCCTCCAGTCATGGGATTTTACTCTTTTTTGCAACAGTTTCTTTCTTCTGTTGTAGAGTTTGTTTATGGCAGAGGACCACCAGATTGGTTTTCTTTTTTTGGAGGATAACATCTTGGTTCTATTAGGGATAGCATGATCTATGCACTCGTGTAACTGTTTATAAAGTGCATTTGTGTAGAATTCAGCAGTCATACCTCTATTGTCCATCTGCATGGGTGTCGTGAAGTTTGCCACTTCTGTCTTAAGAAGTGTGAAGTTGGCTTTGGAGAAGTTTTTATGATGGTTTCCCTAATTGGGGTTGGGGGTGGGATGTGGATGTCTAGGCTGATTAGCTTGTGGTCGGATCTGACCAATGAGGAATTGACCTCTGGTGTGGAACACCGGTTTCCCATGTTGGTAATGACCAGGTCTAGGATATTGCTGCCCCTGGTGGGGGTGTGAATAAGTTGATCCAAGGTGTTGGAATTTATGAATTCTAGAAAACGTTGAGCAATAGAGTTGGTACATGAGTAGTTTTCCCAGTTAATGGTGGGGTAGTTGAAATAGCCCATTATTAGGGTGTTGGGTTGTACCCTAATACTTTCCAGTGTATCACGAAATGAGGAGTGGGAATCCTGGGGCATGGTGGGGGGTCTGTAGCAAGCTACAATTTGGATTGTGGTCTTGCCCAGATTTAGTTGCACTTGGATAATCTTGGATGCATTATGCTGTGCAACTTGCCTGGAGGTGTGGATATCCTTAATGAATATGGACACGCCTCCAAATTTAGTTCTTCGTTCTGGGTTAGGTGGCTGAAAGGTGTGGTATGAATTGTTACCTTGTAATGCAGGGGTGCTCTCTGGAGCTTTGAACCAGGTCTCTGTCACTGCACAGATATCAATGTTCTCCATTTTAAGGAGTGCCTCGAGTGAGTGCATTTTGAGGTTTAGACTTCTAGCATTGAGTAGCATTACCCTCAGATTTTGCTTGCTTGTACCTGTTACAGTGATGACTTTGTCATTTGAACCTTGCCTAAAGAAGGCACTATAGGGGTGGCAAGAGCCTTAGCCAGTATCCGGAATCCTAAGGGTGACAGGTGCAGGCCATCTCTGGCAAAGCATCGTGGTCTGTCGATCATGTCGTCCCAGGCAGACAAATACTGGATCTCCTTAGAGTGACACCAGAAGCTTAGCTAATTGTTGAAGTCAATCATTTTGTCCTTGTACTGTGGTATCATTCTGGGTGATGGCAGGATGCTGCTCAGGGTTAGGGTCATACCTGCCTGGGATACAAGATTGGAGAGCTCCTCCATGTCTCTTTTCATGTAGTCCAGGGAGGTACGTCTCAAGTCATTCACACCAACATGGACAATGACAGTGTCATATTTGTACTTATTGTGGAGTGACCTGAATGCATGCATTATGTGGCAGATCCTGGCACCTGACAGGCAGCTGACAGCAACTTTATCTTTGTTTAGTCTAGTGAGTGGAACATCAGTGTGCCTGACTATAGAGTTACCTATGACTAGAGTGTTGGGTAGTGTTAGTTGCACCTTGAGAATTTCAGATGCATTTTGTTGGGCAACTAGCCTGGAGGTGTGACTATCTTTGGTGAATATGGACACTTCTCCACCTTTAGTGTTTTGGTCTTGGTTTGGTGGCAGAAAGGTGTGGTAAGAGTTGTAGCCTGGTATTGCAGGGGTGCTCTCTAGAGCCTTAAATCAGGTCTCAGTTACTGCACAGATATCGATGTTCTCCATTTTTAGGAGTGCCTCAAGAGAGTGCATTTTGAGGCTTAGACTTCTAGCATTGAGTAGCATTGCCTTCAGATTTTGCATGCTTGTACCTGTTACGGTGGTGGTTTTGTCCTTTGAACCTTGCCTAAAAAAAGGCACTATAGGGGTGGCAAGAGCTTTAGCCAGTAACCTGAATCCCAGGGGTGGCAGGTGCAGACCATCTCTGGCAAAGCATCGTGGTCTGTCGATCATGTTGTCCAAGGCAGACAGATACTGGATCCCCTTTGAATGACACCAGAAGCTTAGCCAATTGTTGAAGTTAGTCATTTTGTCTTTATATTGTGGTATTATTCTGGGCGAAGGCAGGATGCTACTCAGGGCTAGGATCATACCTGCCTGGGCCACATGATCCAAGAGCTCTTCCATGTCTCTTTTCATGTAGTCCAGGGAGGTACATCTCAAGTTATTCACTCCAACATGTACAATGGCAGAGTCGCATTTGTACTTATTGTGGAGTGACTTGAGTGCATGTGTTATGTGGCAGATCCTGGCACCCGACAGGCAGCTGACTGTAATTTTTTCCTTGTTCAGCTTGGTGAGTAGGATATCAGTGTGTCTGACTATAGAGTCATCTATGACTAAAGTGTTGGGTGCATTGTCTTGCCTTAGGGGCTCTTGTTGTGTGGCACACTGGTGTTGTGAGCTATGTGTCACTTTAGTTGTGACTGGTGTTTGTTTGCGCTTCAGCTTCAGAAGTCCTTGTTGCTTGGGCAGGTTAATGTTAAGGGCCTCCGCATATGTGGGTTTAGTGTTGCTATGTATGGGTGTTGATGGTGTGGGTTTTGAAGGGCTATGTGTTGCTTGAGGTGTAGTGCAGGTGTTAATATTCTCCTCTTGACTGTCTAGCACAATCTTGGCTGGAGAGAGCTTTGCTTCCAGTTTGGCTATGTAAGTGCATCTCTCACAGGTTGTAGTGTTGGGTGGGTGGTAGGAGGAGAGGGTTGTCTGTGTACATGAGGCAGTTGCCGCATTGCCCCAGTATGCCCAGATTCACCAGGTGGACAGGAGAAATCACTGGACATGCCTGTTTAGGTGCTTTTTTTGTAAAGTTTAAGAGCTGTTTTCCCTTACCTTTGCAAGGTACTTTGCAATTATAGGCTGTTTAGTGCCTACAATTAATTTCTCCTTATTGACAAGGAGAGTTGAGTGCTTGTATCAGTTTCAAGCTTCCTAGTGCTTTCCAGCAGGTTCTAGAGCAAGTGCTAGTCACAGAGATTCAGATTTTAGTGCTACTACCGAGAAACCAGCTAGTTCTAAGGGAAAATTTGAAGGGCAGACTTTCTGGCACCTGGAATAGTTTAACCGTAGCCCAGCAGTGCTGCACAATGCAAAAAGTGCAGTACAATGCTCACCACTCCCACTGGTAAGCAGTAGGACTTCCCTCTACCTCAGCAAGGTCTGGATAGCTCTGAACACAGAAAATAAAGTCCTGAGACAAGCAAGGCCTGGGATATGGACTGGCTAGAAAAGGTGGGAAACGAGCAAACCAGATAGTATTTTTATTTGTTAAAACAGGCTAAAAACAATAATAATAATAATACAGTAAATAAACACAGAAAAGGCTAGCACACGAGTGTGTAGTCCTAAACAGTAAATGCAACTCTACAAAATTAGCAATTAAAAACGTTTTAAATGAAGCAAGGCAAGTGCACAACTGAAAAATGATTTAAGTGGCAGTAATACAGCAGAATAAGTAGCTAGTCTATATATACAGAAAAGCAGCTAAAACTCACTAAAACAATTCAGATACAGTACAACCTAAAATATACTTTATCCAAAATGTTTGAGAAGCACAGTCAGAACACAACTCATAATTGGCTTTGGAGTTTTTCACTAGTGATCTAATTTGCTTGTTGAGGCAGAGGAGGGAGATTTTCCAGTTTGGAATTTGTTCCTTTTTATCCTTGGACAACAGTTTCTTCCTTTTGTTGTAAAGCCTGTTGATAAAGGATGTCCACCAGATAGGTTTGTGTTTCCTTGAGGAGCAAGTTTTAGTTCTGTTGGGCATGGCTGAGTCCATGCAGTTGTACAGGTGCTTGTATACTGCACTGGTGTACTGTTCAGCATAGTTGTCTGCATCCTCTGAGGGGGCAGTGATTTGAAGCTGCTGATACCCTCCCTTAGTGGGGTGTAGTCAGCTTTTGAGAGGTTTTGTAGCCTGGTTACAGCTGGACAGGGGTTGGGTGGGATAGAAACTTTGAATGAGACACACTGATGATCTGATCTCACCAGGGAAAACCATGCTATGGGAGTGGTGCAGTGGTCACATATGTTGGTGAGAACCAAGTCCAGTATGCTATCTCCCCTTGTGGGGGATGAGACCAGCTGGTCTAGTGCATTAGAGTTGATGAAGTCAAGGGATCAATGGGTGAATGCATTAGTGCAGGAATAATTCACCCAGTCTATGGCGGGGTAGTTGAAGTCACCAAGGATCCTTAGGGAGTACCTTGATGGAGTCAAGTAGATCCAAGTAGGAGGAGTGGGTACCCTGAGACATGGAAAGGGGTCTATAGCTGGCTATAACTTGCATTGGTGTCTTGCCAACTGTCAGTTGCACCTGGAGTAATTGCAGTGCATCATGCAGTTAAACCAGTTTGGAGGTGCGCCTGTCTTTAATGACGCTAGAGACCCCACCTCCCTTACTCTTTCCAACCTCATTTGGGGTCAGAAAGTGTGGAATGAGGTATAGCCTGGTAAGGCAGGGCTGCTCTCCCCAGTGCTGAACCAAGTTTCCGTGTCTGCACAGACATCGCCATCTTCAAGTGTGAGGAGAGCCTCCAGTGAGTGCATTTTGAGATTAAGGCTCCTAGCATTGAGCAGCATGACCTTCAATTTGTTTTTTTGACAGATCTTTCATGGTGGAATACTTGTCTTTGGTGCATGGCCTAAAAAAGGCACAATGGGGAAGGTAAGAGCCTTGGCCAAGATCCAGAACCCCAGGGATGATGGGTGGAGGACATCTCTGGCAAAGCAACAAGGCCTGTCAACCATGTCATCCCAGGCAGACAGATACTGAATCCCCTTCGAAAGACACCAGAAACTAAGTCAATTGTTGAAGTCAATCAATTTTGTTGGTATTGTGGTGAGGTATACTTGGTGAGGGTAGGATGCTGCTCAGGGGGGGGGGGGGTCACACCTGCCCGGAGTGTATATTCTGAGAGTTCAATCGTGTCTCTCTTCATATGGTCCAGGGAGGTATGTCTCAAGTCATTCACACCAACATGGACAATGACAGAGTCATATTTGTACCTGTTGAGGAGAGACTTAAGTGCGTGTGTGATATGGCGGATTCTAGAGCCTGACAAACAGCTGACCATGACCTTCTTCTTGTTGAGCCTGGTGAGGGGGACATCAGTGTGTCTCACTATTGAGTTACCAATGACTAGTATGTTTAGTTTGTTGTTCGGCCTTATGGGCCCTGTCAGTAATACAGCCACATACCGGTACTTGTGGTTCAATGACACGAGTGTGTGCACGATATGGCGGATCATGAACCATCATACTCAGCTGACCATGACCCTCGCCTTACTCAGCTTATTGATTGAAACATGGGCATCTCATGATGGAATCACCTATGACTGGAACATTTGGTTTGTGTGGATGTCTGCATTATTTTGCTTGGTAGAATGTTTGTGAGGATCCCTATTGTTATAGCTTTGTCTAAGAGGCCTTTACATTATATAGCAGATTAATATAGTTAATGAAGGATTGGATTGATAATTGGCTTCGATCCCTGAAGATAGCTTAAACTGATGGAATACTTTAAAAGATCAAATAGTGTTTTTCATTTTTTTATACTTTCCATGAGAAAAAAGGATTTGGTTCTGCTATATAATTTAAAGGAGTTTCTTTGTTTTGTTGTAGAGTTTATCTATGTTAGTTGACCTCCAGGGTATTTATTTTTGAATTTCCCATGATACTTGGTTCTGGGATGCATTTTTCTAAATAGGTGTAGAATTCCTTATAGAATCTTGCTTTTCTATCAAGGTCAGGGGTGGTGCAGTCATAAATGAATTTTGGTATTTATTCATCGAGTACATTGAGGCTAGCATGTTTATAACATTAAATTCAGTGAGGTTTGCAGTAGAGGTTTTTGGAATTTTAAAAGAGAATATTATAAGTTTGTGTAAGAGGAGCCATATTTATATGAATAAAGTCAAGACAACTATGTTTTGCAGTAGGTTTCTTTACAACTGCTCAAAGGACTTTTTTTATTTATTAAGTCTAGAAATTATTGGGCATATCCTATGTTAGAGATATAGGTGTACCAGTTTACTAAAGGGTAGTTAAAGCTACCCATAATAATGGAGGTTTTGCTAGTGGGCAGAACATTTAAAATACTGAAAAATCTTACAGGTAATTAGGGGACAAATCAGGTGTTCTGTATCAGACTATTAGTTCATGATTAATCTTATCTGGAGTGAGTTCAGTTTGTGACTCCTTAAAGATCTGCCTGGAGGTTTTTTTCTTCCTTGACAGTATGAAGACTTCACCACAGCTGTAATCAGCTGTGAAGGCTTGAAAAGTACAAATGCCAGATATAGAAGGATTGCTCTTTTACATTTAAACCAAGTCTCAGTAACTATTTAAATATAAATACTTTCCAAATGTAAGAGTGCCTCAAGATAAGGTAATTTATTGTTTAGACGTCTGACATTAAGGACAGCTACCTTAATGTGATCCAAGTTACAGACTGATATGTTAGTTATGTTGGAATGTCCATTAACTGGTCTCTGACTAGAAAAGGCATGAAGGGGAGGCAAAGGCTTTAGCCAGTCTGTGGAAGTCTTGGAATGAGAGGGGCAGGTCATTCTTACCAAAGCTGGACTGTCTATCATCTGTTTCCATGCTAACGCTCATAGGATTTCTGGAATGATACTAGCTATTTAACAATTACTGAAACCAATTATTTTTCTTCTGTATCTAAGCATAATTCAAGGTGAAGGAAGGATTTCACTCAGGACCAGTGTCTGACCTGCATTAGTAACATACAAGGAACATTCTGACATGTCTCATTGCATATCCTTCAGGATTTAAAATCTGAAGTCATTCACTCTCACATGTATACTACCATGTTGTAGGCATATTTGTCAGAAGTTATAGCCGTTAGGGCGCTTGTCATTATCAGAAATCCTGGCACCTAAAAGACCACTTACTGTAACCTTCTCCTTGTCCAGCTTTGTGAGTGATGAGTCAGTGTGCTTGATAATAGAGTCACATCTCACCAAAATATTTCTGTTTCTGGTGTGGTTCAGAGTGATAAATACGGACTGTTTTTGCACAGGGTAAATCTTTATGGTGGGTGTGCATTTGCATGAAACAGATGAGTGGCCTGCTTTTTGCTGAGATATTTTTATTTCTGGGAGGCTTTCAGGGTAAATTTTATAGCCTCAGTGTATAAGACATTGTGTCGTGGTTAGTGAAAGACTGTGTGGGACGTGTATAAAGCTCAGAAGGCAATCTTTTCATAGAGAGGGGAGGCTCCAGACTAATTAAGTATTCACATCTCTGACAGATGGAACTGTTAGCAGTGAAAATTAGTTCATAGTCTGGGAGTATGTTGTTGTTGTTTGTCTTTCGGCTTTTCCCAGTTAGGGGTCGCCACAGCAGAACTCCAATCCGCTAATGATTGGCAGTAGATTTTCACAAATGCCGAAGTGCCAGCTCGACGTTCAACCTTCTATGAAGGCACGCCCATTTACGCATGTCTTTCAAACGACCATCCAACCACAGGGAGGACATGCAGACTCCACACAGAAGGCCCTCCCTGCACTCTAGCCGAGAATCGAACGGGAGAACCTCTTGCTGTGAGGCAACAACGCTACTGCTGCACCACCGCAGCATATCTAATGCACTTAATATACTGTCTTGTCAGACCTTTGTAAAAGGCTGGCTCACCTTCCATCTGGTCCAGTGCTTAGGTGTTTAGACAAGTCAAGTAAGTACAACAGGTGTATGCAGTTATGGTAGAATAAACAAAATATACAGATGGGTCTCCACTGAATGGTATGATTGTCGCAGATGTTGCAGATTGTAAAAGTAAGAGAAAAAAAGGAGACAATGCATTTAAATATTGCACTGTGCACTTAGCAGGCAGGGAAATATTAAAGAGACAATAACTGGAACTTCATTAGTCTAAGTGGAGGAACTCCTCAGTTTGATGTTCCAGGTCTCACTAGTATAACAGATGAGATGAGCCTGGGAAGAGCTTCCAAAGACAAATGATAGTACGGGCAGGCAGCACAAGCCTTACTACGTACAAAAATAAATGGGTTGTTTGGGTAGATGCTTCATATTATGGATCTATGAAATACAGTGGGAGGGGAACAGTATTTAAAAAAACATAATGAGGTTGACTTCACAAAGTGATACCTCTGTGCTTATTGACAACCACCATGAAAGAGGAGAAAGATGTAAGTTTCTGGTCAAATTAAGAAAAGGGGTGGACAACAAGGAAATGTTGGTTTAATTACTCATAAAGAGTAGAATGGTAACCCACAACTAGAAGAAGAAAAAAAAAATCACTTACAGTTAAAATGCTTCAAAAACAACTTGAGCAATAGATGTAGCAAAACAAAACCAGGTGCATGAAGTTTGATCATGTGATTTGTGATTACAGCTGGTGACTTTCAGGGTGGGGTAACAATAACTTTTGGCAGCAAGTCATTTCAGTTTTACTGCCTTTATGTGTCACAGACTACTGATGCCTGTTCTGCACAGCTTATATGATGATGGATGTGAATTTGGGATGACGAAGTAGTAGCTAATGTTTTATTGAACCCTTTTTTGCCCCCTGGTATGCTCCACAATTCTTCTATATGTCAACCTCTGCCCATGTTCCACTGACAAGTCTGGCCCACTGCCACAGAACTAAACAAACCCAGGCAAAAGGTTTGCTTAGATACAGTGATTTCACTATACTGAATCAGAAACAAAATAAATGTACTGCAGCTGTGGTGTGCAATACATATAATGCCAACTGTTGTGTTTGGTAGAAGCTTCCACATGCCTTGCAACCCTTCTGATATATACATTCCCCACACTCAAATGCCATCCAGGACCCCTCCCCCTTCTGCGTGAAGGTACACTTCTATCGAAAAGGCTTGTCCTTTCAGCACTAATGAATATCTCAGCACTTCCAAACATTAAAAGACCATCTGCTTAATTTCCTCATGGCGTTCTGGTTCCTGTTCCTCTAGCTAAAATGATGTGTTCATTATCTTAGATGACAACTTTCTTAACGTTTTTTTATTTATGTTCAGACATACAGTTGCCGAGGTCATACAGACTGTAATCTAATTACCATTTTAAATAATATCTTATTTTATAGGAATAATTCCACAAACTGAGGACCAAAATTTAGATTTTTTTTCAGCATGTGGCTACATCCATCAGATGACTGTGAAGTTACACAATTAACAAACACATAAATTAACCTTCTGAAGCAGGTTTACTCATTTCTTTGTCAAAAACATTTTATTTCTTCTGCTCTGTAAAACATTAATATCCAAGTCTGGTGTGTGAGAAAATAATTCAAGTTTCTTATCTTAACTTTAGTGGGATGACAAATATTTAAATGAGTAATACAAGGCCAGGAAAATGTTTTGTTTTTTAGGTAGGGTACATTGGCTCAAACGGTATAATTTTGTGCTGACAGTGAAAGGAAAAGCAGGAGTTTTGGTATAAATCCTGGTGACAAAATAGATCCCCATTCTTCACAGTGTGTTATATCAGTGCACCATAATCCTTAAGTTTACAAATAAGCACACTTTTGTTGTAAAGTGAAACACAAGTCAGTGGTACAGATTCTTGTCATACAATCAAGTGTACCAAAGTAAATAACCTTCTGTAGTGACAAACAAAGGAAAAAAAAAACATGCAAAATATCTCCTATCTGTCAGAGATTGACAGTCCCACAGACAATGGGATAATCTATCCCCCAAAGTCCATTAACTGTCTTTGGGCATAAAATATTATCTGCAGTACAGAGGTGCGTTCATGTAGCTCATCTGTCTGGATCCCCCTTTGAAAAGCTGCCCAGCTTTCCTCGGGTGTAATTGTACAGCAGTTCTTACCAAAACACATCAGTCGTAATTGTACAGCAGTTCTTACTGAAACACATCAGTCAGAACCAGTATTACAGGTGTAATTGTGCAGCAGTTCTTACCGAAACACATCAGTCGGAACCAGTATTACAGGTGTAATTGTACAGCAGTTCTTACCGAAACACATCAGTCGGAACCAGTATTACAGGTGTAATTGTACAGCAGTTCTTACCGAAACACATCAGTCGGAACCAGTATTACAGGTGTAATTGTACAGCAGTTCTTACCGAAACACATCAGTCGGAACTAGTATTACAGGTGTAACTGTACAGCAGTTCTTACCGAAACACATCAGTCGGAACCAGTATTACAGGTGTAATTGTACAGCAGTTCTTACCGAAACACATCAGTCGGAACCAGTATTACAGGTGTAATTGTACAGCAGTTCTTACCAAAACACATCAGTTGGAACCAGTATTACAGGTGTAATTCTACAGCAGTTCTTACCAAAACACATCAGTCGGCGCCAGTATTACAGGTGTAATTGTACAGCAGTTCTTACCGAAACACATCAGTTGGAACCAGTATTACAGGTGTAATTGTACAGCAATTCTTACCGAAACACATCAGTCAGAACCAGTATTACAGGTGTAATTGTACAGCAGTTCTTAATGAAACACATCAGTTGGAACCAGTATTACAGGTGTAATTGTACAGCAGTTCTTACTGAAACATCAGTCGGAACCAGTATTACAGTACAGCAGTTCTTACCGAAACACATCAGTTGGAACCAGTATTACAGGAGTAATTGTACAGCAGCTCTTACCGAAACATATCAGTCAGAACCAGTATTACAGGTGTAATTGTACCGCAGTTCTTAACGAAACACATCAATCGGAACCAGTATTACAGGTGTAATTGTACAGCAATTCTTACCGAAACACATCAGTTGGAACCAGTATTACAGGTGTAATTGTACAGCAGTTCTTACTGAAACACATCAGTCGGAACCAGTATTACAGGTGTAATTGTACAGCAGTTCTTACCGAAACACATCAGTTGGAACCAGTATTACAGGTGTAATTGTACAGCAGTTCTTACCAAAACACATCAATCAGAACCAGGATTTCAGGTGTAATTGTACAGCAATTCTTACCGAAACACATCAGTTGGAACCAGTATTATAGGTGTAATTGTACAGCAGTTCTTACCGAAACACATCAGTCGGAACCAGTATTACAGGTGTAATTGTACAGCAATTCTTACCGAAACACATCAGTTGGAACCAGTATTACAAGTGTAATAGTACAGCAATTCCTACCGAAACACATCAGTCGGAACCAGTATTACAGGTGTAATTATACAGCAGTTCTTACCGAAACACATCAGTTGGAACCAGTAGTACAGGTGTAATTGTACAGCAATTCTTACTGAAACACATCATTTGGAACCAGTAGTACAGGTGTAATTGTACAGCAGTTCTTACTGAAACACATCAGTCGGAACCAGTATTACAGGTGTAATTGTACAGCAGTTCTTACTGAAACACATAATTCGGAACCAGTAGTACAGGTGTAATTCTACAGCAGTTCTTACTGAAACACATCAGTCGGAACCAGTATTACAGGTGTAATTCTACAGCATTTCTTACCGAAACACATCAGTTGGAACCAGTAGTACAGGTGTAATTGTACAGCAATTCTTACTGAAACACATCATTCGGAACCAGTAGTACAGGTGTAATTGTACAGCAATTCTTACTGAAACACATCATTCGGAACCAGTAGTACAGGTGTAATTCTACAGCAGTTCTTACTGAAACACATCAGTCGGAACCAGTATTACAGGTGTAATTCTACAGCAGTTCTTAACGAAACACATCAGTCGGAACCAGTATTACAGGTGTAATTGTACAGCAATTCTTACTGAAACACATCATTCGGAACCAGTAATACAGGTGTAATTGTACAGCAGTTCTTACTGAAACACATCAGTCGGAACCAGTATTACAGGTGTAATTGTACAGCAGTTCTTACCGAAACACATCAGTTGGAACCAGTATTACAGGTGTAATTGTACAGCAGTTCTTACTGAAACACATCATTCGGAACCAGTAGTACAGGTGTAATTGTACAGCAGTTCTTACTGAAACACATCAGTCGGAACCAGTATTACAGGTGTAATTGTACAGCAGTTCTTACCGAAACACATCAGTTGGAACCAGTATTACAGGTGTAATTGTACAGCAGTTCTTACTGAAACACATCATTCGGAACCAGTAGTACAGGTGTAATTGTACAGCAATTCTTACTGAAACACATCATTCGGAACCAGTAGTACAGGTGTAATTGTACAGCAGTTCTTACTGAAACACATCAGTCGGAACCAGTATTACAGGTGTAATTGTACAGCAGTTCTTACCGAAACACATCAGTTGGAACCAGTATTACAGGTGTAATTGTACAGCAGTTCTTACTGAAACACATCATTCGGAACCAGTAGTACAGGTGTAATTGTACAGCAGTTCTTACTGAAACACATCAGTCGGAACCAGTATTACAGGTGTAATTCTACAGCAGTTCTTACCAAAACACATCAGTTGGAACCAGTAGTACAGGTGTAATTGTATAGCAATTCTTACTGAAACACATCATTCGGAACCAGTAGTACAGGTGTAATTGTACAGCAATTCTTACTGAAACACATCATTCGGAACCAGTAGTACAGGTGTAATTGTACAGCAGTTCTTACTGAAACACATCAGTCGGAACCAGTATTACAGGTGTAATTCTACAGCAGTTCTTAACGAAACACATCAGTCGGAACCAGTATTACAGGTGTAATTGTACAACAGTTCTTAATGAAACACATCAGTCGTAACCAGTATTACAGGTGTAATTGTACAGCAGTTCTTACCGAAACACATCAGTCGGAACCAGTATTACAGGTGTAATTGTACAGCAGTTCTTACTGAAACACATCAGTCGGAGCCAGTATTACAGGTGTAATTGTACAGCAGTTCTTACTGAAACACATCAGTTGGAACCAGTATTACAGGTGTAATTGTACAACAGTTCTTACCGAAACACATCAGTTGGAACCTGTATTACAGGTGTAATTGTACAGCAGTTCTTACTGAAACACATCAGTCGGAACCAGTATTATAGGTAGAAAATCCCCATTCATGAGAGAATAGCTTCACTATAAACTGTTTGAGCTACAGACCTCTAAAAACATCTTTTAATTGCAGAACTGGTTCTGTTAACTGAATCGTGTAGAAATTTGCTCCACTTAATACACAATGGTAAATGATTGACTATTTAAAGCACGCAGCACTTACATAATTTTAAAGCAACTTGACATCACTTACTTAATTTAAATCATTTTAATCCCCTTTTTGGAAAAAAATGAAAATACCACATTATGAGATCACGGCTGGCATTCATAGTCCATGATTTTGTAGCTGTACAGTGGTTATCCATGAGGACTGCCACTGTATGTTTGTGCAAATAAACCTAGCGAAGGTTACTTGCTCTGACTAAGAAAATGCGAATGCATTTTGAAAAACATGCCTACTTATGGTAAAACCATAAACTACCTAAACATAAGCATTAAAGCAGAAGGCTTCATATGCATTTGAATATTATGGAGAAACGGGGTTATGCACAGTCACGCTTGAACGACTTAAGAAAAGAGGTGAACTATGAGCTTTTATTTTTAATATTTTAAAATAATAAAGGGGTTTATAATGTTTTATATAGAAATATGCATATTGTGGGCACCCTGTTGATTGCTTTAAAGACTTGAAAGGGTAGGGGAGACAGGAAAGATTGAAAAAGGAGGAGACATAACAAAGAGGAAGGCGACGCAGCAGGAAGACATGGATAGGGTTGTGCTGAAGGAGGCAGAAAAGGAGGGGCACAATCTATTTTATGAGGGATAGACACCCCTATTTTTTTCAAATATTTTATACATAAGAGGGAAATATGGATGGGAAGTAGGTAAGAGGGCATAGGAGAGAGGATAAGGGAAGAAAGCTTGACAACAAATTACACCCAACAAAAGTCCTCAGTCCACAAGGCATCAAATGTCTCCACTGCCAGATAGTGTTGCAGTGGAAGATTCCAATGTTGAGGGGGCAGGGACCTGTGGTGGCACACTTGTCAGCACCAATTGGGGAAGACAATGTTCCACCCACTGATGAGAAGCTTTGATTGGCTGAAGCCATCCATCCATGACCTGTTCCACCACATCTTCAAGTCAAGTCTCGAAGCCCCTATTCGGACAGGCTGCCTACAGGGCTGGTGCCACCACCCTGACATTGTGAGGATCTCCCTGGACAGACAGAGGATGAACGCTCCCTTACCTAGGCGGTACTCAGCTGATTTGCTCCTGAAGAATTTAGATATGTAAAAAAAAAGAATAAAAATGAGAAAGAAAGAAAATAAAGCAGGACAAAGGAATGCATAGTTAAAATTAGTAAAACAGACAAAAGTGTGGAAGAAACAAAGAGAAAATGCAGACAGTAATTTCACACGTAATGGTAGCATTTAATTTATTACTTTAAACGTATTTTATTTTTAAATCATTATAGGTTCAGAGGTTGTTAGCAGGCTAATGACTACTATGGTCCTTACAAGACATACATCCCATTTGGATCCCAAGTATCATACAGGAAGCATGTTAGTAGGCAGGTAGCTAAGGATTTGTAGCAGGGGTGTTAGGATAATACTTTTCTTATGTTTTCCTGATAAAAAAAGAAAAAAACAAAAAATATCATTGTTTCCCTCCATTCCTTGACTAGAATAGTCCCCTATACAGGCTTTGCCTTATTCTTGACTTTTAGATAGTTCCTCTGTTGCCCATTTCCTTACTTGGACAAAAGGAAGTTTCATTGCTCACCAGTGGGAGTAGGGAGCCTTGAGCAGCCTAGCTGTCCCTGAAGGAGTGACCTCAGTACAAGAATCTGTAGTAACTGGCCATGTTGTGCCATTTCTAGCTCTTTGAAGTTCCCTGCATTAAAACCCACTTTGGCGTGTTTTTTTAGCTTATCCTACTCAGCAACAGCTCCTCATGGTTCTGCAGAGTTGTGCTAGCAGCAGAGAAATGAAAAGAGTGACTGCTATCCAGATATAAGTATATTTTCTGTCTCTAGCTGTGCGACTGTCTTTTCTCACCGAAAAGCGAGTTTTCACTGCTGATTTAATGGTTCTAAGCTAGTTTTTGTGTTTTCATTACCTGCACTTGCTTAAAAGTTTGTTTTTTGTATTTTTAACTGTTGAGGCTGCCCACTCAAGTGCACTAGCCTATGCATTTACTTTACTGTGTTTTATCTGCTGTTTTCCTGATTAAAAAAAGAAAAAACAAAAAAAATCCTTGTTTCTCACCTTTCCTTGACTAGAATAGTCCCCTATACAGGCTTTGCCTTATTCTGGACTTTTAGATAGTTCCTGTGTTGCCCATTTCCTTACTTGGACAAAAGGAAGTTTCATTGCTCACCAGTGGCAGTGGGGAGCCTTGAGCAGCCTATCTGCCCCTGAAGGAGTGACCTCCGCACAAGAATCGTTAGTAATTGGCCGTTTTGGGCCATTTCTAGCTCTTTGAAGTTCTGTGCATTAAAACCCGCTTTGGCACGTTCTTTTCGCTTATCCTACTCAGCAACAGCTCCTTGTGGTCCTGCAGAGTGGTGCTAGCAGCAGAGAAATGAAAAGAGTGACTGCTATCCAGATATAAGTATATTTTCTGTCTCTAGCTGTGCGACCGTCTTTTCTCACCAAAAAGTGAGTTTTCACTGCTGATTTAACTGTTCTAAATTAGTTTTTGTGTTTTCATTACCTGCACTCGCTTAAAAGTTTGTTTTTTGTATTTTTAACTGTTGCGGCTGCCACTCAAGTGCGCTAGCCTGTGCATTTACTTTACTATGTTTTATCTGCTGTTTTCCTGATAAAAAAAGAAAAAAACAAAAAAAAAAATCCTTGTTTCCCGCCTTTCCTTGACTAGAATAGTCCCCTATACAGGCTTTGCTGTATTCTGGACTTTTAGATAGTTCCTGTGTTGCCCATTTCCTTACTTGGACAAAAGAAAGTTTCATTGCTCACCAGCGGGAGTGGGGAGCTTTGAACAGCCTATCTGCCCCTGAAAGAGTGACCTCAGCACAAGAATCTGTAGTAATTGGCTGTTTTGGGCCATTTCTAGCTCTTTGAAGTTCCCTGCATTAAAACCCACTTTGGTGCGTTTTTTTCGCTTATCCTACTCAGCAACAGCTCCTCGTGGTTCTGCAGAGTGGTGCTAGCAGCAGAGAAATGAAAAGAGTGACTGCTATCTAGATATAAGTATATATTTTCTGTCTCTACCTGTGCGACCTTCTTTTCTCACTGAAAAGTGAGTTTTCACTGCTGATTTAACTGTTCTAAGCTAGTTTTTGTGTTTTCATTACCTGCACTTGCTTAAAAGTTTGTTTTTTGTATTTTTAACTGTTGAGGCTGCCCACTCATGTGCGCTAGTCTGTGCATTTACTTTACTGTGTTTTATCTGCTGTTTTCCTGATAAAAAAAGAAAAAAACAAAAAATATCCTTGTTTCCCGCCTTTCCTTGACTAGAATAGTCCCCTATACAGGCTTTGCCTTATTCTGGACTTTTAGATAGTTCCTCTGTTGCCCATTTCCTTACTTGGACAAAAGGAAGTTTCATTGCTCACCAGTGGGAGTGGGGAGCCTTCAGCAGCCTATCTGCCCATGAAGGAGTGACCTCAGCACAAGAATCTGTAGTAATTGGCCATTTTGGGCCATTTCTAGCTCTTTGATGTTCCCTGAATTAAAACCCACTTTGGTGTGTTTTTTTTCGCTTATCCTACACAGCAACAGCTCCTCGTGGTCCTACATTGTGGTGCTAGCAGCAGAGAAATGAAAAGAGTGACTGCTATATAGATATAAGGATATTTTTTCTGTCTCTACCTGTGCGACCGTCTTTTCTCACTGAAAAGCGACTTTTCACTGCTGATTTAACGGTTCTAAGCTAGTTTTTATGTCTTCATTACCTGCACTTGCTTAAAAGTTTGTTTTTTGTATTTTTAACTGTTGAGGCTGCCCACTCCAGTGCGCTAGACTATGCATTTACTTTACTGTGTTTTATCTGCTGTTTTACTGATAAAAAAAGAAAAAAACATCCTTGTTTCCCACCTTTCCTTGTGTAGAATAGTCCCCTATACAGGCTTTGCTGTATTCTGGACTTTTAGATAGTTCGTGTTTTGCCAATTTCCTTACTTGGACAAAAGAAAGTTTCATTGCTCACCAGTGAGAGTGGGGAGCCTTGAGCAACCTATCTGCCCCAAAAGAGTGATCTCAGCACAAAAAGCTGTACTAATTGGCTGTTTTGGGCCATTTCTAGCTCTTAGAAGTTCCCTGCATTAAAACCCACTTTGGTGCGTTTTTTTCACTTTTCCTACTCAGCAACAGCTCCTTGTGGTCCGGCAGAGTGGTTCTTGCAGCAGAGAAATGGAAATATCGACTGCTATCCAGATATAACTATATTTTTTTCTATCTCTACCTGTGCGACCATCTTTTCTCACCGAAAAGTGAGTTTTCACTGCTGATTTAACTGTTCTAAATTAGTTTTTGTGTTTTCATTACCTGCACTTGCTTAAAAGTTTGTTTTTTGTATATTTAACTGTTGAGGCTGCCCACTCAAGTGCGCTAGCCTGTGCATTTACTTTACTGTGTTTTATCTGCAGTTTTCCTGATAAAAAAAGAAGAACACAAAAAAAAATCCTTGTTTCCCACCTTTCCTTGAATTGAATAGTCCCCTATACAGGCTTTGCTGTACTCTGGACTTTAAGATAGTTTCTGTGTTGCCCATTTCTTTACTTGGACAAAAGAAAGTTTCATTGCTCACCAGCGGGAGTGGGGAGCTTTGAACAGTTTCATTGCTCACCAGCGGGAGTGGGGAGCTTTGAACAGCCTATCTGCCCCTGAAAGAGTGACCTCAGCACAAGAATCTGTAGTAATTGACCGTTTTGAGCCATTTCCAGCTCTTTGAAGTTCCCTGCATTAAAACCCGCTTTGGCACTTTTTTCGCTTATCCTACTCAGCAACAGCTCCTTGTGGTCCTGCAGAGTGGTGCTAGCAGCAGTGAACCAAAAAGAGTGACTGCTATCCAGATATCAGTATATTTTTTCTGTCTCTACCGGTGCAACCGTCTTTTCTCACCAAAAAGCGAGTTTTCACTGCTGATTTAACTGTTCTAAATTAGTTTTTGTGTTTTCATTACCTGCACTTGCTTAAAAGTTTGTTTTTTGTATTTTTAACTGTTGCGGCTGCCCACTCAAGTGCGCTAGCCTGTGCATTTACTTTACTATGTTTTATCTGCTGTTTTCCTGATAAAAAAAGAAAAAAACAAAAAAAATCCTTGTTTCCCACCTTTTCTTGACTAGAATAGTCCCCTATACAGGCTTTGCTGTATTCTGGACTTTTAGATAGTTCCTGTGTTGCCCATTTCCTTACTTGGACAAAAGGAAGTTTCATTGCTCACCAGTGGGAGTGGGGAGCCTTCAGCAGCCTATCTGCCCATGAAGGAGTGACCTCAGCACAAGAATCTGTAGTAATTGGCCATTTTGGGTCATTTGTAGCTCTTTGACGTTCCCTGCATTAAAACCCACTTTGGTGTGTTTTTTTCGCTTATCCTACACAGCAACAGCTCCTCGTGGTCCTACATTGTGGTGCTAGCAGCAGAGAAATGAATAGAGTGACTGCTATATAGATATAAGGATATTTTTTCTGTCTCTACCTGTGCGACCGTCTTTTCTCACTGAAAAGCGACTTTTCACTGCTGATTTAACGGTTCTAAGCTAGTTTTTATGTTTTCATTACCTGCACTTGCTTAAAAGTTTGTTTTTTGTATTTTTAACTGTTGAGGCTGCCCACTCCAGTGCGCTAGACTATGCATTTACTTTACTGTGTTTTATCTGCTGTTTTCCTGATAAAAAAAGAAAAAAAAATCCTTGTTTCCCACCTTTCCTTGTCTAGAATAGTCCTTTATACAGGCTTTGCTGTATTCTGGACTTTTAGATAGTTTGTGTGTTGCCCATTTCCTTACTTGGACAAAAGGAAGTTTCATTGCTCACCAGTGGGAGTGGGGAGCCTTGAGCAACCTATCTGCCCTGAAGGAGTGATCTCAGCACAAAAATCTGTAGTAATTGGCTGTTTTGGGCCATTTCTAGCTCTTAGAAGTTCCCTGCATTAAAACCCACTTTGGTGCATTTTTTTCACTTATCCTACTCAGCAACAGCTCCTTGTGGTCCTGCAAAGTGGTGCTAGCAGCAGAGAACCGAAAAGAGTGACTGCTATCCAGATATAAGTATATTTTTTTCTGTCTCTACCTGTGCGACCATCTTTTCTCACTGAAAAGTGAGTTTTCACTGCTGATTTAACTGTTCTAAATTAGTTTTTGTGTTTTCATTACCTGCACTTGCTTAAAAGTTAATTTTTTGTATTTTTAACTGTTGAGGCTGCCCACTCAAGTGCGCTAGCCTGTGCAATTACTTTACTATGTTTTATCTGCTGTTTCCCTGATAAAAAAATAAAAAAAACAAAAAAATATCCTTGTTTCCCGCCTTTCCTTGACTAGAATAGTCCCCTATACAGGCTTTGCTGTATTCTGGACTTTTAGATAGTTCCTGTGTTGCCCATTTCCTTATTTGGACAAAAGGAAGTTTCACTGCTCACCAGTGAAAGTGGGGAGCCTTGAGCAGCCTATGTACCCCTGAAGGAGTGACCTCAGCACAAGAATCTGTAGTAATTGGCCATTTTCGACCATTTCTAGCTCTTAGAAGTTCCCTGCATTAAAACCCACTTTGGTGCGTTTTTTTCACTTATCCTACTCAGCAACAGCTCCTCGTGGTCCTGCAGAGTGGTGCTAGCAGCAGAGAAATGAAAAGAGTGACTGCTATCCAGATATAACTATATTTTTTTCTGTCTCTACCTGTGCGACCGTCTTTTCTCACTGAAAAGTGAGTTTTCACTGTTGATTTAACTGTTCTAAATTAGTTTTTGTGTTTTCATTACCTGCACTTGCTTAAAAGTTTGTTTTTTGTATTTTTAACTGTTGAGGCTTCCCACTCAAGTGCGCTATCCTGTGCATTTACTTTACTATGTTTTATCTGCTGTTTTCCTGATAAAAAAAAGGAAAAAAACAAAGAAATATCCTTGTTTCCAGCCTTTCCTTGACTAGAATAGTCCCCTATACAGGCTTTGCTGTACTCTGGACTTTAAGATAGTTCCTGTGTTGCCCATTTCTTACTTGGACAAAAGAAAGTTTCATTGCTCACCATCGGGAGTGGGGAGCTTTGAACAGTTTCATTGCTCACCAGCGAGAGTGGGGAGCTTTGAACAGCCTATCTGCCCCTGAAAGAGTGACCTCAGCACAAGAATCTGTAGTAATTGACCATTTTGAGCCATTTCTAGCTCTTTGAAGTTCCCTGCATTAAAACCCGCTTTGGCACTTTTTTCGCTTATCCTACTCAGCAACAGCTCCTTGTGGTCCTGCAGAGTGGTGCTAGCAACAGTGAACCGAAAAGAGTGACTGCTATCCAGATATCAGTATATTTTTTCTGTCTCTACCTGTGCAACCGTCTTTTCTCCCTGAAAAGTGAGTTTTCACTGCTGATTTAACTGTTCTAAATTAGTTTTTGTGTTTTCATTACCTGCACTTGCTTAAAAGTTTTTTTTTTGTATTTTTAACTGTTGAGGCTGCCCACTCAAGTTGGCTAGCCTGTGCATTTACTTTACTATGTTTTATCTGCTGTTTTCCTGATAAAAAATGAAAAAAAACAAAAAAATATGCTTGTTTCCCGCCTTTCCTTGTCTAGAATAATCCCCTATACAGGCTTTGCTGTATTCTGGACTTTTACATAGTTCCTGTGTTGCCCCTTTCCTTACTTGGACAAAAGGAAGTTTCATTGCTCACCAGTGGGAGTGGGGAGCCTTGAGCAGCCTATCTGCCCCTGAATGAGTGACCTCAGCACAAGAATCTGTAGTAATTGGCTGTTTTGGGCCATTTCTAGCTCTTTGAAGTTCCCTGCATTAAAACCCGCTTTGGTGCATTTTTTTCGCTTATCCTACTCAGTAGCAGCTCCACGTGGTTCTGCAGATTGGTGCTAGCAGCAGAGAAATGAAAGGAGTGACTGCTATCCAGATATAAGTATAGATTTTCTGTCTCTACCTGTGCGACCATCTTTTATCACCAAAAAGTGAGTTTTCACTGCTGATTTAACTGTTCTAAGCTAGTTTTTGTGTTTTCATTACCTGCACTTGCTTAAAAGTTTGTTTTTTGTATTTTTAACTGTTGAGGCTGCCCAATCAAGTGGGCTAGCCTGTGCATTTACTTTACTGTGTTTTATCTGCTGTTTTCCTGATAAAAAAAGAAAAAAACAAAAAATATCCTTGTTTCCCACCTTTCCTTGACTAGAATAGGCCCCTATACAGGCTTTGCCTTATTCTGAACTTTTAGATAGTTAATCTATTGCCCATTTCCTTACTTGGACAAAAGGAAGTTTCATTGCTCACCAGTGGGAGTGGGGAGCCTTGAGCAGCCTATCTGCCCCTGAAGGAGTGACCTCAGCACAAGAATCTGTAGTAATTGGCCGTTTTGGGCCATTTCTAGCTCTTTGAAGTTCCCTGCATTAAAACCCACTTTGGTGCATTTTTTTCGCTTATCCTACTCAGCAATAGCTGCTCGTGGTCCTACAGAGTGGTGCTAGCAGCAGAGAAATGAAAAGAGTGACTGCTATATAGATATAAGGATATTTTTTCTGTCTCTACCTGTGCGACCGTCTTTTCTCACTGAAAAGTGACTTTTCACTGCTGATTTAACGGTTGTAAGCTAGTTTTTATGTTTTCATTACCTGCACTTGCTTAAAAGTTTGTTTTTTGTATTTTTAACTGTTGAGGCTGCCCACTCCAGTGCGCTAGACTATGCATTTACTTTACTGTGTTTTATCTGCTGTTTTCCTGATAAAAAAAGAAAAAACATCCTTGTTTCCTGCCTTTCATTGTCTAGAATAGTCCCCTATACAGGCTTTGCTGTATTCTGGACTTTTAGATCGTTTGTGTGTTGCCCATTTCCTTACTTGGACAAAAGGAAGCTTCATTGCTCACCAGTGGGAGTGGGGAGCCTTGAGCAACCTATCTGCCCTGAAGGAGTGATCTCAGCAAAAAAATCTGTAGTAATTGGCTGTTTTGGGCCATATCTAGCTCTTAGAAGTTCCCTGCATTAAAACCCACTTTGGTACGTTTTTTTCACTTATCCTACTCAGCAACAGCTCCTCGTGGTCTGTCAGAGTGGTGCTAGCAGCAGAGAAATGGAAATATCGACTGCTATCCAGATATAAGTGTATTATTTCTGTCTCTAACTGTGCGACCGTCTTTTCTCACCAAAAAGTGAGTTTTCACTGCTGATTTAACGGTTCTAAGCTAGTTTTTATGTTTTCATTACCTGCACTTGCTTAAAAGTTTGTTTTTTGTATTTCTAACTGTTGAGGCTGCTCACTCCAGTGCGCTAGCCTATGCAATTACTTTACTGTGTTTTATCTGCTGTTTTCCTGATAAAAAAATAAAAAAATAAAAAAATATCCTTGTTTCCTGCCTTTCCTTGACTAGAATAGTCCCCTATACAGGCTTTGCCTTTTTCTGGACATTTAGATAGTTCGTGTGTTGCCCATTTCCTTACTTGGACAAAAGGAAGTTTCATTGCTCACCAGTGGGAGTGGGGAGCCTTGAGCAGCTTATCTGCCCCTGAGGAGTGACCTCAGCACAAGAATCTGTAGTAATTGGCCATTTTGGGCCATTTCTATCTCTTTGAAGTTCCCTGCATTAAAACCCACTTTGGTGCGGTAGTTTTGCTTATCCTACTCAGCAACAGCTCCTCGTGGTCCTGCAGAGTGGTGCTAGCAGCAGAGAAACAAAAAGAGTTACTGCTATCCAGATATAAGTATATTTTTTCTTTCTCTTCCTCTGCGACCATCTTTTCCCATCGAAAAGTGAGTTTTCACTGCTGATTTAACTGTTCTAAGCTAGTTTTTGTGTTTTCATTACCTGCACTTGCTTAGAAGTTTGTTTTTTGCATTTTTAACTGTTGAGGCTGCCCACTCAAGTGCGCTTGCCTGTGCATTTATTTTACTGTGTTTTATCTGCTGTTTTCCTGATCAAAAAAGAAAAAAAAAACAAAAAAAATCCTTGTTTCCCGCCTTTCCTTGAATAGAATAGTCCCCTATACAGGCTTTGCTGTATTCTGGACTTTTAGATAGTTTGTGTGTTGCCCATTTCCTTACTTGGACAAAAGGAAGTTTCATTGCTTACCAGTGGGAGTGGGGAGCCTTGAGCAGCCTATCTGCCCCTGAAGGAGTGACCTCAGCACAAGATTCTTTAGTAATTTGCAGTTTTGGGCCATTTCTAGCTCTTTGAAGTTCTCTGTATTAAAACCCGCTTTAGCGCGGTTTTCAACGATTGTGCGCATCGGGTAGTGGCGGTTAATCGGGTTTAAACTATTCCTGGCTCCATAAAGTCTGCTCTTCACTTTTTCCCTTAGAACTGCTCTATTCTCTCAAACAAAACACCCTAAACTCAATCTAAGGCCCAGCCCTTGCACAAGTAAGCAATTTTACAAGTTAGCACTAATAAACTAAAAGCACTACATCCTCATATACTCTTTACGTTCATCTCGTCCCCCATTGGTCCTTTTCAATTCAGTGATAAGGGAAGTTCCCTATATTACTCTAGCATGTCCAAAGGTCAGTTAATGGTTTCCTCTCCAGTCCAGCTGGTGAATCTGGGAATGCTGAGGCAATGTTACAACTGTCTCATGTTCACGGAAAACCCTCTCCTCCTCCAAACAGTTTCAAATATATGCGAAAGATGCAAACATATAGCCAAACTGGAGGCTGAGCTCTCTCAACTCAGAACTGGTCTAACCAGTCAGGAGGAGAAGGTAACCTCACACAACATAAATCCAGTCTCACATAGTCCTACCACAACACCAAATCAAACACATAAACACACAAAAGCATACTCAGAGGCTCTAAATAAAAATCTGCCTAAGCAGCAGAGACCTCCAAAGCAGACATCCAAGCAAACGCTACCACAGAACAAAACACGTGCAACACATAGCTCACAAAGTCAGTGTGCCAAACAGTCTCAGCCCTTAAGGCTGAATAACACACCTGATACACTCATAATAGGTGATTCTATAGTCAGACACACTGATGTCCTGCTCACCAGGCTGAACAAAGACAAGGTCACATTGAGCTGCCTGTCGGGTGCTAGGATCCGCCACATAACGCAAGCACTCAGGTCACTCCAAAGTAAGTACAAATATGACTCAGTCATAGTACATGTCGGTGTGAATGACCTGAGATGTACCTCCCTGGACTACATGAAAAGAGACATAGAGGAGCTCTCTGATAATGTAAACCAGGCCGGTATGACCCTGACCTTTAGCAGCATCTTACCCTCACCTAGAATGATGCCGCAGTATAAGGGCAAATGATTGATTTTAACAATTGGCTAAAATTTTGGTGTCATTCAAAGGGGATCCAGTGTCTGTCAGCCTGGGTAGACCTGCTCGACAGGCTGCGCTGCTTCGCTAGGGACGGCTTGCACCTGTCACCCCTGGGCTTTTGGATACTGGCAAAGGCTCTTGCCACCCCCATAGTGCCTTTTTTAGGCAAGGCTTAAAAGACAAACCCACCTCCCTAAACAGCACAATGAACAAGAAACTAAGGGTAATGCTGCTAAACGCCAGAAGTCTAAACCTCAAGATGCATGCACTCAAAGCTCTCCTCAGTATGGAGAACATCGATATCTGTGCAGTGACAGAAACCTGGTTCAAGGCTCCAGAGAGCACCCCAGTACTACCAGGTTATACCTCATACCATGCTTTTCGGCCCCAAAACTCAGACCAAACCACAAAAGGAGGGGGAGCATCCATATTTATCATGGATACCCACACCTCCAGGTTAGTGGTGTTGCACAAAGCAGCGGAAACTATCCATGTGCAACTAGCAGTGGGCAAAACTGCTTTTCAGTTCATAGCATGCTACAGACCACCCTCTCAAAATCAGGAATCCCACTCGGCTTTCCTGAAAACATTGGAGAACATGAAGATCTCTCCAAATGCCATCATATTGGGTGATTTCAACTATCCAAACATAGACTGGGAGCATTACTCAAGCCCCAACACCCGAGCCCAAAGGTTCCTGGAATTTATAAACTCAAATGCTATGGAACAACTAGTCACCACTCCCACAAGAGGGGAAAACATACTTGACCTAATCATTACCAACATGGGGACTCTATGCTCCACACCAGAAGTAAACCCCTCACTGGTAAGATTATACCATAAATTAATCTCACTAGATATCCAAAACCCGACCCCACCCCCAGCCCAGAAAACCACAGTGAAAGACTTCTCAAAAGTGAATTTCACACTTCTCAAAACAGAGGTGGAATCTTTTAAGGCTTGGGCCAGGGGAAACTACGGCCCAAACTGCAGAATCCTATATAAACACATTCTATGGACACCTCCAGGAATGCATGGATCATGCTATCCCAAACAAAACCAAGACCCAATCGTCCAAAGGCAGACGTCCAGTCTGGTGGACCCCAGCCATAAATAAACTGCACAACAGAAGGAGGAAGCTACTACATGATAGAGCAAAATCCCTAAAAGGGAAGGCATCTCTAATCAGTACTAGCAAGAAATTACGATCCCTCATAAAATCCTCCAAGGCCAGCTTTGAGACAAAAATTGCACAGGACATTAAGACAATCACAAGGCATTTTTTTACTATGTTAGTAACCTGGGTTGCAACTCCCAGATATGCTCAGAGTTGATTCCAAATGACAAAAAATTCACTGAATCCACAGACATTGCCAACATCTTGGCAGACAGGTTTAGTGCAAACTTCTACCCCCCTCCCTCCCAAAAGAACAAATATCCATCCCAGCAGAGTGTAGCCTCCCTAGCATCTCAGATGCTCAGGTGAAAGCCGCCCTCTCCAAAGCAAAAAATACTGCTTCAGTGGGACCTGACGGTATCCCGGGTTGCATCCTATATGAACTCCAAGAAGAACTAAACCCTCATGTAAAAATGTTGTACAATCTCAGCCTTACTACAGGATATTTTATTTATTTTATTTATTGTATTTTACATTTGTTAACCAGGCTAGTCTAGCTGGATATATGTCCATTTTCAGTAGAGGCCCGGGGAGAAAAGCTCCACACATAAATCAATACAAAGAGACATATTAATACAAAATTTAAGTACAATAAGAATATACATTTAGTAATAAGAACAACAAATACCTAAGGCACACACAAAAATATACTAGATCAGTTGAAGCATCACAATTAAAATGCTAAAGATAAGCGATTAGTTTCAACAATTCGTTGGATAGAAAAAAGTATAACAAGAGAGTAGAAGGGATTATAGTAGTAATACAAGAAAGGAGAAGAGTGAGAAGCAGATATGTACCCAAAGAATGGCGTACAGCAACAGTGGGCCCTCTCCACAAAGGTGGTGCCTCGACGGACCCTGGAAACTATCACCCCATAAGCCTGACTAGCCTAGTCTGCAAGGCTATGGAAAGGATCATCATGGAACTCAAACAAAGACATTGGGGACCTACAGACACAAGATCCTACCCAGTTCGGTTTTGTCAAGGGCAGATCATGCCTCTTGAACCTAGTCGACTTCTTTGAAACAGTCACCAAGGCCATTGATGAAGGGAAGGTAGTCCACACAGCCTATCTGGACCTCGCGAAGGCATTTGACACAATACCCCACTCGGGCATCATAGATAAGCTATCCAGCTTAAATATAAACCCCTATGTCACAAGATGGGTTGCAAACTGGCTCAAAGACGGAACTCACAGAGTCAGAATTGCTGGAGCCATGTCAGACTCAAAACCGGTTACAAGTGGTGTCCCACAAGGCTCAGTCCTGGGACCTCTATTGTTCGGTATATATTTTTCCGAGGTAAAGGCTAACACAGGAGGACTGTAGCTGTCCAATTTCGCAGATGACTGCAAACTGGGCACCATAATTGACTTTCCTGCCGACACGAGCAGCCTTCAAAAAGGTCTCACAGAGACGGATGACTGGTGTCAGAGCCATGGTCTAAAGCTAAATGCCAAAATGTGTATAGTCATACCCTTTGGCAAAAACAAAGTGCCCACTAATTACCACATAGGTGGAAACCCATTAAGTACGGAGGAAGTAATTAGGGACCTGGGGACCCAAGTTGACAGTAATCTCTCCTTTGACAACCACATTGCCAAAGTGGTTAGAAAGACCTTCTACATAGCCCACCTTATCATGAAAGGATTCACATCTATATCAAAGGAGGTCATTGTGCCCCTTTATGCATCCCTAATCAGGCCCATAATAGAATACAATGCCCCTTTTGGGATGTACATTACCCGACACCTGCAACAACTGGAAAGACCCCAAAAGTACCTCACAAAAAGGATCAAAGGACTCATACAGATGCCATATGCTTCTTGGTTAAAAAAACTCCAGCTCTACTCAGTTGCATACCGCCTACTTCGAGGCGATCTATGCCTGACATGTAAAGCTATGTCCAACCCTGAATTAATGGACTTTCTCCACCTCAGAAAATCCAAATCCCTTAGAGCCATGCACTCAAGGGACTTGAACCTCTGCACAGAAATAAATAGAACATGCTGGAGGGACAGATTCATAACCCAGAGGCTCCCTTTGCTCTGGAATAGAATCCCGGTCCATGTTAGGCAGAGCCCCTCACTGACTCTCTTCAAGAAGAATCTTGATGAATGGATGGGGATCGTAGGTTTACCCCGGGGATTACTTCTGCATCACTACTAGACAGAGGCATGGTAAACTAACCTTAAAAAGGGCATGGTAAACTCAAATCAAAGGGTGGTGAAAGCCAAACACACTCTGGTTATGCTTATAAATGCCCCAGGGCAGATAGCCTAGTATGAACCTATGAACCTATGAACTAGCAGACTAGTATTTATCTATGCACTTTGAACTGTGCTGGCATCAGATGTGGTAATCAGTATGTCACTTCCATAGTGACATGTAACGCAAGAAAAGAGTATGACCCCTTTAAGGATCTGTCATTTATTTATTTGTTTATTTATGTTATTTCTTTACTAGGTAACTTTGAATGGATTTGAAGACGTTTTTCAGCAGAAGCCCCAGGGGAGAAAAAAGCTTCATAACACTGAAATAGCATTAGAGTTATAATTGTACCACCAACTAGACAAATGATGTGCAGATAAATGAGCGACATCCTTGTACTGTTCTCATGAAAGATTTAGCAACAAGTTAATATATGGAGACCAAACATGAATTCTGCCATTGAGGTGAATGTAGCAGCCATTTCTAATATATGTTGGGATCACAGAAAGTGCCCTATGACTGCTCTGTTACCTCTGAAATCTCTGCAGAAAGCTTCATATAGAAGTTCACATTTTGACTTTCATTAAGCTGGTACATTTACTGGAAAAATGTTTCAAGTCATTGTGAATGTTTACTGACCTAAAAGGATGAATGTCCTTACAAGTCAGCTTTGGTCACATCCATTGAAAATACGGGAAAACTGTGTCAGTGTTCAACAGCTTTCATACATTATCTGACTAGACAGAACAGCAGCATTTATGAGAAGTTCAGAGTCTGTAATGAAAAATAGAATATTTCACATTATTTCTGCTTTCTTTCCTGTTTTGCTGAATGTATTAACAGGATGAGAAATGGAGACACTTACGAAAAACACCACTGACAAAAGCAGCCAGTAGGACTTTAACATGTGAATTATACCATTTGGTGAGATATTAATGAGAAGAAAAGTTAGGTCTGATCGGCAATGAACCCTCCTGACCTTACAAGCAAAGTGTATACAAACCAAGCCATGTAGAAGAAATGCCATGATAATATAATGACACTTTATACTTTTGGAATGACAAGGAAAATGTGAGAAACTTGGGCCTGAGATAGCAAATACCTGAACAAATAGCTGTGACTGGTCTCCTGTTCTATACTGATTGAGATGACTGCAAGAATTACAGGAAGATGCAATAATTAACAGGATCAGGTTACTTCACAGGAAGACTGGTAAAAAAACATACAAGGTGAATCCATGGCTCTATTGAAAGTTAATGTCGCATTCCTGACTGAGGACACGTCTGCGAGTGTAACCCAAGTGAGGATGACTGCAGGAGTGTTCTGCAGTACACTGTAGTCAATATTTTAAACACAACTGCAACAGAAAGAGGCTGAGCTAAGTGTAACAGGTTACGTGTACTCATGTATGAAGATCTGCCACGAAGCAAAAGTTCACTTATGTATTTCAAAGACAAAAGTGCTTAGTTTTTGCAGTAAAACCTGAGTATTGAAAAGTATAGTATTTGTTGAATTAAAAGAGAAGAGGAATGCACTAATATGCAATATAAAGACAAAGTGTGATGCCTTTAAGTCAATATTCCTTTCATTTATTTTGTTTCTAAGTACCCACTGAGAACCAATATTAGCTTGTCAGAACCCACCCTTGCAAGATGGTAAAAACTTATCTGTCCTGCCTAATAGTGATCCATGCAGCTGCTGTTGGCTTGAATAAAGCATGCCGAGTTTTATTCTGGGAATTAAAGTATATTTCGCATATCACAACTCCTACAACATAACAACCCAGAAGTCTGGATCAAAAGTATTTGTTTTTAGCATTTCTCTTGTGGAAACATCGTTGTTGAAATGTGTTTTCTTCTTACTCTGGTTACCTAAACTCACTACATGCCTCATTACTGCACCGTATCTGTCTGAATTAACTTCCTCCATTCAGCTCAAGCAGCTTTTATAAGAGCTTAAATCCTCCTGTCATATTTCTGTCATCTCATCACCACTAAACTTCTGATACCCGGGTCTTACAAAAGAGTGTTTTTTAAATGTATCACTTAAAGTGCAGATAACATAAGCCAGTTGTCATGGCAACCTCTCAAAGCTAATGCTGAGCTTTTCCCATTGCTGCCCAGCTTTGTTTGCTATGACAGGGTTTACTAGAGTCCCTGCGCAGAGAGACCTTGTGCTTTTTGACCTGATACACATTAGTATTGAATTTTCAAATTCCATTACCTAGTTTTACCTCAGAAAACTTTAATATATCTTTGTGATATTACTGGTAAACAGTTTTAAGGTTATGTAACTATCCTGAATCTCTATTCAAATATAGATATTAGGTAAGATATATACTCTGATTATACCTAAGACAATGAAGACCACTAAATAATCTCACCTAACACTTCTGTTATTCTGTAATAACAACTAATTATCTGCCCAGCATCCTGTAAGGATTCATTTTTGATTGCTCCATGCATTAGAGTTCTGATGTTATTTTAAACCTTAAGACATTACTAGCTTTACATGAATACTGTTCCAGTCTTTCACCACTCTTTCTATGAAGTAACAACTCCTCATATCTCTCATACATCATTCATTGGATCCTATGGTGCTTGTTTCAGCTCTATGTTCATCTGTCCACTTCTCTGAAGCTAACCTAACTGCCTAACTCTGAACTGCCATTGTCTCCTGACATCTACAAAACTGAAGTTTGCAATCTAGATAAGGTCATGTAACTGTCTATAAAGAGTTACTGTTTCTCAGAGTTAAATGATTTAACTAATAACCTCATTTATAGACTGGTTAGCCTAGGCTATTGTAAGCAGGCTGCTAGAACTTTAAATAATCAGAAATGTAAACAGAGCACTAGAGTCCAATCCTCTACATTGTCATCTATGAATGTTCCTCAGTATTTATATAAATGTAGCATTAAACATTTTTTGGTCTCAAGCTTAACATAATTGATCTCAGTTTTGCATATAATGAAAGGCCTGCCTACATGACATTCATAGGACCATGTGAGGTTACTAGGCTAATGGCAATAGAACCCTTTTAAACCTAGCCATTATGCCCCAGTTTTCCCAGTTATCAGTGCCCATGTGCTAGAATGGCATTGATATATTCCCATGCCTTAGGGCATCTATAAACTGCTCCTGTCCAGAAGGGTGACAGGTGACAATTCAAGGATGAATTTGCAATTTCCCATCCATTGGTCCAAATGACTTTTCAATAGGCTTATGGATGAGCTTTGTTTCACATGAATGGAGAGTCTGTTACAAAGAAGGGGTCATCTCTGCAACACATCCCTGTCTCTCCAGCATGTTTTATTTGTCACACACAAGGTTTAGATTATTAGATCTGGTAATTCTAGTGCTATTTGTTTTGTGAATGTGTAGCAGATCCATCTGGGCTGGATCAGAGAATGTCTTGCAGGTTAGGCATAGATTGCCCCTCATTAGTCTGTAGGAGACCTAGTACAGGGGCAGGAGGTTCAGGTGGTCCACATAGGATATGTTGTTTACACTCTGTATTCTTTTGGGAGGAACCTCTGTGGGTGCTCCAGCTGTTGCAAATGCCTGTTCAGGTACATGCAGAAGGATGCACTGGACTCAGTTATTGGTCTAATGAGGGCTTAGTGTAGTGAGACTGTGATCTCCTTAGAACTGAATGTTCTGCCCTTACTTATAAGTTGTGCCATGTAGAAGGATTTTTCTCACCACCATGGACATGTGATGTTCAAGGGTCAGGCTCCTGCCAACCTGAGTTCCCAGGTCTATTATGACTGAGTCAACTCTTAGAGAAGCATTATCAATGTTGTACTTTTCAGGGTGGTTATCTTCCAAAAGGGTATAATTATGCATTTTTGTTTGCATTCGGTTTTAGGCTATGGTTCTGGCACCAGTTATTTGTCTGTTTCAGACCTTCCTGGAAGGCATCTACATCTTTGTGGAATTCAGTGATTGTACCCAGCCTGCAGTGGTTGGCAGCCAAAGGCCCTCTACATTTCCCTTGACTTCTGAGAAGTATATTCCAAA
>NC_056729.1:1828665097-1828667597 GCF_019279795.1 Protopterus annectens | reverse complement strand
TGTCTGTCTGTCTGTAAAGGTTTGTCTTCTACCTTTCCACCTTGATGAATTGGTTATCTTTGGTTATGCTCAGACCTTTGTTTACTAACTGCAGAACCTGCTCCCTTCTCTTATAGTTAGAATACATCCATGCTTTCATCCGTTTATACTTCATTATACTTTGTAGATACTGTGTTCTTCCATTCAAAGGCACCTTATATGAGGACATTATTTTCTGAGTCTGTATATTTAATTACCATATTTTTAACATTCTTTTCAAATTCATTATTTTACCCATCACTGTACACTGCTACCCCAGGGGATTCTGAAACATCATGTCCACAATGTTAGCCAGCCCTACTCTGTTTACTATGTATGTGCGAAGAACCTCGATGTTCATTAACAATGTATGCGGACAGGCAAGTGCATGCTATGAGAAATTCCTCATGGTGATCGCAGCAGGGACATGTTGTAGATCGTGTTGGACCATGGAGCAGCCACAGCGAAGTACAAATAGCAACACTGCTCATCTGTCAAGTTTGAGCATTGAGGTACTTGGCAAAAGCCAACCAGTACAGTTGCAAAAAGAGAAAGAAGGCTTTTGGCTGCCCTATGTGGGGCTTGAAAACATTCCACCTACACTACAAAAAGGAATGCCATTTACAGGTAGTGGTCACCCAAAGGGCTCAGTGAAGTACATAGCAGGTGATTATTACACACCTGTGGAATGACAGAATAAAAGATTGAAAAAAAGCATTCAGCCCTGATGGGATTTTTAGCCCTCAACCCTCTGCATATATTCTTCTTCTTCTTCTTTTGGCTTTTCCTGGTTAGGGGTGGATCACCTGTCTGCTCATGATTGGCAGTGGAGTTTTACAGTGTTGAGTTCCCAGCCCGGCACCTAACCTTCCACAGAAGGCACACACATGCACACACTTACGCCTAGGGCAATTTAGAGTGTCCAATCCACCTAGAGCATCTCTTTGGGATGTGGGAGGAAAGCAAAGCCCTCGGAGGAAACCCACACGACCACAGAGAGGACATGCAGACTTAACACAGAAGGCAAACTAGCCGACAATCGAGCCAGAGAACCTCTTGCTGTGAGGCAGCAATGCTAACCGCTGCATGACAACATGTTAAAACATCTAAACTTATGAAATCTGCATATACTCTGTAAAAAGCACTTCATTTATAGCCTGAGAAATGGAAGCAGTCACACTACAGAAAACAGCTTTAGCCTACGCTGTACATGCAGACTGCGGCACAGTGACATTCAACTCATTTGCATGTCCAATGTCAGCTGAGACCAAAATGCATACTAATTGATAGTGGTAGTACTTGCTATGCAGTGGTCAGTGCTTATTCTTCTTGGTTGTACATGTGCATCTATAGTGCTGTTCCAGACCCATCACACACAGCATGGTCACAAATAATAAACAATTTCAAATCCCTGCATAGACTTGTGTGAGCTATTTATCGATTTTTGACCAGATTAAAGGTTGGAAATAGGAGCATAAGAAAGACATGAAATGCAAGCAGAGAGGAGAACAGAAGGTGAGCAACTACGTAATGCACAGGATGGTGGTGGGAAAGAAAGTAAAGAATGTAAGAAGAAGGTAAGCATGTTATGTTAGGTAGCACAAGCAGAAGGTAAACATGTTATGTTAGGTAGCACAAGCAGAAGGTAAGCATGTTATGTTAGGTAGCACAAGCAGAAGGAAAGCATGTTATGTTAGGTAGCACAAGCAGAAGGTAAGCATGTTATGTTAGGTAGCACAAGCAGAAGGTAAGCATGTTATGTTAGGTAGCACAAGCAGAAGGTAAGCGTGTTATGTTAGGTAGCACAAGCAGAAGGTAAGCATGTTATGTTAGGTAGCACAAGCAGAAGGTAAGCATGTTATGTTAGTTACCACAAGCAGAAGGTAAGCATGTTATGTTAGGTAGCACAAGCAGAAGGTAAGCATGTTATGTTAGGTAGCACAAGCAGAAGGTAAGCATGTTATGTTAGGTAGCACAAGAAGGTAAGCATGTTATGTTAGGTAGCACAAGCAGAAGGTAAGCATGTTATGTTAGGTAGCACAAGCAGAAGGTAAGCATGTTATGTTAGGTAGCACAAGCAGAAGGTAAGCATGTTATGTTAGGTAGCACAAGCAGAAGGTAAGCATGTTATGTTAGGTAGCACAAGCAGAAGGTAAGCATGTTATGTTAGGTAGCACATGCAGAAAATAAGCTTGTTATGTTGGGTAGCACAAGCAGAAGGTAAGCATGTTATGTTAGGTAGCACAAGCAGAAGGTAAGCATGTTATGTTAGGTAGCACAAGCAGAAGGTAAGCATGTTATGTTAGGTAGCACAAGCAGAAGGTAAGCATGTTATGTTAGGTAGCACAAGCAGAAGGTAAGCATGTTATGTTAGGTAATACATGCAGAAGGTAAGCAAGTTATGTTAGGTAGCACAAGCATAAGGTAAGCATGTTATGTTAGGTAGCACAAGCAGAAGGAAAGCGTGTTATGTTAGGTAAAA
>NC_056729.1:1828502082-1828664597 GCF_019279795.1 Protopterus annectens | reverse complement strand
AAGAAGGAGGTAAGCATGTTATGTTAGGTAGCACAAGCAGAAGGTAAGCATGTTATGTTAGGTAGCACAAGCAGAAGGTAAGCATGTTATGTTAGGTAGCACAAGCAGAAGGTAAGCATGTTATGTTAGGTAGCACAAGCAGAAGGTAAGCATGTTATGTTAGGTAGCACAAGCAGAAGGTAAGCATGTTATGTTAGGTAGCACAAGCAGAAGGTAAGCATGTTATGTTAGGTAGCACAAGCAGAAGGTAAGCATGTTATGTTAGGTAGCACAAGAAGAAGGTAAGCATGTTATGTTAGGTAGCACAAACAGAAGGTAAGCATGTTATGTTAGGTAGCACAAGAAGAAGGTAAGCATGTTATGTTAGGTAGCACAAGCAGAAGGTAAGCATGTTATGTTAGGTAGCACAAGCAGAAGGTAAGCATGTTATGTTAGGTAGCACAAGCAGAAGGTAAGCATGTTATGTTAGGTAGCACAAGCAGAAGGTAAGCATGTTATGTTAGGTAGCACAAGCAGAAGGTAAGCATGTTATGTTAGGTAGCACAAGCAGAAGGTAAGCATGTTATGTTAGGTAGCACAAGCAGAAGGTAAGCATGTTATGTTAGGTAGCACAAGCAGAAGGTAAGCATGTTATGTTAGGTAGCACAAGCAGAAGGTAAGCATGTTATGTTAGGTAGCACAAGCAGAAGGTAAGCATGTTATGTTAGGTAGCACAAGCAGAAGGTAAGCATGTTATGTTAGGTAGCACAAGCAGAAGGTAAGCATGTTATGTTAGGTAGCACAAGAAGGAGGTAAGCATGTTATGTTAGGTAGCACAAGAAGGAGGTAAGCGTGTTATGTTAGGTAGCACAAGAAGGAAACAAGCATGTTATGTTAGGTAGCACAAGAAGGAGGTAAGCATGTTATGTTAGGTAGCACAAGCAGAAGGTAAGCATGTTATGTTAGGTAGCACAAGCAGAAGGTAAGCATGTTATGTTAGGTAGCACAAGCAGAAGGTAAGCATGTTATGTTAGGTAGCACAAGCAGAAGGTAAGCATGTTATGTTAGGTAGCACAAGCAGAAGGTAAGCATGTTATGTTAGGTAGCACAAGCAGAAGGTAAGCATGTTATGTTAGGTAGCACAAGCAGAAGGTAAGCATGTTATGTTAGGTAGCACAAGCAGAAGGTAAGCATGTTATGTTAGGTAGCACAAGCAGAAGGAAAGCGTGTTATGTTAGTTAGCACAAACAGAATGTAAGTGTGTTATGTTAGGTAGCACAAGCAGAAGGTAAGCATGTTATGTTAGGTAGCACAAGAAGAAGGTAAGCGTGTTATGTTAGGTAGCACAAGCAGAAGGTAAGCATGTTATGTTAGGTAGCACAAGCAGAAGGTAAGCATGTTATGTTAGGTAGCACAAGCAGAAGGTAAGCATGTTATGTTAGGTAGCACAAGAAGGAGGTAAGCATGTTATGTTAGGTAGCACAAGCAGAAGGTAAGCATGTTATGTTAGGTAGCACAAGCAGAAGGTAAGCATGTTATGTTAGGTAGCACAAGCAGAAGGTAAGCATGTTATGTTAGGTAGCACAAGCAGAAGGTAAGCATGTTATGTTAGGTAGCACAAGCAGAAGGTAAGCATGTTATGTTAGGTAGCACAAGCAGAAGGTAAGCATGTTATGTTATGTTAGGTAGCACAAGCAGAAGGTAAGCATGTTATGTTAGGTAGCACAAGCAGAAGGTAAGCGTGTTATGTTAGTTAGCACAAACAGAAGGTAAGCGTGTTATGTTAGGTAGCACAAGCAGAAGGTAAGCATGTTATGTTAGGTAGCACAAGCAGAAGGTAAGCATGTTATGTTAGGTAGCACAAGAAGAAGAAGGTAAGTATGTTATGTTAGGTAGCACAAGAAAGAGGTAAGCATGTTATGTTAGGTAGCCAAAGAAGAAGGTAAGCATGTTATGTTAGGTAGCACAAGCAGAAGGTAAGCATGTTATGTTAGGTAGCACAAGCAGAAGGTAAGCATGTTATGTTAGGTAGCACAAGAAGGAGGTAAGCATGTTATGTTAGGTAGCACAAACAGAAGGTAAGCATGTTATGTTAGGTAGCACAAGCAGAAGGTAAGCATGTTATGTTAGGTAGCACAAGCAGAAGGTAAGCATGTTATGTTAGGTAGCACAAGCAGAAGGTAAGCATGTTATGTTAGGTAGCACAAGCAGAAGGTAAGCATGTTATGTTAGGTAGCACAAGCAGAAGGTAAGCATGTTATGTTAGGTAGCACAAGCAGAAGGTAAGCATGTTATGTTAGGTAGCACAAGCAGAAGGTAAGCATGTTATGTTAGGTAGCACAAGCAGAAGGTAAGCGTGTTATGTTAGTTAGCACAAACAGAAGGTAAGCATGTTATGTTAGGTAGCACAAGAAGGAGGTAAGCATGTTATGTTAGGTAGCACAAGCAGAAGGTAAGCATGTTATGTTAGGTAGCACAAGCAGAAGGTAAGCATGTTATGTTAGGTAGCACAAGAAGGAGGTAAGCATGTTATGTTAGGTAGCACATGTTATGTTAGGTAGCACAAGCAGAAGGTAAGCATGTTATGTTAGGTAGCACAAGCAGAAGGTAAGCATGTTATGTTAGGTAGCACAAGCAGAAGGTAAGCATGTTATGTTAGGTAGCACAAGCAGAAGGTAAGCATGTTATGTTAGGTAGCACAAGCAGAAGGTAAGCATGTTATGTTAGGTAGCACAAGCAGAAGGTAAGCATGTTATGTTAGGTAGCACAAGCAGAAGGTAAGCGTGTTATGTTAGTTAGCACAAACAGAAGGTAAGCGTGTTATGTTAGGTAGCACAAGCAGAAGGTAAGCATGTTATGTTAGGTAGCACAAGCAGAAGGTAAGCATGTTATGTTAGGTAGCACAAGCAGAAGGTAAGCGTGTTATGTTAGTTAGCACAAACAGAATGTAAGTGTGTTATGTTAGGTAGCTCAAGCAGAAGGTAAGCATGTTATGTTAGGTAGCACAAGCAGAAGGTAAGCATGTTATGTTAGGTAGCACAAGCAGAAGGTAAGCATGTTATGTTAGGTAGCACAAGAAGAAGGTAAGCATGTTATGTTAGGTAGCACAAGAAGGAGGTAAGCATGTTATGTTAGGTAGCACAAGAAGGAGGTAAGCATGTTATGTTAGGTAGCACAAGCAGAAGGTAAGCATGTTATGTTAGGTAGCACAAGCAGAAGGTAAGCATGTTATGTTAGGTAGCACAAGAAGAAGGTAAGCATGTTATGTTAGGTAGCACAAGAAGAAGGTAAGCATGTTATGTTAGGTAGCACAAGCAGAAGGTAAGCATGTTATGTTAGGTAGCACAAGCAGAAGGTAAGCATGTTATGTTAGGTAGCACAAGCAGAAGGTAAGCATGTTATGTTAGGTAGCACAAGCAGAAGGTAAGCATGTTATGTTAGGTAGCACAAGCAGAAGGTAAGCATGTTATGTTAGGTAGCACAAGCAGAAGGTAAGCATGTTATGTTAGGTAGCACAAGCAGAAGGTAAGCGTGTTATGTTAGTTAGCACAAACAGAAGGTAAGCGTGTTATGTTAGGTAGCACAAGCAGAAGGTAAGCATGTTATGTTAGGTAGCACAAGCAGAAGGTAAGCGTGTTATGTTAGTTAGCACAAACAGAAGGTAAGCGTGTTATGTTAGGTAGCACAAGCAGAAGGTAAGCATGTTATGTTAGGTAGCACAAGCAGAAGGTAAGCATGTTATGTTAGGTAGCACAAGCAGAAGGTAAGCATGTTATGTTAGGTAGCACAAGAAGAAGGTAAGCATGTTATGTTAGGTAGCACAAGCAGAAGGTAAGCATGTTATGTTAGGTAGCACAAGCAGAAGGTAAGCATGTTATGTTAGGTAGCACAAGAAGGAGGTAAGCATGTTATGTTAGGTAGCACAAGCAGAAGGTAAGCATGTTATGTTAGGTAGCACAAGAAGGAGGTAAGCATGTTATGTTAGGTAGCACAAGAAGGAGGTAAGCATGTTATGTTAGGTAGCACAAGCAGAAGGTAAGCATGTTATGTTAGGTAGCACAAGCAGAAGGTAAGCATGTTATGTTAGGTAGCACAAGCAGAAGGTAAGCATGTTATGTTAGGTAGCACAAGCAGAAGGTAAGCATGTTATGTTAGGTAGCACAAGCAGAAGGTAAGCATGTTATGTTAGGTAGCACAAGCAGAAGGTAAGCATGTTATGTTAGGTAGCACAAGCAGAAGGTAAGCATGTTATGTTAGGTAGCACAAGCAGAAGGTAAGCATGTTATGTTAGGTAGCACAAGAAGAAGGTAAGCATGTTATGTTAGGTAGCACAAGCAGAAGGTAAGCATGTTATGTTAGGTAGCACAAGAAGAAGGTAAGCATGTTATGTTAGGTAGCACAAGAAGAAGGTAAGCATGTTATGTTAGGTAGCACAAACAGAAGGTAAGCATGTTATGTTAGGTAGCACAAGCAGAAGGTAAGCATGTTATGTTAGGTAGCACAAGCAGAAGGTAAGCATGTTATGTTAGGTAGCACAAGCAGAAGGTAAGCATGTTATGTTAGGTAGCACAAGCAGAAGGTAAGCATGTTATGTTAGGTAGCACAAGCAGAAGGTAAAGCATGTTATGTTAGGTAGCACAAGCAGAAGGTAAGCATGTTATGTTAGGTAGCACAAGCAGAAGGTAAGCATGTTATGTTAGGTAGCACAAGCAGAAGGTAAGCATGTTATGTTAGGTAGCACAAGCAGAAGGTAAGCATGTTATGTTAGGTAGCACAAGCAGAAGGTAAGCATGTTATGTTAGTTAGCACAAACAGAAGGTAAGCATGTTATGTTAGGTAGCACAAGCAGAAGGTAAGCATGTTATGTTAGGTAGCACAAGCAGAAGGTAAGCATGTTATGTTAGGTAGCACAAGCAGAAGGTAAGCATGTTATGTTAGGTAGCACAAGCAGAAGGTAAGCATGTTATGTTAGTTAGCACAAACAGAAGGTAAGCATGTTATGTTAGGTAGCACAAGAAGAAGGTAAGCATGTTATGTTAGGTAGCACAAGCAGAAGGTAAGCATGTTATGTTAGTTAGCACAAACAGAAGGTAAGCGTGTTATGTTAGGTAGCACAAGCAGAAGGTAAGCATGTTATGTTAGGTAGCACAAGCAGAAGGTAAGCATGTTATGTTAGGTAGCACAAGAAGGAGGTAAGCATGTTATGTTAGGTAGCACAAGCAGAAGGTAAGCATGTTATGTTAGGTAGCACAAGCAGAAGGTAAGCATGTTATGTTAGGTAGCACAAGCAGAAGGTAAGCATGTTATGTTAGGTAGCACAAGCAGAAGGTAAGCGTGTTATGTTAGGTAGCACAAGCAGAAGGTAAGCGTGTTATGTTAGTTAGCACAAACAGAAGGTAAGCGTGTTATGTTAGGTAGCACAAGCAGAAGGTAAGCATGTTATGTTAGGTAGCACAAGCAGAAGGTAAGCATGTTATGTTAGGTAGCACAAGAAGGAGGTAAGCATGTTATGTTAGGTAGCACAAGAAGGAGGTAAGCATGTTATGTTAGGTAGCACAAGAAGGAGGTAAGCATGTTATGTTAGGTAGCACAAGCAGAAGGTAAGCATGTTATGTTAGGTAGCACAAGCAGAAGGTAAGCATGTTATGTTAGGTAGCACAAGCAGAAGGTAAGCATGTTATGTTAGTTAGCACAAACAGAAGGTAAGCGTGTTATGTTAGGTAGCACAAGCACAAGCAGAAGGTAAGCATGTTATGTTAGGTAGCACAAGCAGAAGGTAAGCATGTTATGTTAGGTAGCACAAGCAGAAGGTAAGCATGTTATGTTAGGTAGCACAAGCAGAAGGTAAGCATGTTATGTTAGGTAGCACAAGCAGAAGGTAAGCATGTTATGTTAGGTAGCACAAGAAGAAGGTAAGCATGTTATGTTAGGTAGCACAAGCAGAAGGTAAGCATGTTATGTTAGGTAGCACAAGCAGAAGGTAAGCATGTTATGTTAGGTAGCACAAGCAGAAGGTAAGCATGTTATGTTAGGTAGCACAAGCAGAAGGTAAGCATGTTATGTTAGGTAGCACAAGCAGAAGGTAAGCATGTTATGTTAGGTAGCACAAGCAGAAGGTAAGCATGTTATGTTAGGTAGCACAAGCAGAAGGTAAAGCATGTTATGTTAGGTAGCACAAGCAGAAGGTAAGCATGTTATGTTAGGTAGCACAAGCAGAAGGTAAGCATGTTATGTTAGGTAGCACAAGCAGAAGGTAAGCATGTTATGTTAGGTAGCACAAGCAGAAGGTAAGCATGTTATGTTAGGTAGCACAAGCAGAAGGTAAGCATGTTATGTTAGGTAGCACAAGAAGGAGGTAAGCATGTTATGTTAGGTAGCACAAGCAGAAGGTAAGCATGTTATGTTAGGTAGCACAAACAGAAGGTAAGCATGTTATGTTAGGTAGCACAAGCAGAAGGTAAGCATGTTATGTTAGGTAGCACAAGCAGAAGGTAAGCATGTTATGTTAGGTAGCACAAGCAGAAGGTAAGCATGTTATGTTAGGTAGCACAGAAGGTAAGCATGTTATGTTAGGTAGCATTAGAAGAAGGTAAGCATGTTATGTTAGGTAGCACAAGCAGAAGGTAAGCATGTTATGTTAGGTAGCACAAGCAGAAGGTAAGCATGTTATGTTAGGTAGCACAAGCAGAAGGTAAGCATGTTATGTTAGGTAGCACAAGCAGAAGGTAAGCATGTTATGTTAGGTAGCACAAGCAGAAGGTAAGCATGTTATGTTAGGTAGCACAAGAAGGAGGTAAGCATGTTATGTTAGGTAGCACAAGCAGAAGGTAAGCATGTTATGTTAGGTAGCACAAGCAGAAGGTAAGCATGTTATGTTAGGTAGCACAAGCAGAAGGTAAGCATGTTATGTTAGGTAGCACAAGCAGAAGGTAAGTAAGCATGTTATGTTAGGTAGCACAAGCAGAAGGTAAGCATGTTATGTTAGGTAGCACAAGCAGAAGGTAAGCATGTTATGTTAGGTAGCACAAGCAGAAGGTAAGCATGTTATGTTAGGTAGCACAAGCAGAAGGTAAGCATGTTATGTTAGGTAGCACAAGCAGAAGGTAAGCATGTTATGTTAGGTAGCACAAGCAGAAGGTAAGCGTGTTATGTTAGTTAGCACAAACAGAAGGTAAGCGTGTTATGTTAGGTAGCACAAGCAGAAGGTAAGCATGTTATGTTAGGTAGCACAAGCAGAAGGTAAGCATGTTATGTTAGGTAGCACAAGAAGGAGGTAAGCATGTTATGTTAGGTAGCACAAGAAGGAGGTAAGCATGTTATGTTAGGTAGCACAAGCAGAAGGTAAGCATGTTATGTTAGGTAGCACAAGCAGAAGGTAAGCATGTTATGTTAGGTAGCACAAAGAAGGTAAGCATGTTATGTTAGGTAGCACAAGCAGAAGGTAAGCATGTTATGTTAGGTAGCACAAGCAGAAGGTAAGCATGTTATGTTAGGTAGCACAAGAAGGAGGTAAGCATGTTATGTTAGGTAGCACAAGCAGAAGGTAAGCATGTTATGTTAGGTAGCACAAACAGAAGGTAAGCATGTTATGTTAGGTAGCACAAGCAGAAGGTAAGCATGTTATGTTAGGTAGCACAAGCAGAAGGTAAGCATGTTATGTTAGGTAGCACAAGCAGAAGGTAAGCATGTTATGTTAGGTAGCACAAGCAGAAGGTAAGCGTGTTATGTTAGGTAGCACAAGCAGAAGGTAAGCATGTTATGTTAGGTAATACATGCAGAAGGTAAGTATGTTATAAGGTAAGCATGTTATGTTAGGTAGCACAAGCAGAAGGAAAGCGTGTTATGTTAGTTAGCACAAGCAGAAGGTAAGCATGTTATGTTAGGTAGCACAAGCAGAAGGTAAGCATGTTATGTTAGGTAGCACAAGCAGAAGGTAAGCATGTTATGTTAGGTAGCACAAGCAGAAGGTAAGCATGTTATGTTAGGTAGCACAAGCAGAAGGTAAGCATGTTATGTTAGGTAGCACAAGCAGAAGGTAAGCATGTTATGTTAGGTAGCACAAGCAGAAGGTAAGCATGTTATGTTAGGTAGCACAAGCAGAAGGTAAGCATGTTATGTTAGGTAGCACAAGCAGAAGGTAAGCATGTTATGTTAGGTAGCACAAGCAGAAGGTAAGCATGTTATGTTAGGTAGCACAAGAAGGAGGTAAGCATGTTATGTTAGGTAGCACAAGCAGAAGGTAAGCATGTTATGTTAGGTAGCACAAGCAGAAGGTAAGCATGTTATGTTAGGTAGCACAAGAAGAAGGTAAGCATGTTATGTTAGGTAGCACAAGCAGAAGGTAAGCATGTTATGTTAGGTAGCACAAGCAGAAGGTAAGCATGTTATGTTAGGTAGCACAAGCAGAAGGTAAGCATGTTATGTTAGGTAGCACAAGCAGAAGGTAAGCATGTTATGTTAGGTAGCACAAGCAGAAGGTAAGCATGTTATGTTAGGTAGCACAAGCAGAAGGTAAGCATGTTATGTTAGGTAGCACAAGCAGAAGGTAAGCATGTTATGTTAGGTAGCACAAGCAGAAGGTAAGCATGTTATGTTAGGTAGCACAAGCAGAAGGTAAGCATGTTATGTTAGGTAGCACAAGAAGGAGGTAAGCATGTTATGTTAGGTAGCACAAGCAGAAGGTAAGCATGTTATGTTAGGTAGCACAAGCAGAAGGTAAGCATGTTATGTTAGGTAGCACAAGCAGAAGGTAAGCATGTTATGTTAGTTAGCACAAACAGAAGGTAAGCGTGTTATGTTAGGTAGCACAAGCAGAAGGTAAGCATGTTATGTTAGGTAGCACAAGCAGAAGGTAAGCATGTTATGTTAGGTAGCACAAGCAGAAGGTAAGCATGTTATGTTAGGTAGCACAAGCAGAAGGTAAGCATGTTATGTTAGGTAGCACAAGCAGAAGGTAAGCGTGTTATGTTAGCACAAACAGAAGGTAAGCGTGTTATGTTAGGTAGCACAAGCAGAAGGTAAGCATGTTATGTTAGGTAGCACAAGCAGAAGGTAAGCATGTTATGTTAGGTAGCACAAGCAGAAGGTAAGCATGTTATGTTAGGTAGCACAAGCAGAAGGTAAGCATGTTATGTTAGGTAGCACAAGCAGAAGGTAAGCATGTTATGTTAGGTAGCACAAGCAGAAGGTAAGCATGTTATGTTAGGTAGCACAAGCAGAAGGTAAGCATGTTATGTTAGGTAGCACAAGCAGAAGGTAAGCATGTTATGTTAGGTAGCACAAGAAAGAGGTAAGCATGTTATGTTAGGTAGCACAAGCAGAAGGTAAGCATGTTATGTTAGGTAGCACAAGCAGAAGGTAAGCATGTTATGTTAGGTAGCACAAGCAGAAGGTAAGCATGTTATGTTAGGTAGCACAAGCAGAAGGTAAGCATGTTATGTTAGGTAGCACAAGCAGAAGGTAAGCATGTTATGTTAGGTAGCACAAGAAGAAGGTAAGCATGTTATGTTAGGTAGCACAAGCAGAAGGTAAGCATGTTATGTTAGGTAGCACAAGAAGGAGGTAAGCATGTTATGTTAGGTAGCACAAGCAGAAGGTAAGCATGTTATGTTAGGTAGCACAAGCAGAAGGTAAGCATGTTATGTTAGGTAGCACAAACAGAAGGTAAGCATGTTATGTTAGGTAGCACAAGCAGAAGGTAAGCATGTTATGTTAGGTAGCACAAGCAGAAGGTAAGCATGTTATGTTAGGTAGCACAAGCAGAAGGTAAGCATGTTATGTTAGGTAGCACAAGCAGAAGGTAAGCGTGTTATGTTAGTTAGCACAAACAGAAGGTAAGCGTGTTATGTTAGGTAGCACAAGCAGAAGGTAAGCATGTTATGTTAGGTAGCACAAGCAGAAGGTAAGCATGTTATGTTAGGTAGCACAAGCAGAAGGTAAGCATGTTATGTTAGGTAGCAGGGAAAATGGGCATGACAGCAGAAATGAGGGAGAGAATCACAGTGCTGAAGGAGACAACAGACACGATTAAGAAAACAGAAAGACGAAGATTAAACTACCAACAGTGGTTGCATTGAAACAAAAGGGAGTGTGGCAATACATTGAGGAATAGGATGAGGTGATTTCAGCTGCAGGTTCTGCAAGCTGAGACCCAGTGGGGGATTATTCAACACTTTGGTTACCACCAACACTAGGCTCTGTCTCAGATGGTGTAGCCAGTGCTGGAAAGGAATGCAATCCAAAAAGTCACCACAGGAAGTTGTCCATTTGACATGTTTGGGCATCCAGCCTCCTGTCGATAATGTCCCCCACACTAAAGTCTCAAAAGTGTCACCTCTACTGACCCTGCTTCTGGTAGGTATAGCTGTCCCAGCATGCAGTGAAGGGCTACCCTACCCAGTTGTACAGGTAGTGCAGGAGGTGTAGAGGCAACCGTAGCAGGTGGGAACTCAGATGTGCTTCATGTGATGGTGGTTATGCTGCTGCTGGAGAGAAATAAAATAATAAATAAAATAAATGTATATAAATGAGAGAATAGTTATGGTAGGGAGAGAAATAGATAAAGAAAACTGAAACTCATGCGCATGCGGGATATGATACTCTTAAATATAATATGAAAATAATGTTGAAACCTGCTTAACAGCGCACCAAGGAGAACACAGATATGCGATGATAGCACGTCTATTCAGACCCAAGTTCACAAAACACCACAATTCACGTAACTGCTGTAATAAGTAAGAAGGAATCTATTCAGACCCACATACATACAGTTCCATAACTGCTGTAATAAGTAAGAAGGAATCTATTCAGACCCACATACATACGGTTCCATAACTGCTGTAATAAGTAAGAAGGAATCTATTCAGACGCACATACATACAGTTCCATAACTGCTGTAATAAGTAAGAAGGAATCTATTCAGACCCACATACATACAGTTCCATAACTGCTGTAATAAGTAAGAAGGAATCTATTCAGACCCACATACATACAGTTCCATAACTGCCGTAATAAGTAAGAAGGAATCAATTCAGACCCAAATACATACAGTTCCATAACTGCCGTAATAAGTAAGAAGGAATCTATTCAGACCCACATACATACAGTTCCATAACTGCCGTAATAAGTAAGAAGGAATCTATTCAGACCCACATACATACGGTTCCATAACTGCTGTAATAAGTAAGAAGGAATCTATTCAGACCCACATACATACAGTTCCATAACTGCTGTAATAAGTAAGAAGGAATCTATTCAGACCCACATACATACAGTTCCATAACTGCTGTAATAAGTAAGAAGGAATCTATTCAGACCCACATACATACGGTTCCATAACTGCCGTAATAAGTAAGAAGGAATCTATTCAGACCCACATACATACAGTTCCATAACTGCTGTAATAAGTAAGAAGGAATCTATTCAGACCCACATACATACAGTTCCATAACTGCTGTAATAAGTAAGAAGGAATCTATTCAGACCCACATACATACAGTTCCATAACTGCCGTAATAAGTAAGAAGGAATCTATTCAGACCCACATACATACAGTTCCATAACTGCCGTAATAAGTAAGAAGGAATCTATTCAGACCCACATACATACGGTTCCATAACTGCTGTAATAAGTAAGAAGGAATCTATTCAGACCCACATACATACGGTTCCATAACTGCTGTAATAAGTAAGAAGGAATCTATTCAGACCCACATACATACAGTTCCATAACTGCTGTAATAAGTAAGAAGGAATCTATTCAGACCCACATACATACAGTTCCATAACTGCTGTAATAAGTAAGAAGGAATCTATTCAGACCCACATACATACAGTTCCATAACTGCTGTAATAAGTAAGAAGGAATCTATTCAGACCCACATACATACAGTTCCATAACTGTCGTAATAAGTAAGAAGGAATCTATTCAGACCCACATACATACAGTTCCATAACTGCTGTAATAAGTAAGAAGGAATCTATTCAGACCCACATACATACAGTTCCATAACTGCTGTAATAAGTAAGAAGGAATCTATTCAGACCCACATACATACAGTTCCATAACTGCTGTAATAAGTAAGAAGGAATCTATTCAGACCCACATACATACAGTTCCATAACTGCTGTAATAAGTAAGAAGGAATCTATTCAGACCCACATACATACAGTTCCATAACTGCTGTAATAAGTAAGAAGGAATCTATTCAGACCCACATACATACAGTTCCATAACTGCTGTAATAAGTAAGAAGGAATCTATTCAGACCCACATACATACGGTTCCATAACTGCTGTAATAAGTAAGAAGGAATCTATTCAGACCCACATACATACAGTTCCATAACTGCTGTAATAAGTAAGAAGGAATCTATTCAGACCCACATACATACAGTTCCATAACTGCTGTAATAAGTAAGAAGGAATCTATTCAGACCCACATACATACAGTTCCATAACTGCTGTAATAAGTAAGAAGGAATCTATTCAGACCCACATACATACGGTTCCATAACTGCTGTAATAAGTAAGAAGGAATCTATTCAGACCCACATACATACAGTTCCATAACTGCTGTAATAAGTAAGAAGGAATCTATTCAGACCCACATACATACAGTTCCATAACTGCTGTAATAAGTAAGAAGGAATCTATTCAGACCCACATACATACAGTTCCATAACTGCTGTAATAAGTAAGAAGGAATCTATTCAGACCCACATACATACAGTTCCATAACTGCTGTAATAAGTAAGAAGGAATCTATTCAGACCCACATACATACAGTTCCATAACTGCTGTAATAAGTAAGAAGGAATCTATTCAGACCCACATACATACAGTTCCATAACTGCTGTAATAAGTAAGAAGGAATCTATTCAGACCCACATACATACAGTTCCATAACTGCTGTAATAAGTAAGAAGGAATCTATTCAGACCCACATACATACAGTTCCATAACTGCTGTAATAAGTAAGAAGGAATCTATTCAGACCCACATACATACAGTTCCATAACTGCTGTAATAAGTAAGAAGGAATCTATTCAGACCCACATACATACAGTTCCATAACTGCTGTAATAAGTAAGAAGGAATCTATTCAGACCCACATACATACAGTTCCATAACTGCTGTAATAAGTAAGAAGGAATCTATTCAGACCCACATACATACAGTTCCATAACTGCTGTAATAAGTAAGAAGGAATCTATTCAGACCCACATACATACGGTTCCATAACTGCTGTAATAAGTAAGAAGGAATCTATTCAGACCCACATACATACAGTTCCATAACTGCTGTAATAAGTAAGAAGGAATCTATTCAGACCCACATACATACAGTTCCATAACTGCTGTAATAAGTAAGAAGGAATCTATTCAGACCCACATACATACAGTTCCATAACTGCTGTAATAAGTAGAAGGAATCTATTCAGACCCACATACATACAGTTCCATAACTGCTGTAATAAGTAGAAGGAATCTCATCAGACCCACATACATACAGATCCATAACTGCTGTAATAAGTAAGAAGGAAGCTATTCAGACCCACATACATACAGTTCCATAACTGCTGTAATAAGTAAGGAGGAATCTATTCGACCCACATACATACAGTTCCATAACTGCTGTAATAAGTAAGAAGGAATCTATTCAGACCCACATACATACAGTTCCATAACTGCTGTAATAAGTAAGAAGGGAAACTATTCAGACCCACATACATACGTTCCATAACTGCTGTAATAAGTAAGAAGGAATCTATTCAGACCCACATACAAGGGTTTCCCTAACTGCTGTAATAAGTAAGAAGGAATCTATTCAGACCCACATACATAACCCTAACTGCTGTAATAAGTAAGAAGGAATCTATTCAGACCCACCATACGTTCCATAACTGCTGTAATAAGTAAGAAGGAACCCCCAAAATTCCCCCCCAAAAAAAAAAAAAAACCCCCAAACCCCCTTCCCTAAAAAGGGGAAAAGGAAAAAAAAACCCCCCCCCCCCTTTTTTTTGGGAAAAGGAAAAAAAAAACCCCCCCTTTTTTTTGGGAAAAGGAAAAAAAAACCCCCCCCCCCCTTTTTTTTTAAAAAAAAAAAAAAAAACCCCCAAAAACAAAAATTCCAAAAAAAAAAGGAAAAAAAACCCCCCCCCCTCTTTTTTTTAAAAAAAAAATTTTAAAAAAATTCAGCCCCCAAAAAATTTTTAAAAATTTTTTTAAAAAAATTAAAACAGCCCCCAAAAAATTTTTAAAAAATTTTTTTAAAAAAATTAAAACCGGCCCCCAAAAAATTTTTAAAAAATTTTTTTAAAAAAATTAAAACAGCCCCCAAAAAATTTTTAAAAAATTTTTTTAAAAAAAAATTTTCCCCCAAAAAAAAAAAAGGGGAAAAAAAGAAAAATTTTCCCCCAAAAACCCTTTTAAAAAATTTTTTTAAAAAAATTAAAACGGCCCCCAAAAAATTTTTAAAAAATTTTTTTAAAAAAATTAAAACAGCCCCCAAAAAATTTTTAAAAAATTTTTTTAAAAAAATTAAAACGGCCCCCAAAAAATTTTTAAAAAATTTTTTTAAAAAAAAATTTTCCCCCAAAAAAAAAAAAGGGGAAAAAAAGAAAAATTTTCCCCCAAAAAAAAAAAAGGGGAAAAAAAGAAAAATTTTCCCCCAAAAAAATTTTAAAAAATTTTTTTAAAAAAATTAAAACAGCCCCCAAAAAATTTTTAAAAAATTTTTTTAAAAAAATTAATTAAAAAAATTTAAAAAAATAAAAATTTTAAAAAAAATTTAAAAAAAAAAAAATTAATTAAAAAAAATTTAAAAAAAAAAAAATTAATTAAAATTTTTAAAAAAAAAATTTTTTTTAAAAAAAAAATTTTTTTACAAACCACAAAAAAGGGAAAAAAAAAAAAATTTTAACCCCAAAAAAGGGAAAAAAAAAAAAATTTTAAACCCCAAAAAAAAAACTTTAAAAAAAAAATTTTAAACCCCAAAAAAAAAACTTTAAAAAAAAAATTTTAAACCCCAAAAAAAAAACTTTAAAAAAAAAATTTTAAACCCCAAAAAAAAAACTTTAAAAAAAAATTTTACAAAATTTTTAAAAAAAAAATTTTTTTTGAAAAAAATAAATAAAAAAAATTAAAAATTTAATTAAAAAAAAAAAAACCTTTTTTAAAAAAAATTTAATTAAAAAAAAAAAAACCCAAAAAAAAGGTTTTAAAAAAAAACCCCCCAAAAAAAAAAAGGAAAAAAAAAAAATCCGTTTTTCCCCCCCCCCCCAAAAAAAAAAAATTAAAAAAAATTTTTCCCCCCCCCCCTTTTAAAAAAATTAAAAAAAATTTTCCCCCCTTTTTTAAAAAAAATTTAATTAAAAAAAATTAATTAAAAAAAATTTAAAAAAAAAAAACCCCCCTTTAAAAGGGCGGAAAAAAAAATAAAGAAATTTTAAAAAAAAAAAAAGGGGAAAAAAAGAAAAATTTTCCCCCAAAAAAAAAAAAGGGGAAAAAAAGAAAAATTTTCCCCCAAAAAAAAAAAGGGGAATTTTAAAAACCCCCCCCAAAACCTTTAAAATTTAAAAAAAAAACCCCCCAAAAACCCCCTTCCCTAAAAAAGGAAAAAATTTAAAAAAAAAAACCCCCTTCCCTAAAAAAGGAAAAAATTTAAAAAAAAAAACCCCCTTCCCTAAAATTTAAAAAAAAAAAAAAACCCCCAAAAACAAAAATTCCAAAAAAAAAAAAAATTTTTCCCCCCCTTTTTTTCCCTTTTAAAAAAAAAAACCCCCCTTTTTTTAAAACCTTTAAAATTTAAAAAAAAAACCCCCAAAAACAAAAATTCCAAAAAAAAAAGGAAAAAAACCCCCAAAAAAAAAATTTTTTTTTTTTTAAAAAGGGAAAATTAACCCAAAAAAAATTTTTTTAAAAAAAAAGAAGGAATCTATTCAGACCCACATACATACAGTTCCATAACTGCTGTAATAAGTAAGAAGGAATCTATTCAGACCCACATACATACAGTTCCATAACTGCTGTAATAAGTAAGAAGGAAAATTTTCCCCCCCTTTTTTTAAAAAAAAAAAGGAAATTTTCCCCCCCTTTTTTTAAAAAAAAAAAGGAAATTTTCCCCCCCTTTTTTTAAAAAAAGAAAAAAATTTTAAACCCCCCAATATTCCCCCCCAAAAAAAAAAAAAAAACCCCCAAAAACAAAAATTTTTTTTTAAAAAAAAAATTTTTCCCCCCCTTTTTTTCCCTTTTTAAAAAAAAAATTTTTCCCCCCCTTTTTTTCCCTTTTTAAAAAAAAAATTTTTCCCCCCCTTTTTTTCCCTTTTTAAAAAAAAAATTTTTCCCCCCCTTTTTTTCCCCTTTTAAAAAATTTAAAAAAAAAAACCCCCTTCCCTAAAAAAGGAAAAAAATTTTAAAAAATTTTTAAAACCCCCTAATCGTTAAAAAAAAATTTTTAAAAAAAAAAACCCCCTTCCCTAAAAAAGGAAAAAATTTAAAAAAAAAAACCCCCTTCCCTAAAAAAGGAAAAAAAAGGGGCCCTTTCCCCCCAAAAAAAGTTAAAAAGGAAAAAAAAGGGGCCCTTTCCCCCCAAAAAAAGTTAAAAAGGAAAATTAAAAAAAATTTTCCCCCAAAAAAAAAAAAGGGGAAAAAAAGAAAACCCCCCAAAATTTAATTTAAAAAAAAAAAAAAAAAACCTTTTTTTAAAAAAAAAAAAATTTTTCCCCCCCCCCCAAAAAAAAGGTTAATTAAAAAAAAAAATACCTTTTTTTAAAAAAAAAAAAAAAATTAATTAAAAAAAATTAAAAACCCTTTAAAAAAAAAAATTTTTTTAAAAACCCCAAAAAAAAAAATTTTAAAAAAAAAATTTTTTTAAAAACCCCAAAAAAAAAAATTTTAAAAAAAAAATTTTTTTAAAAACCCCAAAAAAAAAAATTTTAAAAAAAAAATTTTTTTAAAAACCCCAAAAAAAAAAATTTTAAAAAAAAAATTTTTTTAAAAACCCCAAAAAAAAAAATTTTAAAAAAAAAATTTTTTTAAAAACCCCAAAAAAAAAAATTTTAAAAAAAAAATTTTTTTAAAAACCCCAAAAAAAAAAATTTTAAAAAAAAAATTTTTTTAAAAACCCCAAAAAAAAAAATTTTAAAAAAAAACTTTTTCCCCCCCCAAAAGTTAAAAACCCTTTAAAAAAAATTAATTAAAAAAAATTTAAAAAACAAAAAAATAATTAAAAAAAATTTAAAAAAAAAAAAAAATTAAAAAAAATTTAAAAAAAAAAAAAAATTAAAAAAAATTTAAAAAAAAAAAAATTAATTAAAAAAAATTTAAAAAAAAAAAAATTTTAAAAAAAATTTAAAGAAAAAAAACTTAGTTAAAAAAAATTTAAAAAAAAAAAAAACTTTTTCCCCCCCCAAAAGTTAAAAACCCTTTAAAAAAAAATTTTAAAAAAAAAAAATTTTCGAAAAAAAAAAAATTTTATTCCCCAAAAATAAAAATTTTCGAAAAAAAAAAAATTTTATTCCCCAAAAATAAAAATTTTCGAAAAAAAAAAATTTTCGAAAAAAAAAAAATTTTATTCCCCAAAAATAAAAATTTTCGAAAAAAAAAAAATTTTATTCCCCAAAAATAAAAATTTTCGAAAAAAAAAAAATTTTATTCCCCAAAAATAAAAATTTTCGAAAAAAAAAAAATTTTATTCCCCAAAAATAAAAATTTTCGAAAAAAAAAAAATTTTATTCCCCAAAAATAAGGGAAAAAATTTTTTGAAAAAAAAAAAATTTTATTCCCCAAAAATAAAAATTTTCGAAAAAAAAAAGGTTTTATTCCCCAAAAATAAAAATTTTAAAAAAAATTTTTCCCCAAAATTTAATTTAAAAAAAAAATTAAAAAAAATGTTTCCCCCCCCCCCAAAAAAAAGGAAAAAAAAAAAAAGTTTTCCCCCCCCCCCCAAAAAAAAGGAAAAAAAAAAAATTTTTCCCCAAAATTTAATTTAAAAAAAAATTTTAAAAAAAAACTTTTTCCCCCCCCAAAAGTTAAAAACCCTTTAAAAAAAAACTTTTTCCCCCCCCAAAAGTTAAAAACCCTTTAAAAAAAAACTTTTTCCCCCCCCAAAAGTTAAAAACCCTTTAAAAAAAAACTTTTTCCCCCCCCAAAAGTTAAAAACCCTTTAAAAAAAAATTTTAAAAAATTTTTAAAAAAAAAATTTTTTTTAAAAAAAAAATTTTAAAAAATTTTTAAAAAAAAAATTTTTTTTAAAAAAAAAATTTTAAAAAATTTTTAAAAAAAAAATTTTTTTAAAAAAAAAAAACCTTTTTTAAAAAAAATTTAATTAAAAAAAAAAAAACCTTTTTTAAAAAAAATTTAATTAAAAAAAAAAAAACCTTTTTTAAAAAAAATTTAATTAAAAAAAAAAAAACCTTTTTTAAAAAAAATTTAATTAAAAAAAAAAAAAATCCAAAAAAAAGGAAAAAAAAAAAATTTTTCCCCCCCCCCCAAAAAAAGTAAGAAGGAATCTATTCAGACCCACATACATACAGTTCCATAACTGCTGTAATAAGTAAGAAGGAATCTATTCAGACCCACATACATACAGTTCCATAACTGCTGTAATAAGTAAGAAGGAATCTATTCAGACCCACATACATACAGTTCCATAACTGCTGTAATAAGTAAGAAGGAATCTATTCAGACCCACATACATACAGTTCCATAACTGCTGTAATAAGTAAGAAGGAATCTATTCAGACCCACATACATACAGTTCCATAACTGCTGTAATAAGTAAGAAGGAATCTATTCAGACCCACATACATACAGTTCCATAACTGCTGTAATAAGTAAGAAGGAATCTATTCAGACCCACATACATACAGTTCCATAACTGCTGTAATAAGTAAGAAGGAATCTATTCAGACCCACATACATACAGTTCCATAACTGCTGTAATAAGTAAGAAGGAATCTATTCAGACCCACATACATACAGTTCCATAACTGCTGTAATAAGTAAGAAGGAATCTATTCAGACCCACATACATACAGTTCCATAACTGCTGTAATAAGTAAGAAGGAATCTATTCAGACCCACATACATACAGTTCCATAACTGCTGTAATAAGTAAGAAGGAATCTATTCAGACCCACATACATACAGTTCCATAACTGCTGTAATAAGTAAGAAGGAATCTATTCAGACCCACATACATACAGTTCCATAACTGCTGTAATAAGTAAGAAGGAATCTATTCAGACCCACATACATACAGTTCCATAACTGCTGTAATAAGTAAGAAGGAATCTATTCAGACCCACATACATACAGTTCCATAACTGCTGTAATAAGTAAGAAGGAATCTATTCAGACCCACATACATACAGTTCCATAACTGCTGTAATAAGTAAGAAGGAATCTATTCAGACCCACATACATACAGTTCCATAACTGCTGTAATAAGTAAGAAGGAATCTATTCAGACCCACATACATACAGTTCCATAACTGCTGTAATAAGTAAGAAGGAATCTATTCAGACCCACATACATACAGTTCCATAACTGCTGTAATAAGTAAGAAGGAATCTATTCAGACCCACATACATACAGTTCCATAACTGCTGTAATAAGTAAGAAGGAATCTATTCAGACCCACATACATACAGTTCCATAACTGCTGTAATAAGTAAGAAGGAATCTATTCAGACCCACATACATACAGTTCCATAACTGCTGTAATAAGTAAGAAGGAATCTATTCAGACCCACATACATACAGTTCCATAACTGCTGTAATAAGTAAGAAGGAATCTATTCAGACCCACATACATACAGTTCCATAACTGCTGTAATAAGTAAGAAGGAATCTATTCAGACCCACATACATACAGTTCCATAACTGCTGTAATAAGTAAGAAGGAATCTATTCAGACCCACATACATACAGTTCCATAACTGCTGTAATAAGTAAGAAGGAATCTATTCAGACCCACATACATACAGTTCCATAACTGCTGTAATAAGTAAGAAGGAATCTATTCAGACCCACATACATACAGTTCCATAACTGCTGTAATAAGTAAGAAGGAATCTATTCAGACCCACATACATACAGTTCCATAACTGCTGTAATAAGTAAGAAGGAATCTATTCAGACCCACATACATACAGTTCCATAACTGCTGTAATAAGTAAGAAGGAATCTATTCAGACCCACATACATACAGTTCCATAACTGCTGTAATAAGTAAGAAGGAATCTATTCAGACCCACATACATACAGTTCCATAACTGCTGTAATAAGTAAGAAGGAATCTATTCAGACCCACATACATACAGTTCCATAACTGCTGTAATAAGTAAGAAGGAATCTATTCAGACCCACATACATACAGTTCCATAACTGCTGTAATAAGTAAGAAGGAATCTATTCAGACCCACATACATACAGTTCCATAACTGCTGTAATAAGTAAGAAGGAATCTATTCAGACCCACATACATACAGTTCCATAACTGCTGTAATAAGTAAGAAGGAATCTATTCAGACCCACATACATACAGTTCCATAACTGCTGTAATAAGTAAGAAGGAATCTATTCAGACCCACATACATACAGTTCCATAACTGCTGTAATAAGTAAGAAGGAATCTATTCAGACCCACATACATACAGTTCCATAACTGCTGTAATAAGTAAGAAGGAATCTATTCAGACCCACATACATACAGTTCCATAACTGCTGTAATAAGTAAGAAGGAATCTATTCAGACCCACATACATACAGTTCCATAACTGCTGTAATAAGTAAGAAGGAATCTATTCAGACCCACATACATACAGTTCCATAACTGCTGTAATAAGTAAGAAGGAATCTATTCAGACCCACATACATACAGTTCCATAACTGCTGTAATAAGTAAGAAGGAATCTATTCAGACCCACATACATACAGTTCCATAACTGCTGTAATAAGTAAGAAGGAATCTATTCAGACCCACATACATACAGTTCCATAACTGCTGTAATAAGTAAGAAGGAATCTATTCAGACCCACATACATACAGTTCCATAACTGCTGTAATAAGTAAGAAGGAATCTATTCAGACCCACATACATACAGTTCCATAACTGCTGTAATAAGTAAGAAGGAATCTATTCAGACCCACATACATACAGTTCCATAACTGCTGTAATAAGTAAGAAGGAATCTATTCAGACCCACATACATACAGTTCCATAACTGCTGTAATAAGTAAGAAGGAATCTATTCAGACCCACATACATACAGTTCCATAACTGCTGTAATAAGTAAGAAGGAATCTATTCAGACCCACATACATACAGTTCCATAACTGCTGTAATAAGTAAGAAGGAATCTATTCAGACCCACATACATACAGTTCCATAACTGCTGTAATAAGTAAGAAGGAATCTATTCAGACCCACATACATACAGTTCCATAACTGCTGTAATAAGTAAGAAGGAATCTATTCAGACCCACATACATACAGTTCCATAACTGCTGTAATAAGTAAGAAGGAATCTATTCAGACCCACATACATACAGTTCCATAACTGCTGTAATAAGTAAGAAGGAATCTATTCAGACCCACATACATACAGTTCCATAACTGCTGTAATAAGTAAGAAGGAATCTATTCAGACCCACATACATACAGTTCCATAACTGCTGTAATAAGTAAGAAGGAATCTATTCAGACCCACATACATACAGTTCCATAACTGCTGTAATAAGTAAGAAGGAATCTATTCAGACCCACATACATACAGTTCCATAACTGCTGTAATAAGTAAGAAGGAATCTATTCAGACCCACATACATACAGTTCCATAACTGCTGTAATAAGTAAGAAGGAATCTATTCAGACCCACATACATACAGTTCCATAACTGCTGTAATAAGTAAGAAGGAATCTATTCAGACCCACATACATACAGTTCCATAACTGCTGTAATAAGTAAGAAGGAATCTATTCAGACCCACATACATACAGTTCCATAACTGCTGTAATAAGTAAGAAGGAATCTATTCAGACCCACATACATACAGTTCCATAACTGCTGTAATAAGTAAGAAGGAATCTATTCAGACCCACATACATACAGTTCCATAACTGCTGTAATAAGTAAGAAGGAATCTATTCAGACCCACATACATACAGTTCCATAACTGCTGTAATAAGTAAGAAGGAATCTATTCAGACCCACATACATACAGTTCCATAACTGCTGTAATAAGTAAGAAGGAATCTATTCAGACCCACATACATACAGTTCCATAACTGCTGTAATAAGTAAGAAGGAATCTATTCAGACCCACATACATACAGTTCCATAACTGCTGTAATAAGTAAGAAGGAATCTATTCAGACCCACATACATACAGTTCCATAACTGCTGTAATAAGTAAGAAGGAATCTATTCAGACCCACATACATACAGTTCCATAACTGCTGTAATAAGTAAGAAGGAATCTATTCAGACCCACATACATACAGTTCCATAACTGCTGTAATAAGTAAGAAGGAATCTATTCAGACCCACATACATACAGTTCCATAACTGCTGTAATAAGTAAGAAGGAATCTATTCAGACCCACATACATACAGTTCCATAACTGCTGTAATAAGTAAGAAGGAATCTATTCAGACCCACATACATACAGTTCCATAACTGCTGTAATAAGTAAGAAGGAATCTATTCAGACCCACATACATACAGTTCCATAACTGCTGTAATAAGTAAGAAGGAATCTATTCAGACCCACATACATACAGTTCCATAACTGCTGTAATAAGTAAGAAGGAATCTATTCAGACCCACATACATACAGTTCCATAACTGCTGTAATAAGTAAGAAGGAATCTATTCAGACCCACATACATACAGTTCCATAACTGCTGTAATAAGTAAGAAGGAATCTATTCAGACCCACATACATACAGTTCCATAACTGCTGTAATAAGTAAGAAGGAATCTATTCAGACCCACATACATACAGTTCCATAACTGCTGTAATAAGTAAGAAGGAATCTATTCAGACCCACATACATACAGTTCCATAACTGCTGTAATAAGTAAGAAGGAATCTATTCAGACCCACATACATACAGTTCCATAACTGCTGTAATAAGTAAGAAGGAATCTATTCAGACCCACATACATACAGTTCCATAACTGCTGTAATAAGTAAGAAGGAATCTATTCAGACCCACATACATACAGTTCCATAACTGCTGTAATAAGTAAGAAGGAATCTATTCAGACCCACATACATACAGTTCCATAACTGCTGTAATAAGTAAGAAGGAATCTATTCAGACCCACATACATACAGTTCCATAACTGCTGTAATAAGTAAGAAGGAATCTATTCAGACCCACATACATACAGTTCCATAACTGCTGTAATAAGTAAGAAGGAATCTATTCAGACCCACATACATACAGTTCCATAACTGCTGTAATAAGTAAGAAGGAATCTATTCAGACCCACATACATACAGTTCCATAACTGCTGTAATAAGTAAGAAGGAATCTATTCAGACCCACATACATACAGTTCCATAACTGCTGTAATAAGTAAGAAGGAATCTATTCAGACCCACATACATACAGTTCCATAACTGCTGTAATAAGTAAGAAGGAATCTATTCAGACCCACATACATACAGTTCCATAACTGCTGTAATAAGTAAGAAGGAATCTATTCAGACCCACATACATACAGTTCCATAACTGCTGTAATAAGTAAGAAGGAATCTATTCAGACCCACATACATACAGTTCCATAACTGCTGTAATAAGTAAGAAGGAATCTATTCAGACCCACATACATACAGTTCCATAACTGCTGTAATAAGTAAGAAGGAATCTATTCAGACCCACATACATACAGTTCCATAACTGCTGTAATAAGTAAGAAGGAATCTATTCAGACCCACATACATACAGTTCCATAACTGCTGTAATAAGTAAGAAGGAATCTATTCAGACCCACATACATACAGTTCCATAACTGCTGTAATAAGTAAGAAGGAATCTATTCAGACCCACATACATACAGTTCCATAACTGCTGTAATAAGTAAGGAATCTATTCATACCCACATACATACAGTTCCATAACTGCTGTAATAAGTAAGAAGGAATCTATTCAGACCCACATACATACAGTTCCATAACTGCTGTAATAAGTAAGAAGGAATCTATTCAGACCCACATACATACAGTTCCATAACTGCTGTAATAAGTAAGAAGGAATCTATTCAGACCCACATACATACAGTTCCATAACTGCTGTAATAAGTAAGAAGGAATCTATTCAGACCCACATACATACAGTTCCATAACTGCTGTAATAAGTAAGAAGGAATCTATTCAGACCCACATACACACAGTTCCATATAAACCTCAGCACGAGCAGTTAGAAATCTAACAGTTAGTCTGTGCAGACCAAATCAAATGTATTTTTCCAGTGTTCCTCAAGTAAAAAAACGAATAATATAATCCAGAGTGAAAACTGCTTTATTTAAATAGATGGTGAGCGCTTTCGCTGATAAGCTTTTTCAAACCAGTACAAAGGATACTGCAGTACACCAATTTATATAATGACATTAATTAATTATCCAATTAAGATATTCAATTTGAATTGGTTAAGCAGGTACATTACTTAAAGGCATATATATATATATATATATATATATATATATGGAGACAAAAATACATAAACAAATTAATTCAATGCTTTATAAATATTTTAAAAATAAATTAAACATGTATATATATATATATATATATATATATATATATATATATATGTATATTAAAATGTATTAAAATGTATTTCTTAAAACAATAGCTTTGCCTAACAATAATTTAAACCAAGCAAAATAAAACTTGAGATAACCTAGCGTCTTCTATTTTTGCTCCAAAGAGAAAGATGGGAATAGCAATACTACATCTAAGAGTAATGCAAGTAAGTCTGCACAGAGTAGTGCTATGTCACTTGACTTAGTTAATGACAACCATGCATCCGCTATGTTGGTGAATCCATTGCAGGTAGTGCGTAGTAAAACACGCAATCTACCTGGAGATTCACAAGGTGAACTTTCACATCCTTTCCCCATAGCGGACAACTATCAGAAGATCAGGAATCACTCAATGAGCAGGGGCAGACAAAAATGAAAGGCCCCCAACAACGATATCAGGGAACCAACCTTAAAAAAGATGTGGCAGAAATTGGGTTAGTTCACAATATGTCACATAGACCTTTAGATAAATATGAACTAGAAGTTCTTAATAAAGGCATGTCATTTGTTCCATCCAAACAAAGCTATATTACAGATACTATTTTAGACTTAAAATTGTTCACAAGGAATTTACAACTTAAGGTTATGTTCTCGGGTCAAGAGAATTTTGTTAGCACTAATACATTTAAAAAACCTAGTTTATTCATACCAAATTTACATCCAACAATAGATGTTTTCAGCAAAGCAGTTGAAAAAGAGCTTTATAATATTCATGATAGTAAACATAGGTTTAGGTTCATAGGTTCATATCTCCTCTCAATGAATTTGTTACAGAGGTCTGTTAGTTCTTCATTAAAGTTCTGCAAACATGGATTTAGCCTGGACATTCTCATGCCTTGCCCTTTCAGGACATTTTTAAAAACATGAGGAGGATGCATACTTTCTCTAAAGAGAAGAGTGTTTCTATAACACGACTTGCGATGTACACCTGTGTTGAAGTGACCATCATTTAATCGCCATGTGTTAACATCCAAAAAGGATATCTGGGTAGCTGAATAATTCATAGTGAACTTAAGAAATGTAGTTAGTTCATTAACATGTCTCTCAAAGATCAATAAATCTTGTATATTACCATGCCATAGAAAAAATAAATCATCCACAAAACGTTTATAAAATATAACATGACTTTTATATAATTCTAGCATAAATAGTTTGTCTTCTTCCCACAGTGCCATGACTAGGTTGGCATAGCTATTGGCACAAGGAGTGCCCATAGCTACGCCTTCCCTTTGTAAATAAAAGTCACGATTATACAAAAAAACATTACTTTCTAGCACAATTTCCAGTAGTGTGCACAGGAAATCAACTTTAGTAGGTGTTAAGTTTGTATGTAAACTCAAATATTTCTGAATGAAAGAAAGTCCTTCATCATTGGGTATATTAGTAAACAAGGAATTTACATCCATAGTAACAAGATATGTCAGACACATTATTGTATGGTTGTATAGCTTGATAAAAATCCAATAAAAACTGTTTTGAATCTTTAAGAATAACACCATTTTTATTAACATATGGTTTCAGCATTTTTTCTATGTAAAATGATATATTCTCCGTTACCCATCCTTGACCCGAAACAATGGGTCTCATGGGAGGGTTTGAAGGATTTTTATGAATTTTGGGTAGACCTCTTATGACTGGTACAGTGGGTTCATCTATTATTAAATAATGAAGTAACTGATTTTTACTATCATGAATATTATAAAGCTCTTTTTCAACTGCTTTGCTGAAAACATCTATTGTTGGATGTAAATTTGGTATGAATAAACTAGGTTTTTTAAATGTATTAGTGCTAACAAAATTCTCTTGACCCAAGAACATAACCTTAAGTTGTAAATTCCTTGTGAACAATTTTAAATCTAATTGATCATTATTAGTAAAAAAATACGAGCACTCATAAAATCATCCAAGGCCAAATTTGAGAGAAAAATTGCAATAGATTCAAAAGACAATCATAAGGCCTTCTTCAGCTATGTTAGAAACCTGGGTGGAAACTCCCAGATATGCGCAGAATTAGTCCAAAATGATACAAAAATCACTGAACCCACAGACATTGCCAACATACTGGCAGACAGGTTCAGTGCAAACTTCACCCCCCTCTCCCCCCCAAAAGGAGAGAGAACTATCCCAGTGGAGTGTAGCCTCCCAGACATCTCTAATGCGCAGGTGAAAGCTGCTCTCTCTAAAGCTAAAAACACAGCATCAATGGGACCGGATGGTGTCCCCAGCTGTGTGCTACACGAACTCGACGAGGAACTAAACCCGCATATAAGGCAGCTGTTTAATCTTAGCCTTACCACAGATACGTGCCCAAGGAGTGGCGTACGGCAACTGTGGTCCCACTCCACAAAGGCGGTACCTCTACGGACCCTGGAAATTACCGCCCCATAAGCTTAACAAGCCTGGTCTGCAAAGCTATGGAGAGGATCATAATGGAACTCATAAACAAAGATATAGGGGACTTGCAGACATTGCACCCTACCCAGTTTGGCTTTGTCAAGGGCAGATCATGCCTTTTGAACTTGGTTGACTTCTTCAAAACAGTCACCAAGGCCATTGATGAGGGAAAGGCAGTCCATACAGCCTACCTTGACCTTGCAAAAGCTTTCGACACAATACCCCACTCAGGTATTATAGAGAAACTTACCAGCTTAAATGTAAACCCATATGTCACAAGATGGGTTGCAAACTGGCTAAAGGACAGAACCCACAGGGTTAGAGTTGCTGGTGCCATGTCAGACTCCAAGCCGGTCACAAGTGGGGTCCCACAGGGCTCAGTCCTTGGCCCCCTGTTGTTCGGCATCTACTTCTCAGAAGTACAGGCAAACATAGGAGGACTATGGCTGACAAAGTTTGCAGATGACTGCAAACTGGGCCATAGTGGAAAGTACATCGGACACAGATATCCTTCAGAGGGTCTCACGGAAACTGATAACTGGTGCCAGAGCCATGGCCTGAAGTTAAATGCCAAAATTGTATAGTCATACCCTTCGGGAAAAACAAGGTAACCCCAAGCTACCATATAGGTGGCAATCCATTAAGCACAGAAGAGGTTATCAGGGACCTGGGGACCCAGGTTGACAGTGGCCTTTCTTTTGACACTCACATTGCTAAAGTGGTTAGAAAGACCTTCTACATTGCCCACCTGATCATGAAGGGATTCACATCCAGATCAAGTGAGGTCATTGTTCCCCTGTACTCTTCACTTATCAGACCAATGATCGAGTACAATGCCCCATTCGGGATGTATCTCACCCGACACCTGCAGCAATTGGAGAGACCCCAAAAGTTCCTCACCAAAAGGATAAAGGGACTCCAAAATCTGTCATATGCTGCCAGACTGAAAAAACTCCAGCTCTATTCAGTCGCATACCGTCTGCTCAGAGGTGACCGGTGCCTGACATACAAGGCCATGTCCAACCCGGAATTAATGGACATGCTCCACCTCAAATAAACCAAATCCAGCAAAACCACTAGAGCAAGAGACTTAAACCTTAGCACGGATATAAATAGGATGTGCTGGAGGGATAGATTTATCACCCAAAGACTCCCCATGCTGTGGAATAAAATCCCGGTCCATGTGAGGCAGAGCACCTCGCTGGCTCTGTTCAAGATAAATCTTGACCAGTGGGTGGGAGATCATAGGTTTACCCCGGGAATCATCTCTGTGTCACTACTGGACAGAGGCAAAACAAACTAATGGGCACAGTATTTTTTAACATAAGGGGCGGCGTAAGCCACATAACTTTGGGCTAGTCTTATAAATGCCCTAGGGCAGTTAGCCTAGTATAAACCTATGAACCTATGAACCTATGCCCCACTTAAAGAACTCCCAATCCCTCCAAGCTACATGCTCTAGGGACCTAAACATTGTCACCACAATAAACACAACATGCTGGAGGGCTAGATTCCTTTCCCAGAGACTTCCCATACTCTGGAATAAACTACCAATCTATATCAAACAAAGCTCCTCATTAGCACTCTTCAAGAAAAATCTTGATGATTGGATGGGAAATAGGAAATTCACCCCAGGGATCACCTCTGTGGACCTGCTCTACAGTGACATATGGAAAATAATTTTCTTGGGTGGCAAAAGCCAGGGTACTTTTTTGGCTGGGCTTGTATAGGCCCCAGGGCCGATACCCTGTACCTAACTATGAACCTATAAATTTATAACAAATTTATGATAGTGTGTGATTTTATTTATTATTTATTTATTTATTGTAATTTGTTAACCGGGTTAGTCCAACTGAGCCAATGGCCCATTTTTAGTGGAGACCTGAGGAGAAAAACCTCCAGTTACAAATTACAGTCATAGAAAAAGTAATTACAGTCTTACAAAAAAGGAAAATTACATCTCAAAAGAGTTAAATACAGGAATAATGTAATTTCACAATAAAAATGTTTTGTTCAAAAAATGAAATGAAAATAATGTACAGTATAAACATGACAGTGAGGAAACTAGGCGAAAAGGTAGGAGTTATGTACACATAGAGGGAGCTGGAAGAGGATGCTAGAGGGAAACAAGGTAGTTATTTACACATAGTCATTGATGGTAATACCAAGTAATCTGATATGAGGATCGGGTTTGATGATGGTGTTGTTGAGGGAAGTAATGGAGAATGGGGATTTATATTGTGAAAAGTTTTTTAGAAGGAATAACAAGAGTTTGTTTTTTTGGGGTTTAGTATTAGTTGATTGTTAGTGAGCCAGATCTCTATGGAGGTGAAAGTATCTTGGGTATGTGAAAGGAGTTCAGGGATGGTGTTGGCTGTGGTTATGAGAGTGGAGTCATCAGCATATTATAGCAGGGTTGAGAGGTCAGTAGTGGATGGCAAGTTATTGGTAAAAATGTTCAACAAGAGGGGACCCAGGATAGAATCTTGGGGAACTCTGATGTTGATGGGTAGAAAAGGAGAGAAAGCAGTTTGCCAGTGTATAGATTTAAGTCTGTTTGATAAATAACTAGAGAACCAGGATATGGAGAGGGGAGAGAGGTGAAGGTCTGAAAGTTTAGTTAACAGTTTAGAGTGGGAGACTGTATTGAAGGCTTTAGAAAGATTTAGAAATAGACAGGAGAGAAGAAGGTTGTCATCATGGGTTTCTGACACTGTTTGAAAGAGAGAAGTGCAGTAGATGTGCTGTGGTGTGGTCTAAAACCATGTTTGGAGGGAGTTAGGAGATTATTTTCAAGCAAATATTTGAGTAGGTGGTAGTGAATGCATTTTAAAAGTATCTTGGACAGTGAGGATAGTATAGTTATGTGACGGTAGTTTGAGGGGCCAGTGGAGTTACCTCCCTTATGGAGTGGGATTGTGTAAAAGGATTTCCATATGTTGAGGACGAGAGCCTCTGTAATATAGCGATTAATAAGGATAGAATTAGGGTAGGCAACAGAGTTGGTAGTAATTTTAAGAATGTGGGGGGTAGATTGTTAACACAGGGAGAGCCGGGTTTGAGTTTGTTCAATAGGGATTTGATAAAAGAAGTGGGAACAGGATGAAAGGGGAAAGTATTAGAGGAAGATGGACTGTGAGGCAGGGGCAGAGAAGAGAGGGTGGGACAGTGTTGTGTTAGTTTTTGAATTGTGTCTATGAAATACTGATTAATAGAGTAGCAGTCTCTGTGGGAGTATTGTGAGGGATAGGGTGTGGAGCAGAAGGAGTACTAGGGTGGAGAATGTGTGTGATAGTGGTCCAAATTTTGGGGGGGGGGGTTGTGTGTGGGCTGCAGTGTTTGGAAGCAAGGAATGATTTTCTTATCTTTGATGATACTTTTTTACATGTTTTTCTAAAATATTTGTAAGACTGGAGCAGGGTTGGAGTTTTATTTTTGCTCAGTTTTTCCAAGCAATATACCTCTGCCTCATGGTAGAGCATGTTTGCTTAGTGAGCCAGGGAGCACAATTGGATTTCACCCGCACTTTTCTGAAGGGGGCCATGATGTTCAGGATATCCAGGAATATCTTGTTGAATGCAATGACAGCATCATTAAGGAGGAGGTTAGAAAGGAAGATCCAGTTAATTTTGGCCAGAGTGGAGCTGAATTTATCTGGGTCAAATTATGTCAGGTTGTGCTGTTCTCTGTAGAGGTGCTTCTTGGGTATCTATGGATCTATGTAGGAGAATGGTCACTCAGAGGTGCTTCTTGGGTGTCTATGGATCTATGTAGGAGAATGGTCACTCAGAGGTGCTTCTTGGGTGTCTATGGATCTATGTAGGAGAATGGTCACTCAGAGGTGCTTCTTCGGTGTCTATGGATCTATGTAGGAGAATGGTCACTCAGAGGTGCTTCTTGGGTATCTATGGATCTATGCAGGAGAATGGTCACTCAGAGGTGCTTCTTGGGTGTCTATGGATCTATGTAGGAGAATGGTCACTCAGAGGTGCTTCTTGGGTGTCTATGGATCTATGTAGGAGAATGGTCACTCAGAGGTGCTTCTTGGGTATCTATGGATCTATGTAGGAGAATGGTCACTCAAGGAGATGGGAAGTATGCCAGGATTGTGATAAGCACAAGGATCAGAAAAAAGGATCCTGTCAAGGATGGAGCCAGAAGTGGAGTTAGTATTAGTTCTGGTAGGGGAAGATATTCGTTGCTGGAAGCCATATAGATTGATGGCATGATTGATTAGAGGAATTGGAAGAGAGAGAAGACCAATCAATATTAACGTCACCAAGTAAGATGGTTTCATAAGGAATGTTTAGGGTGAGCCATGATAGAAAGTGTTCTAGAATAGGGATGCTGTTACCTGGGGGGATATAGATGGATATGATGGCAATTTTTTTATGGGGGTTGAGGTGGCAGTTGACATTAGTATTTCTGCAGAGGCAAAGGTAGGTAAGGCGGTAGAGAGTGGAGAGATATTAAGTTGGTCAGAGTAGTGGATAGCAACACCTCCACCCCTTTTGTTTGTTCTGTCAGCCTGATATATATTGTAGCCTGGGGGTAAAATGTTGGAGTTAGCGAAGTGAGGCTTTAACCAGTTTTCTGAGAGGATTAGGATATGGGGGGAGTTATGGAAGATCAAAGAATGAAGTTCTAGTTTTGTTTACTATGCTTTGGATGTTCAGAAAGAAAATTGTCAGAGATGTAGGGGGATGAGTATGATTTGGGGGAGAAAAGTGTGTCAGTGAGGAGCTGGAAGAATGTAGGTTACTTCTTCAGATAAGAGATTCAAATTTTAAAGACCATAATATGTAACAGTTTGCAATGCATGATGATTTAAAGTCTATTGTAAGATTATTGTGGTGTGTTATTTTACTGTATTTTTTATCATGACAGATTATAAACATCTTTAAGTTAATTAAATGCATGAAGATTAAACCTTTTGTGGTTTAATGTCTTATTTTTGTGTAACAGATTGGTTTTAGGGGTCCTTTGGTGTAATACAGATAATTAGTTACTAGGCATTTGGTCCAGGAGACCATTTTTGGAGCCTTGCCCAAATTCCCAATTGCCCCAAAGCACTGTCTGGCTAAGTGTCTTGCTCGAGGTCACACAGTAGGTAAATGAAGGTGGAAAGATTCAAACCCTGTACTCTAGGGACAGGAAGCAGTCAGATCCTTAGTCATCTGAGTCACATGGCAGACTTAATTCAGTCTAATAAGGTGGAATTCATTTATGCCATAAGGGAATGATCATATTTTACTTCCACTTTCACATTTCACAAATGAGAACTGCATCATAAAATACCACATAGTTGCTCCAGTAAAAGCAAAAGTAATTATTTCAAGTTACAGAAGAAGGAATCATTCTAATTACTGGACAGCAGGATGACTCAGTTATGAGATCCTTGCTTCACAATGGCAGTGTCTGGGGTTCAATACTGACTTCCAATCACTATCTGTGTACAGTTGTATTGCCTACCCTTGTCTATGGTGGGTTTCAATAGGGGGGGGTTGTCTTGATTCCCCACATGTACATGAATCTAAGCTAAGCTCTGTAGGGTCACCCACCCTGCCCTGGCCAGCTTCTTCCCATAACCTAAGTTCTATAGGGTTACACACCATGCCCTGACCAGCCTCTTGCACTAACCTAAGCTCTATAGGGATACCCTCCTCTGCACTGGCCAGCTTCTTGCAGTAACCTAAGCTCTATAGGGATACCCTCCTCTGCACTGGCCAGCTTCTTGCAGTAACCTAAGCTCTATAGGGATACCCTCCTCTGCACTGGCCAGCTTCTTGCAGTAACCTAAGCTCTATAGGGATACCCTCCTCTGCACTGGCCAGCTTCTTGCAGTAACCTAAGCTCTATAGGGATACCCTCCTCTGCACTGGCCAGCTTTTTGCAGTAACCTAAGCTCTATTGGGATACCCTCCTCTGCACTAGCCAGCTTCATGCAGTAACCTAAGCTCTATAGGGATACCCTCCTCTGCACTGGCCAGCTTCTCAAAGCTTTGGGCACCTTTCATGTGCTGCCTTTTCAGGGACATGCAGGGTGCTTCATATAAAAAGCAAATGAGGTGCTAAAAGCTTTTTTTACTGCTAAAGTGAGTACTTCTAATTGGTGGTTCTTGTAATTTCCATCAACTATCTATGATTTTAAAAACCTAGATAGTTTTAATAGTTGGTTTATCAGGGAACGAACAATCTGTTTGTCTGGGACTTTCAGTGGTATACTTGACTCAGAACCACCAAGTCTGGTCCTTTATCCTTAATGGCTGTTCTGCATTACACTACCCCTTTTCCCCATTCTTATTCTCCACCTATAGGGTAGCACTCGGTCTTCATGATGTTACCTTCCATAGGGCACAAAAATAAGAAGCTTGTAATTAAGATTTCTAGGATTTGTCTGACTCCTATTTTATTTTATTTATCATTTGTTAACCCGGAAAATCCGACTTGGAATGAAGCCAATTTTCAGCAGAGGCCCAGGGAGAAATACTCCAGATAAAAGTCTTTCTAACGTTGGAGGAAACCGGAGCAGCTGAAGGAAACCCACATGAACACAGGGAGAACAGACAGACTCCACACAGAAGGCACCCTAGCTGAGAATCGAACTGGAGAATCCCTTACTGTGAGGCGACAATGCTACCGCTGAACCACTGCACTGTCCATACTCCTTCTTTGCCCCAGCATCTGGTGGGTGATACTGCTATGGTCATCTGTTTTTCCTTAGACCACTCATCATCTTACCCAGTCTTCCTGGTGTAGTACTTGTAGCTACCAAAGACTGGAGTATATCAATGTCCTCTGTGGCTGTAGAGAGCACAGGATAGACCAGGGAGAGCCTGCACTTAATGGGGTATCCCTATTGGGGACATTGTGCTTCATGAGAAAAATGCTTCATATTCTGTCTCTGTCTTTATGAAAGGGCTAGTTTACTGCATTTTGCTAAAAAGGCGATTTCTGCCTCTTCCATGTCAGGTAAAACCTCAAACAAGAAAAAAAAAGTGCCACCTCAAATTCTAACAGGAATTTCTGGACAGAGGAGCATTCCTGGCTTGGGGAGACATGTACTTCAAAGAATTCTGCTAAATTAGAACTTTCTGATTGTGAAGACAACATAATTTCTGACTTCCTTACTGACAAAATCTTTTTCACTGAGATTATATCTAATATGAGTGAATGTTTTTTTTCAGAGGGAGTGGAGTGAAGCCTCTGTTATACTGAAAATATAATATGATTTAATACTGTTACAGGTGCCTAAAACTACTCTAATTGCTTCTGCTTTGCATGCCTTATGGAGTTTTTTTTTATTAAAGCCAGTATGCCTGACAGTGAGTCTTTGGTGTGATAAGTTATATAAAGTACCTCAGACACTCATTTACATGGTTTCTAATCCCAAAGCAAAACCAGAAGTCATTTCTCTCCCTGTAAATCAGCCAATTCCATTCCTCCTGAAAATGAGGAGAAAGTAATGAATAAATTGTGGAAGAAAATGTATTCGTCAAGTACTTTAACTATCATGATTGTAAATTGCCAGGCACGTGTCTTTTGAGAATATAGAGGTCATTGGTAAACCTTCCCTCTTCTGAGGTATAAAGTTTTTAAATGCCTCTGTGGCAGCTGTTGCTCGAGTGACTAAGCATGTTTTAAAAAGTGCTTATCAAGTCATTGAGTCTGTTTCCATTTAGGGAAACTTGAGTTGCTTTGCTCTCAACAGCTCCCTGATGAAGTCAAATCTGCAATTTTAAATTCTCCCTTAGATAAAGGCTCCTTAGTTGGCCCTTATGTTGCTGAAGTGCTTAAAAAGTGTGAGGAAAAGGGAAAACGTATTAGATAGTATTAGTGAGCCTTTTGGAATTCTTCATGATTTTAGTTAAAACACAGGGAATTCCAGCATAGGATTAAAAATACAAAGTGGGAAAATGGCATATTTTGAATGTTGGTTGATGCGAATGATTTGTTCACCTCTACTGGACATTAGCATGGGATTTCTGCAGTTGCAAACTGTTTGGGGTAGGGTCTTTAAATCTCATCTGTCTTTTCCCTTTTACATTTTTGTTTAACACGTACTATTTTTGTTGTTGGAAACAAATGCTTTTGACAAAAGAAATGAACTGCAATTGAGGCTGCTTATGCTCCAGATTATATGAACTGATTCATGATAGTGTTTGAGAAACAATTTATGTTTAGAGAAAATTTTGTTCAGGATTCAGTAGTAATGTATGATAGATATATAGATAATGTATTATTTTTGTATAGGGAAAAATAAATACTTTATATTTTGTGAAGAAATTAAAAGAAAATCATTGGGGTATAAAGCTGGGTTACGATGTTTTGGATTTAACAGTTCATTTCCTGGATATCGTATCATTAGCTGGTAAAGGAGAATTTATACAAGGTTACTTGTTTAGGAAATGGATATCAGCAAATATATTTTACATGCAACTAGCAGACATCCTCTGCATTTGGTTAGATCTTTACTTTATGGAGAATTTTTGGGCTTAAAACACAATGCAACTGTATTTTGTGATGTTATATGGATAGGACAGGATATTACTCATAGATCACTTAAAACTGGTTATTCTAAACAAATGATGCAATCTTTGTTATTTAAATTAGTGAATGAGTCATCTGTTTCACAAGGACATGTTAGAAGTGAAAGGAGGACAGAGTTTGACATATCACAGGTGCAAGGAATTCAAAATGTAAATGAAGTAAATATTTTTGCAATGAAGTAGTCTACAGTTCCAGTTCCATAGTATTTTGTTAGGGTGACAAAATATTGGAACATGTTACTGATAAATAATCACTTTAAGAGTATTTTCTTAAAAATCTAACCTTTACTTATTCTTGAGCTTTAAATATACATGAGTTATGGTCATACAAGGCCCCTTCTCCTGTAAGATTTATGAGATGTATGAGTGAACCAAATGTAATCTATGAAAGCATGTTTTAAGGTATACAGGGGTTGATATTAATGGGAAAATGTTAAGACTTACGTTATACTGATTTATGGTATTTGTTGTGGATGGTATATTAGCCTAACTAAAAGGAAGGTTAAAGTCAGGATGCAGGAACATCTTTTGATATAAAACTTAAAATGTGAGAATGTGGTGGAATTACATATGTACATGAAAATCATAGATGCTGGGTTAGTAGTTTTAAGTTTTTAATTTTGGCCAATGTAATAATGTAATGGAGGGGATTAAAGAGTTAATGTTGAATCAACTGGAGTCCAGACTCATTTTAAAATTTAATACTTTGACCCGTAGAGGTTTGACCATAGTAATTAATTTACAGTGCTTAATCTGAATTAAATAATTTTCAGAATTAATTGTTTTATTGTAATAAAATAAATATGTGCGTTAACTTGCACTGCATTTGAATTGTTTTACTGCTGTTTTAGCTGCTTTTCTGTAAAAAAAAAAAAAAAAGCTCTAAGCTTGTTTCCCACCTTTCCTGTAACTAGTCCAGTCCAGATACAGATTTATTGTATCCAAGACTGTAAGCTTCTGAGCCCCGCTAAGTCTTTTTGTGTTGGAGGGAAGCCTTCTAACTTATCAGTGGGAGTGGTAAGCACTAGGTAGCCTATCTACCACAAGAAGAGTGGTTTCTGTCCCAGAATTTGTAGTTTAGTGGCCATTTAGGCAGTTTTTCCACCCCCTTCAACTTTCTGGTTTAAAAGCCCACATTTGCACTTGTTTTCTTGCTTTCCTGTAACTAGTCTAGTCCAGATACAGATTTGTCATATCCAGGACTGTTTGTAAGCTTCTGACACTCACAAGCCTTTCTGTGTTGGAGGGAAGCCTTCTAGCTTATCAGTGAAAGTGGAAAGCACTAGGTAGCCTATCTACCACAAGAGGAGTGGTTTCTGGCCCTGAAATTGTAGTTTATTGAACCTTTGGTCAGTTTTTCCATCCCTTTCAAATTTCAGGTTTAAAAGCCCATGTTTGCATGGGTTTGCACATGTTTAAGCTCCGCTCAGTGGCACCAAAATGTGGTAAACTATTACTGCTGCCAGAAAGTCTGCTCTTCAGTTTTTTTTCTTAGATCTTGCTAGTTCTTTCTCTGTTGCACTTCAAATAGCCTAATCACTTTGCACTTCAATATGTTTTTGTAGCAATTATTATAGCACACCTAAGTGCCATTCTTCATGGAAATAGCTCCAGTGTTTAGTAGTTATGACCACCCCACCTGGCATGATTAAAGGGCAGTTCCCTGTACTTTATCCTATTAACCTGGTGTATTTGGGCATTCTGAGGCAGTGTAGCAACTGCCTCATCTACACAGTCAACCCTCTCCTCTTATCTCCCAACACACAGACTTGTGAGAGATGCACTTATGCCACCAAAATGAAAGTTATGCACTCTCCAGCCAAGATCAGACCAGCTGGTCAAGAGAAGAAGGTCAAAACCTGCACCATACCACATGGAACACATAGCCCTCCAGAATAACCACTATCACAGCTCTCACATAAAGACACAAACTACACACCCACCTTTGCAGAGGCACTCAGTAGTAATTTACCCAAAAAGCAGAGACGACCAAGACAGAAACACACTTAACCACCACAACACAGCACAAACCACAGGACACATAGCTCACCTCCACAGTGTGCCCTTCAACCTAAGCCCATAAGGCTAAACACCTTGCCCAATACACTAATCATAGCTGACTCAATAATGAGGCAAACAGATGTCCCACTCACTAGGCTGAATAAGGAGAAGGTAACAGTCAGCTGTCTATCAGGTGCCAGAATCCGACACATAACACATGCACTCAGGTCACTCCACAACAAGTATAAGTATGACTCTGTCACTGTCCATGTGGGTGTGAATGACCTGAGATGCACCTTCCTGGACTACATGAAAAGAGACATGGTGGAGCTTTCGGGTTATGAGGCCCAGGCAGGTATGACACTAGCCCTGAGCAGCATCCTACCATCACCCAGAATGATACCACAGTACAAACAAAAAATGATTGACTTCAACAATTGGCTAAGTTTCTGGTGTCATTCTAAGGGGATCCAGTATCTACTTGGGATGACATGAATGACAGACCTTGATGCTTTGACAGAGATGACCTGCATCTGTCACCCCTGGGTTTCCGGATACTGGCTAAGGCTCTTCCCACCCCTATAGTGCAGCTGCAACCATGATAGCATCAACCATTTGGCCCTTACTCCAGTGGGTCTGTCCTTAGGAGGGGCTAAAATCTTATCCAGTTTCCTGGGAATTAGTTCCACCTCATTGGGTTTTCCCCAAGCCCTCCATGGCATCAGGTCTATAAGGGCATCGGTAGATAGAACTATCCAGGACATGGATGGGCTCACACCAAGGGTCTTCAGAAACAGTGAGTCATCTGAGGAATGGGCCTCTGTGGTTCATCCCTACATTGTTTCAATAACTCCAATAAATATCCAAAAGGGACATCATACTGTAGGGATTTGTTGGAGCCCTTCCTTTCATCAATGTTGGTGTCCTTGTGAAAGATTTGTCAGGGGAATCCAGGTGCTTTGTCTTATACTTACCCTTACTATGACTCCCTGACAGGATAATTGGAAGCAGACAAAGAAGAAATGGGGGGGGGGATCCGAATGGAGAGAAACCTGTGGACCTGAATGTGTGGGCTGTCCTGAAGCCAACTGGTGAAAATCCACAGGTCCAGAAGCTTGGGAAGGAGACGTATCTGATACTGCTGCCAAAGATTCCTTCTCCAAGTGGAAAAGGAGCCTCTCTTATGCATCAAAAACTGAGGCCAAAGTCAGGCCACTGGGCTTGGTACTCCTTGTATCATGAGAGAGACACTAGCATCCAGGGCTGACTTGATTGGTGTCAATGCCAAGACCAAAGCTGACCTGCTATGTGCTAAAGCCCCCAGAGGCAAGGACAATTCTGAACCCTGGAACATTAATCCCGACCCCAGACCCACAGTCCCAGACACTTAGCTGTGAGACATACGTGGCTCCAACAATGCTGGAGTTGAGAATACCAAGAAAGGACTCGGTGTCTGTAGCAGCCAAGCCACTGGAGCAGACAGAGGTGAGGACAGCTTGGCCATACCCATAGATCCTAGAGCTGAAGGTATTGGGGATGGGGTGAGAGCTGAGAACTCAGGCAAAGGAGCCAAAGAGGCTAGGACAATTCTTAGTTGCATCTGGATTTGCAAAAAGTATCACATCAGCTGCTCCACATCTGCCAGGTTAATGCTTATAAGTGACTGAGTGGACTGAGCAGAAGATGCAACAAATGGTGGCTTAGAAAACTTCCTTACTAGAGCTGGATCAGAGGAAAGGATCCAAACTGGTGACATTCAGACCTGGGGTGGGAAAGTGGATGACGCAATGTATAATCCTGCTGGTGTTATGGGAGAGAAAATTAGTGTAACCTGTAAACCAAGGCTGAAGTCTCCTACTGTAAGAAGGGACTGGAGATGCATGCTGAGAGTGGGAGAACTGGTGGTTTCTGACACAACTAAGACTGAAGAATAGGGCCAAACTGAAACAGATTGCTGAACTTCGGTTCTGGCTGACCCTACATGGATGAAGAAGACCATTAGTGGTCCCCTCATTTCGTGATGTGAGACTTAAGAGTCCTTGTTCAGGAACTAACTACACTTTATCTCTCTTCTCTGATCTTTTGCTAAGAGAGGGAGAGAATGAAGAGGTTGTCGAAAGCTGGAGCATCCCTTTCATGACAAGTTTAGCTTGATGATCATTGATGGCTTGAGCCCCAAATGTTGCACAGGCTTGACAGTCCATTTCCAAATAGTAAACACAGTCATCATGTGATCATGTGTGTCCCGCAGCACCATTCAGTTTCTGTATGAGACACAGTTTGAAGCCAGTCTTTTCATTCGATAATTAAGTCAGGTAACACCATAAAAACTAACACCTACATCTATCAGATATAAACACTAAAAAACTATAAAACTAGGGGAAGAATAAATACATCCAAAAGGCCTACATCTATCCAAAAAGGGATACAGTTAATGAAGCTACAAAGACTACAATCTACTCTTGATAGTGACAAATACGATCTGAGGACAGAGTATGAGAACAAGGTACTGTGGGTAGAAGAGGCAGAACTGTTAGACTGAAGATTCTAAGATGGTCAGTTGGCCACCATTGGATCCAAATCAGATCCCATAACCAACAGGTTGAAGCTGAGCAGAAAATGCAACACTTGACCATTAGCTATTATAGTAGATCATTGTTGCAGTAGCTGGACAGAAAGTTCAACATCTGGCTTTGAAGCTGTCCTTCCCTCCAAGCCACTTGTCCTTATTTTTCTACGTTGTGTCACCAGGGTGATGTTGTTATTTTCACTCTTCTGTTATCATTTTTCTTATTATTCTGTTTCCTAACATATACACTTAGGGCACTTGCCTCCCTCTAGCCTTTAACACGTCACCTGATTTTATATGGAGTGCCCCTGGTTTCCTAACAGGTGGACACATGGAAAGTACCAAAGGCTTTGAGAATCTGGCCTCTGCAGGGGAGGAAGTAAACCCATATACCTACGGCTACAGCAACTGTCACTGTATACATGCCAACTCACCGAAGGTAGTTTCAGGAAAGGCAAAACAATCAAAAAAGTTTTTATTGCGTTTTTTTTGTTGCATTTTTTTGTTGCATTTTATAAGTCTTGTTTATTATCAGGCAAACAGAGTGTAGTGAGCATTATTCTTTGTTTTTAATCAAAAAAGTTTGCTGAAACCACCCTAAACAAACATTAATAGAAAAAAAATTGCAGGGGATAAGGCCCGATAATCACCCCACATCCCCTGAAATTAAATATACCAACTCTGAGGTTACGCAACAGTGGAGAAAAAGGCAATCCCCACTGTAAATGAAGTTATTTTAGGCAAACTACTTTTGTTTTGTTTATGTTCACCAAAACTATCATTGGTGACCCGACTTGAACCCAATGTGATCCATTCGTACATCTACATTTATGGTAAGTTAACTTCCACAACTGTATGTTTCCTGTCACTTTGCAAACATACTTGTTATCTGGTAACATTAAGTTGTATGTATACAAACCATTTGCTGGTTAACAAAAAAGTGAGGCACTGTAATCAGCATGGGAGAAGGTTTCATACTTCTATGGAATTGCAGTGAGTGTCACACAACTCACAGAGAATATGGAGTGAATAATGTGGCCCATTTGGAGAGGCCTGGAGGAGACAAATAGGGCTTTTCTGAAATCATGCAAACCATGCTTGCCAAGTGAGCTCCGTATGTTGCCTGAATCCTGATATTAAAATATATAACATTTTCTTTTTTATTTAATTTTGGTACTGGTGATTTTGTAGTTTTATTTCTAAGTAACAGCTCAGTTTACACTATTGATTTATTAAGAGTATTATAAACAGTGACTAAGATTTCATTTTGCAGTCTACATAGCATAAAACAGTGTTTACAGAGAAGCAAGTATTTGATTAAATGCCAGTTGTGCAGTGATATTTGCTTAAAGCCTTATATATTCTTATTCAGCTAGTATTCAAATATGTCTATGAGCAGCTACGGTATTTGTGTAATTCTTTGCTGTAATATGGTATGCTAAGTGATAATATGCATGGTCTAGACCCTTAATGAGATTATTCAGTGTTTGACTGGTAGTCACTTTCTACTCTAGAAGATCTTTACTCACATCTGTGTGTTTAGCAGACCGATCTTGTCTTGTGTTTGCACAGTATGTCTCAATCAATCAGTTCTGAGCTGGCTAAGATTACAAAGAATCACAAACTGTGATGGCAGATAATGGATATTTGGTCAGTCAAGCTCCCAGTTCCCTTCATCTTACATGAGCTGCAAACTGTACTTAAAATTCACAAGTTATTTTTATGTTCTTTTAAAATAATTGACGAGCAAATGTCCATGCATCCCTGAATCCTGTTATTATATATGACCTAATTGCCTTCTTCATAAAACAGTTATAACCATTTACCACCCTTTCCTGAAAAAAATACTTCTTTGTCTCTTACAAGATCTGCCCACCTTATACCCCTGTCATTGAGGTTTCTTCCCCTAGTGATCTTTTTCTCTTAAACATCACATTATAGTGATTGCATTAAGATATATATATATATATATATATATATATATATATATATATATATATATATATATATATTGCAATGTTTCCACATCTCTGTTTTTCTTGTTGTTGTTCTCTCTTTCGGCTTTTCCCAGTTAGGGGTCGCCACAGCGGAACTCCGGTCTGCTAATGACTGGCAGAAGATTTTTATGTGCCGAGTTGCCAGCCCTGATGCACAACCTTCAACGAAGGTACGCCCCTTCATGCATGTCTTTCCACAGAAGACGCTTTAGCTGAGAATCAAACGGGACAATGTCTGGCTGTGAGGTGACAATGCTATCGCAGCACCACCACCGCAGTCACATCTCTGTTTTTCTTACAGACTAAAAAATACATTTTAAGTTTTTCTGTACTTTATATGGCTTTTGATAAAACTATTTCACATTTTATTCTCCTGCTCAGAAATGTTTTATTTTCTCCTTGAACATACAAAGAGGACATCTCCAGAATTCCATGTGCGATTCTAGATGGGTTGTGCATCTCAATATATGACCGGCCTTTCTTGTTCATTTCACTGCTCCTTCATCTTTCCTCCCTCCTGCCTCACATGGATTGCTTAACATTTTGTCTTTCTGACAAGATATGCCCAGATCTCATTTCAGTTTTGGTGTTGTTACTTTTACCTCTATAACTGTATACACCTTTCCTTGAATTTTGTTTTTATTAGATTACTTACTTTTAAACATTATTTTCCACCTGAGAAATTAAGAAATGACTTACAGTTTCAGAGCAGTCCTTGGTCAATTGTGATTGTTTCTTAAACACAAACGTGTCTTTGCTTTGGCTCATTAGCAGCAGTACAAAGAACTGCTGCTCACACCCTTGTTCTCCCCTCCCCTTCCCTGTTTATTACCTTAAGACAATCCCAAAGTTAATAAATATTAAAAAAAAAATATATATATATATTTTGTTTTTTTTTACATTTGTATCTTCTAATTTCTCCCGTTATCACCTTTTGTATCTTTAATTGGATGTATTACGACTTTGATATGTCTATTTTATGTCTTTTCCTGGAGCTTTTCTCCTCGGGCCTCTACTGAAAATGGACATGTATCCAGCTAGACTAGCCCGGTTAACAAATGTAAAATAAAAAAAATAAAATAAAATAAATAAATAAATAAATAAATATTACCTGTGGCAGGCACCATTTTTAAAACTACAATCCACTCTGCTACAGACCCCATGAAGGAGCTCAGTGTCTCTCCAGTAAGTGTTTTACAACTGTAAATGCCTATTTTTGTTGAATTGTATTAGACATTTTACAACTGTATATGTTTATGTTGAATTGTGTTAGACATCTAATATGATTTCTGCTTTATAATTAGATGTTACTATGGCATGCTAGCATTTGTCTGCACCAAGTTGTTTTTAATATAATAGTATGCATGGTCTATTTTCATAGCTGCACCTTGTTCACTGATGTTATTCATGTAATAGTGTTGTGTGTAGACATCTCATACTGGTGTCTAAATTATTTCTATATAATTGTGCTGTTACTGGTGGATAGAATCACATTAGAGAACCATGACAGATTGCTGCTCGCTATATTTTTATCTGTAACTGCATAACTGTTTGGGGTTTCTTTTCTAATGTTCTTCCAATAGGCTCAGTATCTGCATATACTAAGTAGTTGGTGCATGGCATTGTCCTGCATGTGGTAGCTATTTGCTCAGTGTGTTTTTTATAATCTTTATAATATATATTTACCATCTCAACAGTACTTACTCCTCTCTGTACTCTTCTTTTCTAGACCTAACACCACTCTAAAGTATTCAACTGCGGTACCACCTTTAACATTCTTATAAGAAAAGCGCAGTCTGGGTCTGAACTGTCTGCAAACAGCTACAGTTAACTTTGAACCTAACATCACTCTTAAGTATTCAACTGCGGTACCACCTTTAACATTCTTGTAAGAAAAGCGCAGTCCAGGTCTGAACTGTCTGCAAACAGCTACAGTTAACTTTGAACCTAACATCACTCTTAAGTATTCAACTGCGGTACCACCTTTAACATTCTTGTAAGAAAAGCGCAGTCCAGGTCTGAACTGTCTGCAAACAGCTGCAGTTAACTTTGAACCTAACATCACTCTTAAGTATTCAACTGCGGTACCACCTTTATCATTCTTATAAGAAAAGCACAGTCCGGGTCTGAACTGTCTGCAAACAACTAAAGTTAACTTTGAGTATGTGTCTACCTGTTTGAGCCAATATTCATTTTCCCCTAGAGAGCACACTGCTTTGGTTGTAAGCAGCCCATCCCACTACACACACACACGCACACACACACACACACACACACACACACACACACACACACACACACACACACACACACACACACACACATACACACACACACACACCTTCCACTTTCTCTTATTCTCTTCTGTTAGCAAATAGTATCCATAACTGATCTATACTGTGTGTTTGTAAATTTAAACTATGACCATAGTAGCCTACTGATACAAGGTTATCATGTTTTTCCACCTGAGAAATTAAGAAATGACTTACAGTTTCAGAGCAGTCCTTGGTCAATTGTGATTGTTTCTTAACACATACTTGTCTTTGCTTTGTGATTGTTTCCAGCCCCTCATACGAGCAACTAACAGGGTCTCTACCCGCTTCGCTCCCTGGTCAATTGTGATTGTTTCTTAACACATACTTGTCTTTGCTTTGTGATTGTTTCCAGCCCCTCATACGAGCAACTAACAGGGTCTCTAGCCACTTCGCTCCCTGGCCAATTGTGATTGTTTCTTAACACATACTTGTCTTTGCTTTGTGATTGTTTCCAGCCCCTCATACGAGCAACTAACAGGGTCTCTAGCTGCTTCGTTCACTGGTCAATTGTGATTGTTTCTTAACACATACTTGTCTTTGCTTTGTGATTGTTTCTAGCCCCCTCATATGAGGAACTAACAGGGTCTCTACCCGCTTTGCTCCCCGGTCAATTGTGATTGTTTCTTAACACATATTTGTCTTTGCTTTGTGATTGTTTCCAGCCCCTCATACGAGCAACTAACAGGGTCTCTACCCACTTCACTCCCTGGTCAATTGTGATTGTTTCTTAACACATACTTTTCTTTGCTTTGTGATTGTTTCCAGACCCTCATACGAGCAACTAACAGGGTCTCTACCCGCTTCGCTCCCTGGGCAATTGTGATTGTTTCTTAACACATACTCGTCTTTGCTTTCTGATTGTTTCCAGCCCCTCTTACGAGCAACTAACAGGGTCTCTACTCGCTTCGCTCCCTGGTCAGTTGTGATTGTTTCTTAACACATACTTGTCTTTGCTTTGTAATTGTTTCCAGCCCCTCATACAAGCAACTAACAGGGTCTCTACCCGCTTCGCTCCATGGTCAATTGTGATTGTTTCTTAACACATACTTGTCTTTGCTTTGAGATTGTTTCCAGCCCCTCATACAAGCAACTAACAGGGTCTCTACCCGCTTCGCTCCCTGGTCAATTGTGATTGTTTCTTAACACATACTTGTCTTTGCATTGTGATTGTTTTCAGCCCCTCATACGAGCAACTAACAGGGTCACTACCCACTTCGCTCCCTGGTAAGTTGTGATTGTTTCTTAACACATACTTGTCTTTGCTTTGTGATTGTTTCCTGCCCCTCATACGAACAACTAACAGGGTCTCTACCCGCTACGCTCCCTGGTCAATTGTGATTGTTTCTTAACACATACTTGTCTTTAATTTGTGATTGTTTGGAGCCCCTCATATGAGCAACTGACAGGGTCTCTACCCACTTCGCTCCCTGGTCAATTGTGATTGTTTCTTAACACATACTTGTCTTTGCTTTGTGATTGTTTCCAGCCCCTCATATGAGCAACTAACAGGGTCCCTACCCGCTTCGCTCCCTGGTCAATTGTGATTGTTTCTTAACACATACTTGTCTTTGCTTTGTGATTGTTTCCAGCCCCTCATACAAGAACTAACAGGGTCTCTACCCGCTTTGCTCCCTGGTCAATTGTGATTGTTTCTTAACACATACTTGTCTTTGCTTTGTGATTGTTTCCAGCCCCTCATAAGAGCAACTAACAGGGTCTCTACCCGCTTCGTTCCCTGGTCAATTGTGATTGTTTCTTAACACATACTTGTCTTTGCTTTGTGATTGTTTCTAGCCCCCTCATATGAGGAACTAACAGGGTCTCTACCCGCTTTGCTCCCCGGTCAATTGTGATTGTTTCTTAACACATATTTGTCTTTGCTTTGTAATTGTTTCCAGCCCCTTATACGAGCAACTAAGGGGTCTCTACCCGCTTCACTCCGCGGTCAATTTTGATTGTTTCTTAACACATACTTGTCTTTGCTTTGTGATTGTTTCCAGCCCCTCATATGAGCAACTAACAGGGTCTCTACCCGCTTTGCTTCCTGGTCAATTGTGATTGTTTCTTAACACATACTTTTCTTTGCTTTGTGATTGTTTCCAGACCTCATACGAGCAACTAACAGGGTCTCTACCCACTTTGCTCCCTGGACAATTGTGATTGTTTCTTAACACATACTTGTCTTTGCTTTGTGATTGTTTCCAGCCCCTCATACGAGCAACTAACAGGGTCTCTACCCGTTTCGCTCCCTGGTCATTTGTGATTGTTTCTTAACACATACTTGTCTTTGCTTGTGATTGTTTCCAGCCCCTCATACGAGTAACTAACAGGGTCTCTACCCGCTTCGCTCCCTGGTCAATTGTGATTGTTTCTTAACACATACTTGTCTTTGCTTTGTGATTGTTTCCAGCCCCTCATACGAGCAACTAACAGGGTCTCTACCCGCTTCGCTCCCTGGTCAATTGTGATTGTTTCTTAACACATACTTGTCTTTGCTTTGTGATTGTTTCCAGCCCCTCATACGAGCAACTAACAGGGTCTCTACCCGCTTCGCTCCCTGGTCAATTGTGATTGTTTCTTAACACATACTTGTCTTTGCTGTGTGATTGTTTCCAGCTCCTCATATGAGCAACTAACAGGGTCTCTACCCGCTTCGCTCCCTGGTCAATTGTGATTGTTTCTTAACACATACTTGTCTTTGCTTTGTGATTGTTTCCAGCCCCTCATACGAACAATTAACAGGGTCTCTACCCACTTCACTTCCTGGTCAGTTGTGATTGTTTCTTAACACATACTTGTCTTTGCTTTGTGATTGTTTCCAGACCCTCATACGAGCAACTGACAGGGTCTCTACCCGCTTCGCTCCCTGGTCAATTTTGATTGTTTCTTAACACATACTTGTCTTTGCTTAGTGATTGTTTCCAGCCCCTCATACGAGCAACTAACAGGGTCTCTACCCGCTTCGTTCCCTGGTCAATTGTGATTGTTTCTTAACACATACTTGTCTTTGCTTTGTGATTGTTTCCAGCCCCTCATACGAGCAATTAACAGGGTCTCTACCCGCTTCGCTCCCCACCCTGCCCCCTATTACCTCCCGCCCCCGGTGGTCCCACCTTTATTGCACTCAAACCACTCCCGTCTTTCTAATAGCCAACCACAGCACTAACCCAACACTACCTTCTCCATCTTCCCACTACTATCACACCTCAACTAACATGTACAAGCATACCTTTCCTATGCTCACTGCATGCAGTCTCCTTGCATATCTTACATCCTACCAAAGCTCCATCATTCCCCCACTCAACCACTACCACTGTTCTACTTCTCACACCACCACTCATGTCTCACCCACACTCAACTCCCCTCCCACCAGCTCAAGAACCATCCCTATAAACCCCCCACATATTCTACCTACTATATTACTCAAACATAAAGCATCCCTCAACTTAACATAGTAACCCTCCCACCATACCTATTACCCACAGAGCACAATCATAAAGTTTCCCTTATAAACAAACACATTCAAAAACTGAGAAAACTAATAATCTCATGCTTATCAAAACTAGCCCTAAGTGGAGACATCCACCCCAACCCTGGCCCTACCATCTCCAACCCCAATCTTCATAATCAGACTAGAAACCACAACTTCTCCCATATTTCAGCCAATAGAAAGCCAAGTGACTTCCTTCTACTATGCCTAAATATTAGAAGTATATCCAACAAAGTTAACTCCTCTAAATGTATATCACAGTACTCTTTCAATTTTCTTACCTCTCATTTATCCTCATCATGCTGTATTGATTTGAATGCTTTTGAATTGTGAGCTTAAATGTTTTATGTTTTACTCTGTACAATCATTTTTGTAATTTTTGTAATTTTTGTATGCACCTAATTTTGTCCGTATTGGAGCTTTTCTCCCCAGGACTCCATTGAAAACGGGTTATTTTGGCCCAATGGACTATCCTGGTAAACCAACTGCAAATAAATAAATAAATAAATAAGTCCATGAACTCCATGCCACCATAGACTTGTACTCCCCAGATACAGTCATCCTGACAGAAACCTGGCTAAAACCTCACATTACCAGTGAGCAAATACTCCCTACAGGTTACGGCATACTAAGAGTAGACCGGCTAAACAAAACAGGAGGTGGTGTAGCTATAATATTTAAACAGCATCTAAACATTCAGATCTTAAAATCATCAGCACCACATATAGGCAATGAAGAAATAATATATGCCAACCTCAGAATTAACCAAAACAAAACCATCAACATAATTGGATGCTACTTCCCACCTGGCCAAAACATCCCTCCCCTAGAAAACCTCCTCAGCTGGTCTACCCACCATCTCCCCCAAGAAACTATCATCTTAGGTGATTTCAATATTGACTGGCAATCCTGTTCTGGCAACAATCCAATCCATCATGTACACCTTCATGGCTTCACTCAACTAGTCCAGTCACCGACCAGGATAAATAAAAGCTCCTCCAAGCACACTACCCTAGATTGGATACTAGTCAGTAAGAGCCCCCAGTCATATATAACAGGCTGCTTATCAGATAGCCTCAGTGATCACTCCCCAACATTCCTACTCAAAAAATACCTATACCAAGCTAAACCTGTCATCTACCGTCAAATACGTAAAAAACTAAACTTTAACCCACTCACATTCATCTCATCCCTCAAAGAATGTAACTGGCATCCTCTAAAGTACCTCAGTCTAGATGATGCAGTTGAATTTTGTAATACTACCTTCCTGAACATCCTTAATTACCATGCCCCCATAAGATTCTCCAGAACCAAAGCACAACCCTCCCCATGGCTACAGAAAACCACTAAGTCAGAAATGAAAAACAGGGATAAAGCCTGGGAGCAATGGTGCAAAACCAAAACCCCCTCAGCTAGACAGAAATTCCTAGAACTACGCAATAGAGTCAAAAAGCTTATAAAACAGATCAAATCCCAATACTACCAGTCTGCCCTAGACTCCTCACAACACAGCCCCAAACAATTCTGGTCCTCCATAAACTCCATCCTCCACCCAGGTAAAGTCAGTACCCCTCCTCCTAACATCCCTCACTCCTCAGAAAATATAGCTATCTCATTCAACACACACTTCACCCAAACTATGCTATCACTAGCTAAACAACACAAGCCCCCTCCCCTCCAACCCACACCTTCAACTAGTAATCTCCCCACTGCCTTCTCTTTTTCTCCTGTACCTACCTCCAACATAAAAAAAATTCTTAACTAAACTTAAACCCACCAAATTAGCAGCAGACAGCCTCCCAAGTGAATACCTACAAATCACAGCTGATGCTCTGGCCTACCCAGTATCCATCTTGATTAACCGATCTCTGTCAGAAAGTTACATTCCCACACTGTGGAAAGTATCACATATAATTCCCCTCCACAAAGGCGGACCCTCCACAAAACCAATTACCGCCCCATAGCTATTCTCTCTCCACTCTCCAAAATACTAGAGAGATGCATACACTCTCAGGTCTGACTATCTCCTTACTAACAACCTCCTTTCCAGTACTCAGCATGGTTTCTGACCAAACCATAGCACCACCACTGCCTTACTCTCCTTTGCTAACGCTATCCTTCAGCATAAAAACAATGGCTATCTCTCCTCTGCTACTTTCCTAGACCTATCTAAAGCATTTGACATGGTCCCACACAAACAACTTATCTCTGTCCTCAATAACCTATCCTTCTCACAATCGGTCACCAACTGGTTTCAGAATTACCTGTCTGACCACCAACAATCCGTTGTATGGCAGAATGACATATCTCCCCAACTACCTGTCTCCATAGGGGTTCCCCAAGGATCCATCCTTGGACCCCTACTCTTCTCTGTTTACACCAATAATCTAGCCTCTGCCACCAAACATGGCACGCTCATACAATACGCAGATGACTCGACCATCATCTGCTCAGCCCAGTCCCTACCAAAACTGCAAAAAGTCACACAGGAAGCCTTTTCCTTTGTTGAAACATGGTTATCCGATGCCCGATTAATACTCAACCCAAACAAAACTAAACTACTCATCTTCCAACCCACCAAATATACTCAAAACAACTCTCACTTTAACATCACGGCAAAAGACAATGCCACTATATACCCAACTGAACACACCAAATTGCTAGGAGTGGAAATAGACAATAAACTAAAATTTTACATTCACATATCCATGACAATAAAAAAAAGTCCACAAAAAACTAGGAGCGTTATACAGAAATAAGCAATTTCTCACCAAAGCAGCAAAGATTTCAATAGCAAATTCCCACCTTATCTCCACCCTACTTTATGCCTCTCCAATATATACCAAACTAAGGCAATGTGATCTAAACAAGCTAGAGACCTGCTACAACAAAATCGACAAATTCGCCACAGGGGCATCCTACCGTAGTCACCACTGTCTCTCACTTGCTGAACTGGGCTGGCTTGAACTCCATCACCTCCTTCAATGGTATCAACTCTCACTCGCCCACAAACTAGTAAACCATCCACTAAAAGTCCCATCCCTCCAAAATCTACTCCAACCCTATCGCACCACCAGGCCACTAAGATACAGAACAAAAATCACTTTCAGGTCACTAAAGCCAATAACTCTGCTGGTGAAGCACTGTTCTCTTGTGCCATAGCCAAATTATGGAACTCACTCCCACCCACAATTACCTCCATACCATCATGCACCCACTTCAAAACTTTACTAAAAGCACACCTAAAAACATGCTGGCTATGCCCTTGCAACTCCCACTTTAATATCACCCACCCCATCCAACCACTACCTTTCTTTCCACTCCACTAACTACCTTGATTATAGCAAGCTCAGATGCTCATAAGCCAGTACTTATTATACAGCACGAACTTCTTCTTCTTGTAACATTTGTTAATGTCTGGTATGCACTTCACAGATAAAGATTCTAGTTGTCTACTGATGTACTATGTTCTTCATTTGTAAATATGTTGTAAGTAATTGCTATGTAAATTTTTAATCACTGTGTAATCCAATGTAAATACTGTCTGTTTATTTTAACTGTGTAGCTTTTTTCCCTGGGCCTCCGCTGAAAATGGACCTACGTCTAGTCGGACACTTCCGGTCAACAAATTTAAATAAATAAATAATAAATAAATAAATAAACATACTTTGTACATAATCATAGCTGCTGTATTTTAGTTCATTATTGTAACATTTCAAGCCCTTTTTATCTTTCTTCAATTTTGTTTGATGAACCAACTAAGATGTATGTTTTTTGTGATCAGATACACAGTGTACTTCAAGTTCTAGACCTTTTTAGAGATCAGCAACTCTACCAACCTCATGTAAGACTTTAACAGTATGCCTTCTGTATTCTGAAGAGGTTTCACTGACCTCTGTGCTCGGTCACATACTGTCCAAGCAGATACTGAGGTACAACATGGGGGGGTTGCACATGTGTGTGCGCCATTCCTTGGATGATTATATGTTGGTGAAAACCACCTTCCAAGAATCACCAGTACAAACCCCAAAATATACCTATCAACTGCTATGAGTTAAGCATAGCATTATGACTTTGGCCCTGGGATTTAGCTTTGTTCCTCCTAGATTTATGATGTTCCTCATAAAGTCAGACCTGTTTAAGAGTATATACCTTATTAAATATATAAACTAAAGCAAATACAAATATTCAGTACCACTAACTGTATAAGGGCTCATATATAAAGACCTTCTGTTATGAAAAATAAGATTGTGCTTATCTTTCTCACTCTCTGCCATGAGTTTTTAATGCTGAGAAGTTGAGAGGTTTGCTCTAAAATGTAAGATAAGGGATGGTGTACTGTCTCACTGCTACTACGTGCTTTGTCTTCCTCTCAGCTATAACCTTCATGGTAACTGTAAAATAAATGAAAAGTGAGTTAATATGCCTCCTCCAGTTAAAACCACTGGGGAGGAGCTTTTGATGCCAGGCTTTTATTGTAGTGATTTATCAAATAGCAGAAATAGTACTAAACTCTATATAATACGTCTGGTTCATGCAAAGCATTCAAACTCCAGAAATCTGCAGCATGGCTTTTTAATAAGAGTAGGCTACTGAGGAAAAAAATAAGACAAGCATATTGAGATAACAGGCAGTTGGCAGCTCTATTTACCTATCAGATATTTTGATCACTATTATGTAAGATAACATAATATCAAATATGCTGACAGTCCGATCACCAAGATGTCATAAACAGTGTTGTTAGAATTAATGACAAATAAATCAAAAGGGAGTTACCTGAGAAAAAAAGGCATGGAGAAAAGGGTATGAGAATAAGTACTATCTGGTTAATAACTAACTAACCTGGTTAATAACTAACTAATCATAACTTTGTTTAAAGTCATGCATTTCTGATTATGGGAGCTTAGATGAGTAACATCACACCGAGTCCATGAGTAGAACTTTATATAAAATCATTGTTTCTGTTGTCCTTAAGGTCGTAGGTCTTTACTAGGGTAACAACCACAAGGACCTTTTAAAGCCTAACCATGCATCCCAAATCTCTGATAAGCTCTGATACCCTTGATAAGTGTAAACAGAGGTAGACTTTGGGACACTTACTGTCCAGGAGGTCCTATTATGTATTTTTCATCTATCTTGGATATGAATTAAATTAATTCATAGGGTGGAAAATTTTGGATGCTGCACTGAAAACAGATATTGCATTTTCTGTTATATTGTGTATTTGTTATAACCCAGGACATCTGTCAGGCAGTATGGCACATGCTTTCATTGTACCTGCTGGGATACTTAAATAAAAATAAATAAACAGAAAATAAATATGTGTGCATATCGTATTAGTTATCACTAACTTTTTAACCTCCTGTACTTGCATCATTACCCTTCTTCTCCCCCCTCGTAAACACCACTTGCCACCTTTCTCTGTTTCTAAGTGCCAGCATCCCATCACCTCTAATGCACCCCCTGCATGCCTAAGTTATAAACCTTCTAGGTACAGCAGTCTGGAACAGGTAGGTTAAGCAGAAGTCATGCTGTACCCTGCTCTGCCAGTCATATGCCCTTACTGTCTTCCTTTATAATACTCACATCTCCCGTGCTACAAAAGTTTGTAATTTACTTCTCACATAATTCTTCATTATATCTCTTGAACTCATCACAAATTGTTCTGTATCAAAATGCAAGAACACTAAACTAAACTACTTTACAGTATTTTCGCTTTTACAGTATAAATCCGTTTACTTACTTCAAGATTTTAGAGTTACCAGAACTAAATAGACTTATAAATTTTGTTGTAAATACTTTATTGTGACTACCCTTCTTGTAATTATATTTGCTTTTTCTGAGAAATGTTGTTCTTGTTTTTGTTTTCCTGAGAACAGTCTAAAATTCACTTATTAATATAAATGTACTCTGATGGAGCTTTTCTCCCCAGGCCTCAGATGAAAATGGACTCTGTCTTTCCCAATCAACAAAAACAAAATAAAATAAATAATAAAATAATACACATTTGGTGAAATGAAATTTAGACTGAGATTATATTATGCAGAAGCCATTTTATTGAGGCAATGGTGATATTCTGGTAAAGCAGAAGACACTGACAATAAACAGAATAATAATAATAATGTCTCACTTGTTAGTAATAATGTTTAGTTTCATCATAACGTGTTACAAGGCAACCTTTATGACCTCGAGTGTTAAGCTCAGTAGGTCTTACAGGTCACTAAACAACAGTGAGATAATGCAACTGAAAGCCATTATCACTAATAAACCAGCCAGTCTTCCAGATAGCCTCAGGTAACTCTTTGTTCTACTTGAAATAAGAAATCTCTTACTTTAATTTATCTGCCATAATCAGAAAGACATAACTTTAAACAAATGTATTGAGTGACAGATTCAGTGACATGTACTAATCTGCTTGAGAATAGAAATTTGGAGTTTTTAATGTGCACATTTTATCTTGGTCTCCTTGGGACAGTCTAGTAATTATGATTTGTGTCCTTCACTGTGTCACTTATGAGAGACGATTAAAAGAGAACACACTGTGTGTCACACAGGCAGTGTATATTGTCCTGTCTGTTAAAAGCGCTACCTTTCTCTAATGCAGTTTGGACATCAGATAAGCAGAAGATGGAGACGTCTGTCTTAGGTAATTACAGACTTTTATTGTGACTGGTATTGAATAACATCAGTGATTTCCAAATAAATTAAAGCATGTCCATTCAGATGATATGATTCATAAAATGGGTCCATGTTCTTTGTGGATTTCAGACTAACTGAGAAAAGGACAATAACTGTCTCATTAACAAATTATCACTGCGTCTGTTTGCTGAACAGCCAACAAAGGCTACAATTACTCGCTGAAATTAATTTTTTTATGTCCAGACAGGTAATGAATAGTGGATGCAGGCTGTCATAATTAGGTCAAGACCAAACTGAGGATTTTGGGCTAGAATTATCTGCTGAATCTTTTCAGTCAGATCCTTAATGTCTTACAATATGTCACAACCAAGACTTCCTTTATTACTATAACACCAGGAATTAACAAACCCTGTCATTCAGGTTATTATTATTTTTGGGCAAAGTTGGGATGAAATAACAAGGAATTTGTGTTTGCGAGTTCTTCTCATGTGTAACTTCACTGCTGTGTGCTCTTTTATTCTTGTCATGTTCCAGTCCAGGATTTTCTTTCATTATATTGAAAATAACATTTGACATCAACATCGCTAAACACGATGTTAATCCACTTTACTTCAAGTTGCTCAGCAGACCATAAGGAAAAAAAGAGCACGCCAGTGTTTAGACAAAAAAGCAGTGCTTAACAACCAGGCAAATGTTCTGCTACTGAACAACTGTTTATCACAACTTCATGGACACTTCCTGCTGCATGTGGATCGTATCCCCCGCCAACTTGTCAAAATGACTTTGTCAGTAAATAGTTTAATATGCTTTAAAACTGACAACACTTCTAATGATATAATGATAGTTGATTTGTGTGAGGCACTGTGTTCTGTTGTTTCTACTTGAATAAATTGTCGAAAGTTAAGTCTCACAATGTTTTCCTAACTTAATTTAGATTTAATTAATTTCTTAACCATACATGTGACCTAGTCCTTCAAATCTTCGTGAAATATTTTCAGCCACAGCCCAAGACATGGCAGCAAGGATAATAATTGATAAGATTATGGCATACAAACACAGATCTATAAATACAAATATGTATATGCATATATGCATATGTGTATATGCATACATATATGCGTTTGTGAGTGTGAGTGTGTGTGTGTGTATATGTATATATATATATATATATATATATATATATATATATATATATATATAAAAATTAGAATCAATATTCCCAATATCAGTCAGAGTCCCTTAAGGAAGCAGAAAAGTATAAATATATGAACTTTAGAATTAAGTTTGCAATCATCTTCAGTCTGATAGTTAACTACTATGAGGGCCAATGAATTAGATATACATATGCACACGCATGCCTATAAAAAGATCTTTGTGTATGTATGGTGTGTGTGTAGCTAGTAGGTGTGTGTGTGTGTGTGTGTGTGTGTGTGTGTGTGTGTGTGTGTATACACGTACTTGTGTGTCTCTCTATCTGTGTGAGTCATTGTGTGTGTTTCTATGACTTGGTGCGCATGCAAACGTGTGTATATCTGTGTGTGTGTGTGTGTGTGTGTGTGTGTGTGTGTGTGTGTGTGTGTGTGTGTGTGTGTGTGTGTGTATGTGCACGTGTGTGTGCACGTGTGTGTGTGTGTGTCTCTGTGTATCTATGTGCATGTGTTTGTATGTGTTTGTGTATACGTGTGTGTGTGTGTTTCTGTTTGCAAAATATATATATATATATATATATATATATATATATATATATATATATATATATATATATATATATATCCAAACACGACAAAACTAGAACCAAACAGGAGTGTACTGCTGAAAAAATAAGAGTATGAATACAACAACAAGCACCACTGAGACCACGGCCAGGGCAGGTATGTTCCACTACCACTTCTCAACAGAAAAGTTTGTTTGTTTGTTGCAACACCTACAGGTGTTTGCTTACGATTGTACTCCACATGCAGAAAAGCTCAGCAAGACACTTGGTTGAGCAGCCATAAAATAAATGTTTCAAATGTATTGTCTTCCCAAGCACAGCGTATATAATCAGCTATACTTGAATATCGGCAAGTGTAGTTACTAGTTCACCTTCATTACCATAGACGACAACTGCATTCATTAAAACCATCAAGTATTTATTCACACCGAACAATAACTTAAAAATAAAAACAAAAATAAAAAAAAACAGGACAAAGGATAAGCACTTTCGGGTCTCCTCAATAACTCTTCATCAGATCCATGTGTACTGTGTAGTTAGTGCCTGTTTAAAAATTGCTCTCTACCAATAGAGTGCTAGATAATGGGTGATGTCACACACATCTTTTCAAACCACGCCTCTTGAGCGCTGGTTTCATGGGAAATGTAGTGTTCAGTCCCGGTCTTCTATGAACTTGTAGTCTTCCAATCCAATACATTTCTTCCTGCTCCAGTCTGTTGTTGTTGTCACCTCCCCTTTCTGAGGTGAGAACAATTCTAAGCACTCTGAACTTGAAACTATGTCCTTCATTGTCCCTGACATGTTTGGCAAGAGGATTCTTATAATCTTTGAGTCTGATGTCACTTATATGTTTGGATAGTCTCTCCTTAATTTGTCTTACTGTCTTTCCAACATAGAAATGGTCACATAATGAACATGTGGCCAAATATGTGTGTGTGTGTGTGTATGTGTGTGTGTTTGTGTGTGTGTGTATGTGTTTCTCTGTGTATCTATGTGCATGTGTCTGTATGTGTTTGTGTATATGTGTGTGTGTGTGTGTGTGTGTGTGTGTTTCTGTTTGCAAAAAAAAAAAAAAATATATATATATATATATATATATATATATATATATATATATATATATATATATATATCAAAATTAGAATCAGTATTCCCAATATCAGAGTCCCTTAAGGAAGCAGAAAAGTATAAATATATGAACTTTAGAATTAAGTTTGCAATCATCTTCAGTCTGATAGTTAACTACTATGAGAGCCAATGAATTAGATATACATATCCACACGCATGCTTATAAAAAGATCTTTGTGTATGTATGGTGTGTGTGTGTGTGTGTGTGTGTGTGTGTGTATGTGTGTGTGTGTGTGTGTGTGTGTGTGTGTGTGTGTGTATGTGTGTGTGTGTGTGTGTGTGTGTGTGTGTGTGTGTGTGTGTGTGTGTGTGTGTGTGTTGGTGTGTGTGTGTTTAGCTAGTAGGTGTGTGCGTGAGTGTGTGTTTGTGTGTGTGTGTGTGTCTGCGTGTATGTTTGTGTGTGTGTCTATGTGTATATATATATATATGTGTGTGTGTGTGTGTGTGTGTGTGTGTGTGTGTGTGTGTGTGTGTGTGTGTGTGTGTGTCTCTGTGTATATATGTGCATGTGTGTGTATGTGTTTGTGTATATGTGTATGTGTGTGTGTGTGTTTGCAAAATGTGACTATCATAGCTTCATAGGCTCATAGGAGGTACTAGGCTATTCGCCCTAGGCTTTTGCCACCCAAGAAAATTATTTACCTGTGCACCTGTGGAGCAGGGCCACAGAAGTGATCCATGTGGTGAATTTCGTATCTCCCATCCAATTATCAAGATTTTTCTTGTAGAGTGCTAATGAGAAGCTTTGTTTGATATAGATAGATAGTTTGTTCCAGTGTATGGGAAGTCTCTGAGACAGGTATCTATCCCTCCAGCATGTTCTGTTTATTGTGGTGACAAGGTTTAGGTCCCTAGAGCATGTAGCTCAAAGGGATTGGGATTTCTTTAAGTGGAGCATGTCCAACAGCTCTGGGTTTGACATAGCTTTGTATGTTAGGCAGACATCACCTCTGAGTAGGTGATATGTGATGGAGTAAAGCTGTAGTTTTTTGAGACGGTCTGCGTAGGGCATCTGTTTGAGGCCAGTAATCCTCTTTGTGAGGTATTTCTGTGACCTTTCCAGTTGTTGTAGATGTCTTGTGAGGTATATACCAAAAGGGGCATTGTACTCTATAATGGGTCTAATGAGTGATGAATAGAGGAGAACAATTACCTCTTTTTTTCTGGATGAGAAACCTTTTGTGATGAGGTGTGCCACATAGAAGGATTTCCTGACCACTGTGGCAATGTGATTATCAAAGGAGAGACTACTGTCCACCTGTGTCCCAAGGTCTCTTATCACACTTTCGGTGTTAAGTAGACTACTGCCTATGTGGTAGTTCATGGGTACAGAGTTTTTACCAAAAGGGATGACAATGCACTTTTTCGCATTGAGCTTGAGGCCATGGCTTTGACACCAGGCATCTGTCTCAGTGAGGCCCTTTTGTAGGATGTCCACATTGTTAGAAGTTTTGATTATGGCTCCAAGTTTGCAGTTATCTGCAAACTTCATTAGCCAAAGACCTTCTGTGTTAGCCTGTACTTCAGAGAAGTAGATACCAAACAGGAGAGGACCCAGGACTGAACCCTGTGGTACTCCACTTGTCATTGCTCTGAAGTCGGATTTGGAGTCTGCAACTTTCACAGTGTGGGCTCTATCAGTGAGCCAGTTGGCAACCCATGTTGTGACATAGGGATTTATACCTAGCTTAGTGAATTTATCTGTAATTCCAGAGTGGGGGATGGTGTTGAAAGCCTTGGCAAGATCTAAATGGGTTGTGTGAACCACCTTACCTCATCTATGGCTTTGGTGACTACTTCAAAGAAGTCTATCAGGTTTATGAGACATGATCTGCCTTTTACAAACCCTAACTGGGTGGGGTCCAGAGTTTGGAGATTACCAATGTCTTTGTTTATAAGTTCCATGATGATACGTTCCATGGCCTTGCAGACCAGGCTCATCAGGCTAATGGGACGGTAGTTCCTGGGGTCCATGGTGGATCCCTCTTTGTGGAGTGGGATAACTGTTGCTGTGTGCCATTCAGTGGGTAGAAAGCCTGAGGTGAGGCTATGATTGAACATGGTACTTGGGTGGGGTGCCAGTTCTCTCTGTAGTTCATGTAGAGCGCAGCCTAGGATGTGGTTAGCCATTTCTCTACTGTGTTAAATGTGTCTTAGGTTAGGGAATGCAATTGTGAAAGTGAGGAGGCTGAACATGTTAGTGTCGAGTCATCTGCATATTGGATCCAGGTGGCTTGAGGTAGTACAGTGTGCAGGTCATTAGTAAACATAGAAAAGAGGAGCGGACCTGGCCTGAAGCCGTGAGGGGTCTCAGCTTCTTACTCAGGCACAGCAGGGAGTTCCTCCAATCACTGGGTTTTATTTTTTTTGCAGCAGCAGTTTCTTTCTTCAGAAAACGATAATTCTCTTGAACCATAGACAAATAAATAAACAATGAAAAAAATATCTGTTTGTCTATTTAAAAGTTAATTTCTGTTCCATATGTAACACCTCTCCTAATCTTGAAATCTTTTGAACTTGGGTGCCAAATGTGCCACCTTGAACAAAGATTGGGCTTCAACATTTATTTATTTATTTAACATTTGTTTACTGGGAAAGTCAGACTTGGAATAAGCCAATTTTCAGTGGAGGTTCAGGACAAAAGGCTCCCGATGGTTAATTATAGACCCATAAGTCTAACCAGTCTTATAAGTAAGGCTATGGAATGGACTAGTGACAATAACTTATTAACATAACTTACTAACTTATGAAATATAGAGAAATAGAAACTGAATTCCTGAAATGTACATTTTAATGGCTGGATGGCCAGTGTCTGTGTCTGATACAGCTCTGGAAGTGCAGTCAGCAAACTGGACTGTTGCTTACTTATTGTAAATATCTTAGGATCTTAGGATTAAAGTTCTGAAAAAATATTATCTAAGAAAAATTACAGCAACCACCTATTTGTATACATCCACCGATTTGATGCCAGTGCTACCTTATCCCTGTCCTATACATTCACCTGTTTAATACAAATGCTACCTTATCCCACTCCAATACGCCCACTCATTTGATACCACTGCTACCGTATCCACTTCCTATACATCCACCTATTTGATACCAATGTTACCTTATCCCACTCCTATACATCCACCTATTTGTTATCAATGCTACTTTATCCCCTCCTATACATCTACCTATATGATACCAATGTTACCTTATCCCCCTTCTATACATCCACCTATCTGATTCCAGTATTACCTTATCCCACGTCTATACATCCACCTATTTGATGCAAATGCTACCTTATCCCTGTCTTATACATTCACCTGTTTAATACCAATGCTACCTTATCCAACTCCAATACATCCATTCATTTGATACCAATGTTAACTTATCCCCTCCTATACATCCTCCTATTTGATACCAATGGTACCTTATTCCACTCCTATACATCCACCTATTTGATACCTGTGTTACCCTATCCCACTCCTATACATCCACCTATTTGATACCAATGTCACCTTATCCCCCTCCTATACACCCACCTATTTGATACCTGTGTTACCCTATCCCACTCCTATAAAGCCACCTATTTGATACCAATGTCACCTTATCCCCCTCCTATACACCCACCTATTTGATACCTGTGTTACCCTATCCCACTCCTATACAGCCACCTATTTGATACCAATGTCACCTTATCCCCCTCCTATACACCCACCTATTTGATACCTGTGTTACCCTATCCCACTCCTATACAGCCACCTATTTGATACCAATGTCACCTTATCCCCCTCCTATACACCCACCTATTTGATACCTGTGTTACCCTATCCCACTCCTATACAGCCACCTATTTGATGCCAATGTCACCTTATCCCCTCCTATACATCCACCTATTTGATACCAATGCTACCTTATCCCCCTTCTATACATTCACCTACTTGATCCCAATGCTACCTTATCCCCCTCCTCTACATCCCCTAATCTGATCGCAACGCTGGCTTATCCGCCTCCTATACAACCATCTATTTGATAGCAGTGCTACATTATACCTCTCTTATACATCCAGGTATCTAATCCTAATGCTACCTTATCCAACACTTGTAAGTCAGATTTGGTTGGCATGGAGATTTACAATTATAACTCAATTTTTTAATATTTTCCAGGAAATCATTGTTCTCATTTAGCTCTGATTGTAAGTGCTTCTAGTATAATGCTGGACAAGGACTGTTTATACCTTAATGTTTTAAAGCAAGACAGAACTTTTATGAAAGGATTATCATGACAATGAAGCAGAAGGGCCATGCAGCGTGTTGCTTTAGGGATACCTGCGAGTTTCGGTTAGCTGTAGCCATTATTTGTTAATTGCATTAATCCAAATGGGAAGCATCATTTACATACTGTAGAAATTAATGTTGCATTGATATATGATTAAATGGACCAGAAAAGTATAGCCAGTGTTACTAAAAACAACGTTGATTAAAGAAATATTTCTTTATGTCTTCTGCTGATTGGTAATAGAATGAACAGCATTACCTTTGCAACAGGACATGTCTCTATCAAAAGCCAACATATGGTCCAGAGAACCCTTTTTTGTTAAACCTGTCTCATTGAAGTCTTTGACACTGGGAACCCTGCTGCTCCAATTACAGGGATAGCCCAGCCTGGTCTCACCTAAATAAGCCCACCTCTGAGGGTTTACCATAGTTATGTTTCTGTGAAAGACTTTCTCAGTTATTAAAAGGAAACAAATTCTTTGACTTGCATTTTTCCATCCATGCTCCTGAATGGGTTAGCATTATCTGGTGCAATAACTTTATTTGAATTTATTTATTTATTGACGTTTGTTAACTGGGTAGTCCAACTGAACCACAGGTTCATTTTCACTGTAGACCCGAGGAGTAAAGCTCCAGAAGTATTACATATTTTACAATAAAAATCAAATCAAAAATAAAAATAAGATAAAAAATTACAACCACCACGAAACATAATAAGAAAATCAACAGTTAGAGAATATCTGTATACAGAGCAGGTTAAAATCAACAGTCAGAGAATATCTGTACACAGAGCAGGTTAAAATCAACAGTCAGAGAATATCTGTACACAGAGCAGGTTAAAATAAACAGAGAATATCTGTACACAGAGCAGGTTAAAATCAACAGTCAGAGAATATCTGTACACAGAGCAGGTTAAAATCAACAGTCAGAGAATATCTGTACACAGAGCAGGTTAAAATAAACAGCCAGAGAATATCTGTACACAGAGCAGGTTAAAATAAACAGCCAGAGAATATCTGTACACAGAGCAGGTTAAAATCAACAGCCATAGAATATCTGTACACAGAGCAGGTTAAAATCAACAGTCAGAGAATATATGTACACAGAGCAGGTTAAAATCAACAGTCAGAGAATATCTGTACACAGAGAAGGTTAAAATAAACAGAGAATATCTGTACACAGAGCAGGTTAAAATCAACAGTCAGAGAATATCTGTACACAGAGCAGGTTAAAATAAACAGAGAATATCTGTACACAGAGCAGGTTAAAATCAACAGTCAGAGAATATCTGTACACAGAGCAGGTTAAAATCAACAGTCAGAGAATATCTGTACACAGAGCAGGTTAAAATCAACAGTCAGAGAATATCTGTACACAGAGCAGGTTAAAATCAACAGTCAGAGAATATCTGTACACAGAGCAGGTTAAAATAAACAGCCAGAGAATATCTGTACACAGAGCAGGTTAAAATAAACAGTTAGAGAATACCTGTACACAGAGCAGGTTAAAATAAACAGTCAGAGAATATCTGTACACAGAGCAGGTTAAAATCAACAGTCAGAGAATATCTGTACACAGAGTAGGTTAAAATAAACAGTTAGAGAATACCTGTACACAGAGCAGGTTAAAATAAACAGTCAGAGAATATCTGTACACAGAGCAGGTTAAAATCAACAGTCAGAGAATATCTGTACACAGAGTAGGTTAAAATAAACAGTCAGAGAATATCTGTACACAGAGCAGGTCAAAATAAACAGCCAGAGAATATCTGTACACAGAGCAGGTTAAAATCAACAGTCAGAGAATATCTGTACACAGAGCAGGTTAAAATAAACAGCCAGAGAATATCTGTACACAGAGCAGGTTAAAATAAACAGTTAGAGAATACCTGTACACAGAGCAGGTTAAAATAAACAGTCAGAGAATATCTGTACACAGAGCAGGTTAAAATCAACAGTCAGAGAATATCTGTACACAGAGTAGGTTAAAATAAACAGTCAGAGAATATCTGTACACAGAGCAGGTCAAAATAAACAGCCAGAGAATATCTGTACACAGAGCAGGTTAAAATAAACAGCCAGAGAATATCTGTACACAGAGCAGGTTAAAATCAACAGTCAGAGAATATCTGTACACAGAGCAGGTTAAAATAAACAGTCAGAGAATATCTGTACACAGAGCAGGTTAAAATCAACAGCCATAGAATATCTGTACACAGAGCAGGTTAAAATCAACAGTCAGAGAATATCTGTACACAGAGCAGGTTAAAATAAACAGCCAGAGAATATCTGTACACAGAGCAGGTTAAAATCAACAGCCATAGAATATCTGTACACAGAGCAGGTTAAAATCAACAGTCAGAGAATATATGTACACAGAGCAGGTTAAAATCAACAGTCAGAGAATATCTGTACACAGAGAAGGTTAAAATAAACAGAGAATATCTGTACACAGAGCAGGTTAAAATCAACAGTCAGAGAATATCTGTACACAGAGCAGGTTAAAATCAACAGTCAGAGAATATCTGTACACAGAGCAGGTTAAAATCAACAGTCAGAGAATATCTGTACACAGAGAAGGTTAAAATAAACAGCCAGAGAATATCTGTACACAGAGCAGGTTAAAATAAACAGCCAGAGAATATCTGTACACAGAGCAGGTTAAAATAAACAGAGAATATCTGTACACAGAGCAGGTTAAAATCAACAGTCAGAGAATATCTGTACACAGAGCAGGTTAAAATCAACAGTCAGAGAATATCTGTACACAGAGCAGGTTAAAATAAACAGCCAGAGAATATCTGTACACAGAGCAGGTTAAAATAAACAGTTAGAGAATACCTGTACACAGAGCAGGTTAAAATAAACAGTCAGAGAATATCTGTACACAGAGCAGGTTAAAATCAACAGTCAGAGAATATCTGTACACAGAGTAGGTTAAAATAAACAGTCAGAGAATATCTGTACACAGAGCAGGTCAAAATAAACAGCCAGAGAATATCTGTACACAGAGCAGGTTAAAATAAACAGCCAGAGAATATCTGTACACAGAGCAGGTTAAAATCAACAGTCAGAGAATATCTGTACACAGAGCAGGTTAAAATAAACAGTCAGAGAATATCTGTACACAGAGCAGGTTAAAATCAACAGTCAGAGAATATCTGTTCACAGAGCAGGTTAAAATCAACAGTCAGAGAATATCTGTACACAGAGCAGGTTAAAATCAACAGTCAGAAAATATCTGTACACAGAGCAGGTTAAAATCAACAGTCAGAGAATATCTGTACACAGAGCAGGTTAAAATCAACAGTCAGAGAATATTTGTACACAGAGCAGGTTAAAATCAACAGTCAGAGAATATCTGTACACAGAGCAGGTTAAAATCAACAGTCAGAGAATATCTGTACACAGAGCAGGTTAAAATCAACAGTCAGAGAATATCTGTACACAGAGCAGGTTAAAATCAACAGTCAGAGAATATCTGTACACAGAGCAGGTTAAAATCAACAGTCAGAGAATATCTGTACACAGAGCAGGTTAAAATCAACAGTCAGAGAATATCTGTACACAGAGCAGGTTAAAATCAACAGTCAGAGAATATCTGTAGACAGAGCAGGTTAAAATCAACAGTCAGAGAATATCTCTACACAGAACAGGTTAAAATCAACAGTCAGAAAATATCTGTACACAGAGCAGGTTAAAATCAACAGTCAGAGAATATCTGTACACAGAGCAGGTTAAAATCAACAGTTAGAGAATATCTGTACACAGAGCAGGTCAAAATAAACAGCCAGAGAATATCTGTACACAGAGCAGGTTAAAATCAACAGTCAGAGAATATCTGTACACAGAGCAGGTTAAAATAAACAGCCAGAGAATATCTGTACACAGAGCAGGTTAAAATAAACAGTTAGAGAATATCTGTACACAGAGCAGGTTAAAATAAACAGTCAGAGAATATCTGTACACAGAGTAGGTTAAAATCAACAGTCAGAGAATATCTGTACACAGAGCAGGTTAAAATAAACAGTCAGAGAATATCTGTACACAGAGCAGGTTAAAATCAACAGTCAGAGAATATCTGTACACAGAGCAGGTTAAAATCAACAGTCAGAGAATATCTGTACACAGAGCAGGTTAAAATCAACAGTCAGAGAATATCTGTACACAGAGCAGGTTAAAATCAACAGTCAGAGAATATTTGTACACAGAGCAGGTTAAAATCAACAGTCAGAGAATATCTGTACACAGAGCAGGTTAAAATCAACAGTCAGAGAATATCTGTACAGAGAGCAGGTTAAAATCAACAGTTAGAGAATATCTGTACACAGAGCAGGTTAAAATAAACAGTTAGAGAATATCTGTACACAGAGCAGGTTAAAATTAACAATCAGAGAATATCTGTACACAGAGCAGGTTAAAATCAACAGTCAGAGAATATCTGTACACAGAGCAGGTTAAAATCAACAGTCAGAGAATATCTTTACACAGATCAGGTTAAAATCAACAGTCAGAGAATATCTGTACACAGAGCAGGTTAAAATCAACAGTCAGAGAATATCTGTACACAGAGCAGGTTAAAATAAACAGAGAATATCTGTACACAGAGCAGGTTAAAATCAACAGTCAGAGAATATCTGTACACAGAGCAGGTTAAAATCAACAGTCAGAGAATATCTGTACACAGAGCAGGTTAAAATCAACAGTCAGAGAATATCTCTACACAGAACAGGTTAAAATCAACAGTCAGAGAATATCTGTACACAGAGCAGGTTAAAATCAACGGTCAGAGAATATCTGTACACAGAGCAGGTTAAAATCAACAGTTAGAGAATATCTGTACAAAGAGCAGGTTAAAATAAATAGCCAGAGAATATCTGTACACAGAGCAGGTTAAAATAAACAGCCAGAGAATATCTGTACATAGAGCATAAAGTAGGTTAAATAACAATTGGCAGGTCTAGAGAATATCACACATAAAGTACATACAAATAGATAAACCATTCAATCAAAATGTTTTAAATAAAGATGTACGTGAATATATATGCTATGGAGGTGAGGGGAGAGGGAGGTATAAAGGTATATGAGGCAGGTACTGTACATGGAAGTAAAGAGTAGACTAGGGAAAATAAGTTAACGTTGAGAAGAGAAGAGGCTAGATCAACTTGCAGTACAATAACTTAGTTGTTGCAATTCTCTTTTGGGTGTAATAAAATAAAAAAACGCAGATATGACCTTGATCGCATCTCTTAACTGGACCACAAGGTCACTTTATGGAAACAGTATAGAAGGATCCCCTAACAACATAACGTTGAACTCTGCAGGAATTTCCTGTGAGAAGCAGATTTAAACATGAGTGTACAAAACACTGGAATGTAATCATACATCATCTGGCAAATGTCCTTTTTTATAATAAAGCAAATATTAATGTAGTGACAATAGGAGTTTGCAAAGTGAATGATGAGCTCAAAGCCATATTAGCATTTAGAGGGACATCAATCTGACACGCTGTGTTAGGATGAGATTTACATTACATTGTTTTGTTCACGCTGTGCTAGGGTAAGATTTACATTACATTGGTTTGTTCACGCTGTGCTAGGGTGACATTTACATTACATTGTTTTGTTCACCCTGTGTTAGGATGAGATTTACATTACATTGTTTTGTTCATGCTGTGCTAGGGTGAGATTTACATTACATTGTTTTGTTCATCCTGTGTTAGGATGAGATTTACATCACATTGTTTTGTTCACGCTGTGCTAGGGTGCGATTTACATTACATTGTTTTGTTCACGCTGTGCTAGGGTGAGATTTACATTACATTGTTTTGTTCATGCTGTGCTAGGGTGAGATTTACATTACATTGTTTTGTTCACGCTGTGCTAGGCTGAGATTTACATTACATTGTTTTGTTCATGCTGTGCTAGGGTTCATAGGTTCATAGTTCATAGTTCAGTACTAAGCTAACTGCCCTTGTGAGCCATTTTAAGCCTAGCCAGTTATCCCTTGTGAGGCTCAAACCCTGCACCTTGTGTTTGTAAGGCAAACACCTTAACCATTAGGCCACATTGTTTTGCTCATGCTGTGCTAGGGTGAGATTTACATCACATTGTTTTGTTCATGCTGTGCTAGGGTGAGATTTACATTACATTGTTTTGTTCACGCTGTGCTAGGGTGAGATTTTCATTACATTGTTTTGTTCACGCTGTGCTAGGGTGAGATTTACATTACATTGTTTTGTTCACGCTGTGCTAGGGTGAGATTTACATTACATTGTTTTGTTCACGCTGTGCTAGGGTGAGATTTACATTACATTGTTTTGTTCACGCTGTGCTAGGGTGAGATTTACATTACATTGTTTTGTTCACGCTGTGCTAGGGTGAGATTTACATTACATTGTTTTGTTCACGCTGCGCTAGGGTGAGATTTACATTATATTGTTTTGCTCACGCTGTGCTAGGGTAAGATTTACATTACATTGTTTTGTTCACGCTGTGCTAGGGTGAGATTTACATTACATTGTTTTGTTTTCTCAATCCTTTCTAAGAGGGACTGGAAGAAATGCAAAAGGATAGTAACAGCTTTGCAGTGAATTTATCATTAGCCACAGTTTGAGGATTGTGATGAAAATGGTCTCCCATCTGTGATATGTGCACAAAAATTGTCTTGTTGATTTTTATGGTCGTCACTCAAAAAACTTTGATCTGTTAGATTAAAAAAAGGTGGTATAAACAGTCTAAGTCAACATATTTAGAAACAAAGTCTACTCAAAATATATTTATTTACTTATATTTTGCTGACTGGGTTAATCTTACTGGGCAGGGCCAATTTCCAAAGGGTCAGATGTCAAAGTACTATTGATAGTGAGCAAAGTCCATTTACATTTACTCAGATACTTAGATTAAAGTAGATGGTGAAAGCAACAAGCTGTTTGAAGCAGTCGTCCAGATAGACGAATGTCAACTTGATTGAGTTCTGGGAAAACCAAACAGAGTTAGACATTTGTTGAATACTGTAGTAGCAACTATAAAGCCAGATAGTATGAATGTGAGCTGATAATGCTGATTTCTGCAGGATAATTCTGGTCAACTTAAATTTTGAAGTTAATGTCTTATTTGTCAGAAACAAATCAGATTATATGATCTACTTTTTGCAGTCATGCACAAAAAGGTATGTGGTCCTTCTAGCCAAACTTTAAGGAATAAAATTCAAGTTTGTGTTTCTATACTCACTCAGAAGTTAAATTATTTCAGTTAGTACAATGAAAATCTATAAGAAAAATGGGATGTACAGTACAAACATAAATTAAAGAAGTATATATTCCTAGATCCAGAAAACTTGTATAACTGAATGCATGATCTGATTGTAGTACTAACTGCAGCAATCTCAACTGTTCAGATGACAGACGCATTAATTTGTTTACTGGAAAAGTCTGACTAGGACAGAACCTATTTTCAGTGGAGGCCCAGGGAGAAATGCCCCACACGCATGTCTTTGGAATGTGGGCGGGAACCAGATTACCCGGAGGGAACCCACATGAATGCAGGGAGGACATGCAGACTTCATACCAAAGGCACCCCAGCTGAGAATCGAACCAGAGAACCTCTTGCTGTGAGGTGACAATGTTAACCACTGCCCTAGTATGCAACTAGTTTTGAAATTAACTAGTAATCAAACTCTACTGCAGAACCAAAAGGCACAATCACACTTGAAAATAAATTCTTTTCATCAAATAGTAGAAGTAGACGCAGGGGTTTCAACGCACAATAGAGGCCCTTGATTGGCAAAAACAATTTGTTGGGTAGTGAGTTTATCTAACCTCAGTTGCCCTTCACTGCAGAAAGCAATCAGTTTATTCCTGGTGCATAGAGGGACTTGGCCAATATAAGAGGTCCATAATTGCAAAAATCATTTGATTTAGAGTTGAAAGGTTGTGGATCTTACTGTGACCCCCCCCCCACCCCGAGGCCATTTGTTGTTGAAAGCAATACATTTGGAGAAGAATATTGTGACATATTGGACCTCAGTGGTCCTATTGTGCTGAAATTAATCAGTTTAGAGGTGGTGTAAGCAGGACTTATTGTGGATTGCAAACATTTCAGAACTGGAAAGCATTATAATTTACCTGACCTCAGAGGCCCTTTGTTGCCAAACCAAATCAGTTGCGTTGCAGGACTTGCCTGACCTCACAAGTTCTTCATTGTGAAAATAAATCACTTTAGAGCTGGTGCATAGCAGGATTTAATGGACTTCAGAAGCCTCTCATTTGTGAAACCAGTCAGTTTAGATCTGGTCCTCAGCAGGACTTACCTGAACGCAGAGGCCCTTCTTTGAAGAAAGCAAAGAGTTTAAGCGGGGCATATCAGGATTTTTCTGACTTCAAAGGCCCTTCATTGCATAAAGTAATCATTTCATAACTGGTGTGTAGCAGGACTTAACTGACCTCAGAAGATCTTTTTTGTAGAAAGCAGTCCATTTAGGGTTAGTATGTTGTAGGACTTATCTGATCTCATAGCTCCTTTGTTATGGAAAGCAATCTGTTTTAGATGTGGATGACTAGTGGGATACACCTGATTTCACAGGCGCTTTGTTATTGAAAGCAATCTGTTTTAGAGGGGGGTGACTAGTGGGATACACCTGATCTCATAGGCCCTTTGTTATGGAAAGCAATCTGTTTAGAGGGGGTGACTAGTAGGGGACACCTGATCTCAAAGGCGCTTTGTTGTTGAAAGCAATCTGTTTTAGAGGGGGTGACTAATGGGATACACCTGATCTCAAAGGCGCTTTGTTATTGAAAGCAATATGGTTAAAGGGGGTAACTAGTAGGATACACCTGATCTCATAGGCCATTTGTTATAGAAGGCAATCTGTTTAGAGGGGCTGACTAGTGGCATACACCTGATCTTAAAGGCGCTTTGTTATTGAAAGCAATCTGTTTTAGGGGGGGGTGACTAGTGGGATACACCTGATCTCAAAGACGCTTTGTTATGGAAAGCAATCTGTTAAGAGGGGGGTGACTAATGGGATACACCTGATCTCATAGGCCCTTTGTTATGGAAAGCAATCTGTTTAGAGGGGTTGACTAATGGGATACACCTGATCTCAAAGGCTCTTTGTTATGGAAAGCAATCTGTTTAGGGGGGGTGACTAGTGGGATACACCTGATCTCATAGGCCCTTTGTTATGGAAAGCAATCTGTTTAGAGGGGGTGACTAATGGGATACACCAGATCTCAGAGTCCCTTTGTTATTGAAAGCAATCTGTTTTAGAGGGGGGTGACTAGTGGGATACACCTGATCTCATAGGCGCTTTGTTATTAAAAGCAATCTGTTTAGAGGGGGTGACTAGTGGGATACACCTGATCTCATAGGCCCTTTATTATGGAAAGCAATCTGTTTTAGAGAGGGGTGACTAGTGGGATACACCTGATCTCATAGGCCATTTGTTATAGAAGGCAATCTGTTTTAGAGGGGGGTGACTAGTGGGATACACCTGATCTCATAGGCCCTTTGTTATGGAAAGCAATCTGTTTAGAGGGGGTGACTAATGGGATACACCAGATCTCAGAGTCCCTTTGTTATTGAAAGCAATCTGTTTTAGAGGGGGGTGACTAGTGGGATACACCTGATCTCATAGGCCATTTGTTATAGAAGGCAATCTGTTTTAGAGGGGGGTGACTAGAGGGATACACATGATCTCATAGGCCCTTTGTTATGGAAAGCAATCTGTTTTAGAGGGGGTGGCTAGTGGGATGCACCTGATCTCAGAGTCCCTTTGTTATTGAAAGCAATCTGTTTTAGAGGGGGGTGACTAGTGGGATACACCTCATCTCATAGGCGCTTTGTTATTGAAAGCAATCTGTTTTAGAGGGGGGTAACTAGTGGGATACACCTGATCTCATAGGCCCTTTGTTATGGAAAGCAATCTGTTTAGAGGGGGTGACTAGTAGGGTACACCTGATCTCAAAGGCGCTTTGTTGTTGAAAGCAATCTGTTTTAGAGGGGGTGACTAATGGGATACACCTGATCTCAAAGGTGCTTTGTTATTGAAAGCAATATGGTTAAAGGGGGTAACTAGTAGGATACACCTGATCTCATAGGCCATTTGTTATAGAAGGCAATCTGTTTAGAGGGGCTGACTAGTGGCATACACCTGATCTTAAAGGCGCTTTGCTATTGAAAGCAATCTGTTTTAGGGGGGGGTGACTAGTGGGATACACCTGATCTCAGAGTCCCTTTGTTATGGAAAGCAATCTGTTAAGAGGGGGGTGACTAATGGGATACACCTGATTTCAAAGACGCTTTGTTATGGAAAGCAATCTGTTAAGAGGGGGGTGACTAATGGGATACACCTGATCTCATAGGCCCTTTGTTATGGAAAGCAATCTGTTAAGAGGGGGGTGACTAATGGGATACACCTGATCTCAAAGGCTCTTTGTTATGGAAAGCAATCTGTTTAGGGGGGGTGACTAGTGGGATACACCTGATCTCATAGGCCCTTTGTTATGGAAAGCAATCTGTTTAGAGGGAGTGACTAATGGGATACACCAGATCTCAGAGTCCCTTTGTTATTGAAAGCAATCTGTTTTAGAGGGGGTGACTAGTGGGATACACCTGATCTCATAGGCGCTTTGTTATTGAAAGCAATCTGTTTAGAGGGGGTGACTAGTGGGATACACCTGATCTCATAGGCCCTTTATTATGAAAAGCAATCTGTTTTAGAGAGGGGTGACTAGTGGGATACACCTGATCTCATAGGCCATTTGTTATAGAAGGCAATCTGTTTTAGAGGGGGGTGACTAGTGGGATACACCTGATCTCATAGGCCCTTTGTTATGGAAAGCAATCTGTTTAGAGGGGGTGACTAATGGGATACACCAGATCTCAGAGTCCCTTTGTTATTGAAAGCAATCTGTTTTAGAGGGGGGTGACTAGTGGGATACACCTGATCTCATAGGCCATTTGTTATAGAAGGCAATCTGTTTTAGAGGGGGGTGACTAGAGGGATACACATGATCTCATAGGCCCTTTGTTATGGAAAGCAATCTGTTTTAGAGGGGGTGGCTAGTGGGATGCACCTGATCTCAGAGTCCCTTTGTTATTGAAAGCAATCTGTTTTAGAGGGGGGTGACTAGTGGGATACACCTCATCTCATAGGCGCTTTGTTATTGAAAGCAATCTGTTTTAGAGGGGGGTGACTAGTGGGATACACATGATCTCATAGGCCATTTGTTATAGAAGGCAATCTGTTTAGAGGGGGTGACTAGGGGGATACACCTGATCTCATAGGCCATTTGTTATAGAAGGCAATCTGTTTTAGAGGGGGGGGTGACTAGTGGGATACACCTGATCTCAGAGTTCCTTCATTGTGTAACACAGTCACTTTAGAGATGTTGCATTGCAAGGGTTACCAGACCTGAGGGACCCTTTGTTGGGGAAAACAGTCAGTTTACAGCTGTTGAGTAGTGGGACTTACCTGACATTGGAGACCCTTCACTGACAAAAGAAAGGGGTCCAAATGAAAAGAGGATACATCTGCAAGCAAAGGAGAGTATTATTGCTGGAACTGAATTAATCCTTGGTGAGTACCTTCATGAGGTGGAACTTGTTTTTCACAAAATCTGACCAAGACAACACTTATATATAGACTGTATTTATGTAGCATATATGATGGACAGAAGTGGGTTAAAAAATAAAACTAGATAGCTGGGTGAACAAGACCCAGGATAAAAAAGTGCCAAATCCTGGTAGGCACACTGGTGCCCGGACTGGAAAAAATGACAGTGTAAAATCCTCAAGGCATGGAGACATTCCTACAGTGGAGTAGGCTAGCCCAGTGCGAGGATAGTCCCCTTGATGTAGAGGGAAGTTATAGTCCACAAAAATCACAAAAACTGATAGGCCTAAAAAGACCCATACAGACAATAGAGCAGGCTGTTGAGGATAATAAATAAATTCTGTATTGTTGCTATCATGCAAGAAGCCCAGAATTTCCAGACAGAATACGTACAAAAGATTAAACGAAAAATTAGAGGAGAAAAAAGAAAAATACTACCACAAGAAAAACTGTCAGAAACTTCAAATGCAAATTTATGTTCATTAATACACCAGATCCATGAAAAACACTATATAGACCAAAAAATCTTAGGTTGTTTGAAAAAAAAGGCAACTGGGGAAGTGTGAAAATATAAATAACAAAATCTAGACACTTTTGAAAGGTAGAAAAAAGAAATATAGACATGGGTAAGAAAGAGAGATCGGGTATGGTGCAATATCTATGCAAAGGAGAAAGCCAAATTAAGCAACACAAGATAGGCAGGCCCATAGATATTTGAACAAAAATACAGACAAAGGCATCCATATATGGAAAATTTCACAATAAAAAATAATATTACATACAGGGGACATAGAACAGAAGATTAGCGAAACAGAAGTTAAAAAAATAGAAGCTGAAGTAATAGAACACTTGCGAAGTCAAGGATTTAGTGTAGAAGGTCTAACACAGGTTACATCACAGCATGATGGAATGAGTCCCCAAAGTAAGGAGAAACAGGAGGATCAGGTACATCTGAAGAAGTAATATGGACATGGGAAAGAAAAAGAGATTTAATATGTGCAATATTTATGTGAAGGAAAAAGCAAAACTAATCAATACAAAATATCATATATTGATATTGATTACATGCATAGATCTATAATTGTAAGATTGCATACATATCTGCTGACCTCACAAGATCCAAACATAGTTTTGAAACTTGAGGAGAATAAGTCTAAGATGACTTCTCTGATAGTTTAGCAGAAGCATATCGGCATCAATCGGGAATGGAAATCAAACCAGAAGTAGATAAAAATCAGGCAGCAACTGAATGTGCCAAAAAAAAGAAAGAATATGAGGTGTAGGATCAGATGAGAAGGCAAGAAGTGTGGGAAATACATAAATATAATAGCAAGTATGGAAAACTCTTGGAACAACCTCATGTTGATCAGGACTGAACACAAGAATGGTTAAGGAGATGAATTTAAACCAAAAGACAAAAGGTTAATATTGGTGACCCAAGACAGTGAACTAAATACACCTTGCTTTACAAAATTCATTGAACATGTGGGTGAAACAGACAAACATACGTTTTGTAAAACAGAACTGGAAACAGTCACACACCTTGTTGCTGGTTATGATATACTAATGGCAAAAGGACTGTACACTGAAAGGCATAATAATGTGGCAAGACTGTTGAATTGGGGGTTTTGCAAACATTATAATATTAGAGTAGCTGAAAAACACTGGAAACGTGAGCCATAAAGCATTTTAGGAAATGACATTTATATCACATGGGATCATCCATTACCAACAGTTCAAAAAATAGACTTGAGAAAACCAGAAACAGTAATCAATGAAAAGAAGACAAAGGTAGCTTGGACTTTTGAAACTGCCACACCCAGTGACTACAGTGTCTTATGTACAGGCAGACATAAAGTCATAAAATACCAGGATTTGCAAGCAGAAAGGGGGCAATATGGAAGAAGGATACCCTGATAGTTCCAGTAGTAGTAGGAGCAATTGGGTCTTATAAAAAAGAATTTACAGTCGTACTTGGATATGTTACCGATACACGTAACTCCGTACAAATTGCAGAATGAGTAATTACCGGGCACATTGTTGGTACTGCAAATAGCACTTCTGGCTAACATCAAAGATGAAACAATACTAATTTCATGAACTTTAATCATATTTGACTTAGGAATGGGGTCCATTCCCGTCATGGTATTAGAAACCCAAAAGACATGGAGAAATTAAAAAAAGCAAAATAAATTAGTTTACAGCTTGTGGGTAGCAGAACTTATGTGACCTCATTCACCCATTACTGCATTAAGCAATGACTTTAGAGCTGGTACATAGCAGGACTTATCTGACTTCAGAGACCTAACACTGCAGAAAGCATTTTGTATAGAGTTGGAAGGTGGTAGGACTTACTTTGACCTTTGTTGCAGAAACAAATCATTTTACAGTTGTTGCATAGTGTGACTTACATGACCTCAGAGACCTTTACTGAGAAAAGAAAACAGTTTTGAACTTGTTCATAGCAGTACTTAACTCTGGGGCCCTTCATTGCAGAAAGCAATCAGTGCAGAGATGCTGTGTAGTGGGACAATCAGTTTAGATCTTGTTTAGTGTGGGACTTCTCTGATATCAGAGGCCCTGGTTTAGAGCTGCAGGTAGTAGGGCTTAACTGATCTAAGAGGCCCTGTGTTGCAGAATGCAATCAGTTTAGAGCTGACAAGCATTGTGACTACCTGAATTCAGAGGCCATTAGTTGGAGAAATTAATCAGTTTGCATATGTCTCAACTGTCCAGATTTTCACAGAATGTCCAGACTTTTGGCTCATATTTTTGGTCTGTTCCTCAGAAAATTTGTAGTTCTCTGGCAAACCACAGGGATGATCTGAAGACCGAAGTCTCTAACTAATGACATACATTTCAGTTTCAGACTGCAAATCCTTCAGAAAATGTATGTTAACATAAACCTTGTTACTCTAGAAACATTGTAAATTTATAAGAGCAATATTTAAAATATGTTCCTATTTTTGGACCTTCATCTCCCGATCTTATTGGGCTTTGTTCAGATTTCTTGCACTAAGAGGTCGAGGTATGGTTTAGAGCTAGTAAACAGCAGCACTTACCCGACCAATGAGGCCAATGGTAGTAGAAATCACTGTGGGAATTACATGACCTCAGGTACGCTTTGTTGAAGAAAGCGATCAGTTCCAGACTTGCACGTGGTGTGACTTACTTGACCTCAGAGGTCCTTCATTGTTGAAAGTAATTAGTTTTGAGCTGGCACTTAGTGGGACTTATCTGATCTCAGAAGCAAGTTGTTGCAGAAAGGATTTTGTTTAGAGCTAGCAGATAACAGGACTTACTGTAACCTTAGTGCCTTTTGGTTGCTGAAATTAATAAGAAATTAATATTTTGGAGAATCCTCTCCAAAAAAAAAAAAAAACAAGTATGCATAATTCCCCAATATAGTAAAATCCTTCTAGGAGGAGATATACACCCTAATGCTGGCCCCACCTACCACAAGGATCACAAAGATAATTCTCTCCCACACACTTCTGTAAACCAACAACAGTCAATCCCCACCTCTGGTGATCTACTTTTTGTCTCAATAAATGCTAGACATATAGGAAATAAAAGTGCTGACCTGCATGCCTGGATTAATCAACATAAGCCTGATGTTCTCACTGTAACTGAAACGTGCCTTAAACCGAACATAAACGACTGTGAAGTTATACCACCTGGCTATACTATCATCAGTAATGACCATATAAAGAGGAAGGGTGGTGGAATTGCTTTAATATCTCCCAGCCATTTCCCGTTATGGCAAACCAACACCAAAATTTGGTTCAGCAGAGCTTCTTCTGACTTTCATCAAAATAAACAATTATAAATAAATGTGTATTACTGTCCCTTATTTCCCTCCTGGTGACAATACAGCTACACTGGAAGATATCCTACATTGGATATCCATAACAGTTCCATAACAAAAAATACTATTACGTGATGTGAATGTCAATTGGTTGGACATAACCTCTAATTCCCTCTAACATGAATTTATATGGTTTCACACAACTAATTAAAAGTCCTACACATTACAGCAAGACATCACATTTTCTGTTACACTGGATTCTAATATCAGTCCTTAGCAAATACTCCACCACAAGTACAATGTCAGACTCTCTCAGTGGTCATCTCCCAGTCTATATGACTAGACATCTCACTCATCCAAACAGCATATCTATAAAATAACACACAACCTTTCCAAGTTTAACCCAGAAATGTTCATTATTACACTATCATCTATTAACTGGAACTTCCTAAAAATCCTTCCCTTAGACAGCGTTGTAAATGAATTCAATACAACTTTTCTAAATATCATAAATACCCTTGCACCTCCTAAAATGAACAAACTAAAAACAAATAATACAATTTGTCTATCCAAAAAGTGAGATATGCTAATGTAGGACAGCGAAACAGCATGGAAAGGATGACAAAAATACAAAGCACCTCAATATTCTGAAAACTTTAGAATGTTTCGCAATCATTCTAACAAGCAAACAAATGAAGACAAAAAATTATAATAACTTTCAGAATAATACTAAACAAAACCCTAAAACATTTTGGACATCCATTAAAGAAATCTTAGATCTTGATCAAAAATTCAAAGCAAACCCCTCTACAAATAACTCATCACTTGAAACTCCAATACAGTTCAACTCTTATTTTATAGATAGCGTAGCATCTCTAACCAAGGATTCCTCAATTTAATCCCAACCCGGCCCAACAGCCACATATCTCCACATCACTTTCACCTTCAAACTTGTGCCCATATCCTATATAAAACTATTATTAAACAAACATAAACCGGGCTCTTCTTCAGCTGTTTACCTTCCAAGCAAGTACATAAAAAACAGCCAATGGCATTGCCTATCCTGTCTCAATAATTATAAATAGGTCTATCTAGGAATCCTATATTCCCTTTCTCTAGAAAAAGTCACACATTATCCCTCTGCACAAAGGAGGAAATTTAGCAGACATTAATAACTTTAGACCTGTAGCAATCTTATCTCCCCTCACCAAACTACCTGGAAAACAATATTCAAAAACAATTGCTAGACTATCTCCTGCAGGAAGAACTGCTATGCAACATGGCTTCCACCCTTTCCATAGTACTAACACTGTCCTTCCCTAAGAGGGAACAGATCAACAAAAATACTGAGAAAGATACATTTCTCACCTTCCTTGTTAGTATAGTGGCGAGTATCCCCGCCTATCATTCTGAAGACCAGGGTTCAATTCTCTGATTGGGAGCATGTGGTATTCATTGGGGTGGGAGTTTGGCATAATGGTTATGGTGTTTAGTTCACAGACCCAAGGTGTAGGATTTTATTCTCACATGGGGCAATTGGCAAGGTTTAAAATAGTCCACAAGGACAGCTAGCCTAGTACTAATCTAAGATGTGATAACAGGAATGTGCAGTATCAAAACAGATCAGGATCTATTGTACACTATTGCAAATAATAAACTAAAGATATCAGCACAAGCAGAAAAACTTTGAAGATATGCAAATAAATATAATGGAAAAGTACAGAAATTTTTAAAGAGAACTGGGGAAAAAAAGCAAAAGAAATAGAAACACCAGAAAAAAAAGAGACATTTTGGAGAAATATCTATGAAGACCCTGTAGAACACTAACAAATATCCCGAATGGATAGAACAAGTAAAATAAAAAGTAAGAAGGTCACATGCACAGAATATGAATGGGATGATGCAACCGCCTGAGAAATTCAAATAGAATTAAGAACAGCTCTTACATGGAAAACCCCAGGCCTGAAAGTAATAGCATCTTTATACAAAGATTTAGTCCTGAGTAAGAACTACTTATACGTACATCCCAAACAGCCCCCAACCTGGCTAACAAAAGGAAAATGATACTCCTCCATAAGAGTGAACCAGCTGCCTGTCCTAAGAGCTATAATCCCAGTCCATGTGAGGCAGAGCCCCTCACTGACTCTGTTCAAGAGAAATCTTGACGAGTGGAATGGAGATCGTAGGTTTACCCCGGGAATCATCTCTGTGTCACTGCTGGACAGAGGCACAGCAAACTAATGGATATAGTATTCTCATCCTAAGGGGTGGTGAAAGCCACACACACTCTGGCTGGGCTTATAAATGCCCTAGGGCAGATAGCCTAGTATGAACCTATGAACCTATGAACCTATAGAACAATACCTTGCCTTCCTATGACCTATAAACTATATACTGGAATTGATGCTGACAGAGTTTATAGTCATTTAGAAGAAAAGTCAATCATGCAGCAGAACAAAAAGGTTACAAAAAGGTCATATTGAACAAAGGATCATTTGTTGTTAAATAAAGCCATAATGGAGAATTGTAAAAAGAGGAAGAATCTAAGTATGGTGGTGATAAATTACAAAGAAGCATTTGACAGCATCCTGCATTCATGGGTAACGGAGTGCTTACAGGTGTATAAGATACACCCTACATTGATCAATTACATTACAGTGACCATAGACAGTGGCAAATGACTTTGCAGCTAATCCATGATAGAGGACAAATTATTATCCTAGGGATAATATTCCGAAGGGGATATTCTAGGGCTACTATTTGTCACCCCCGCTCTTTTCTCTTGCCCATAACCCATTACGCTGTCTACTTAACAGATTAGGTCATGGTTACAATTTGGCTCCCAGAAAATAACAAAGTGTAAAGAACTTTCATCTTCTTTTTGTGATTAATTTAAAAATGTATATTTCATCAGGTGAGGATGCTGCTGAAAGCACAACTGCAACTGGATTTGTTTAATGATGATATAAGAATGTCATTTGCTCTTGATAAATGTGTAATTGAAGCAACATCAAAAAATATCAGTCTGAGACAGGAATGTGATACAAAGGAACTTCAGCAAGTGGGAGTGTACAAATATTTGGGAATCGAATAATTGGCAATAAAACATGAAGAAATGCAAACAAAATTCCGTAAGGAATACTTTAAAAGACTAAAGTTAATACTGAAAATAGGTCTGACATCCATGAACAGAGTCCAGCCTATAAACCAGTTCGCTGTTCTTATTCTAGCTTACAGTTTTGGGAGACTGACTGTCCCCAAAAGGTACTGGATCGGCTGGACAGAAAACAAGAAAAATGCTTCACGCTTATCAAATGATACATACAAATCAGTGTACACCAGGATTATATATTCCTCATTCTGAAGGAGGTATGGGCCTCTTTAAAGCTGATTACGTATATAGATTTGCAGTTGTAGGACTGCATACATATCCTCCAACTTTACCAGATTCAAACAAAGTCAAAGTTTTAAAACATGATGAGAACAAACCTGAGATGACGTCCCTGCTTAGTTTATAAGAAGCATATCGGTGTCACGTAGGAATGAAAATCAAACCAGAAGTTGACAAAAGTCAGGCAGCAAATGAATGTGCCAAAAAATAAAAAGGAAAGAATATAAGGTGAAGGATCTGATGAGAAGGCAAGAAATGTGGAAAATGCATAAATATAACTGAAAGTACAGACAACTCCTGGAACAACCTCATGACAATCATGATCTGATGCAGGAATGCTTAAGCAGAGTTGAAGTTAAACCAAAAGGTCAGAGGTTAACACTGGCAGCCCAGGATATTGGATTACATCCACGGTTGTTTACATAGGCCATTGAACATGTCAGAGAAACAGACAGATGCAATTTTTGGAAAATGGAACTGGAGACACTTGCATATGTTGTTACTGTGTGTGATACAATAATGGCAGAGGGCCTGTTTATGGAAAGGCATAATAATGTGTCACAATGACTGCACGGGGGATTGTGCAAACATTAGAATATTGAAGGATTGGAAACATGAGCCACAAAGCATTACAGAAAATGATGACATTCATATCACATGGGATCACTCATTGCTAACAATTCAAATAATATATGCGAGAAAACCAGATATAGTAGTCCATGAAAAGAAGACAAAAGTAGCATTGATCATTGAAATTGCTACACTCAGTGACTACAGTGTCTTATGCATAGAAAGACACAAAGTCATAAAAGCAGGGGACACAGGCAGAAATGAGCACATTGTGGAAGAAAGATGCTCACACAGTTCCAATAGTAGTAAGAGCAAGAGGTCTTATAAAAAAGAATTTACAGTTATATTTAGATATGTTACTGATACATGTAACTCTTTATGAATTTCAGAAGGAGTCTGTTTTTGGGCACATTTCGGGTGCTGCAAAGAGCACTTCTGGCTGACATCAAAGATTAAAACATATACTAATATCATGAACTTTAATCATACTTTGACTTAGGAATGGGGTCCATTTCAGTCATGGTATTAGAAACCTAAAAGACTTGGATAAATTAAACCACAGAATATAATTAGAAAGATATATGTGGTAAAAGCAATGCACAGCATTAACACAGGCCTGGATCTACCAAATGCTATGTAAAATATTAAACTAAAAATATCAACACAGGCAGAAAAAAATTAGAAGATATACAGAAAAAATATAAAGGAACAGTACAATTTAAATAATTCATTGATGATCCAAAAAGTTTTATTGAGAAATGCAAAACAAAGCAAAAGGAATAGAAACACCACCAAAAAAAGGAAGAAACAGACACTTTTTAGAAAAATATTTATGAAGACCCTGCGGAACATTGCAAAGATGCTGAAGAGACAAAAAATTAAGAGAAACAGTAAGGAGTTTAAATGTAGAAGATATGAAATGGGATGAAGTAATGGCCAGAGAAAATTAAACAAAAATAAGAAAATTCCTAACTGGAAAAATCTAGGTGGAAATGCAATATCTAACTTCTGTCTAATGGTATTAACATCTTTACACAAAAATTTAGCCCCAAGTAAGAATTACTTATATGCACACCCTGAGCACAGACCAACCTGGTTAACAACAGGAAAAATTATACTCATCCTTAGGAGCGAACCTGCAAATTATCCTAAAAACCCTAGATCAATAATGTGCCTTCCAAAGATATTTAAACTAGATACTAGAATTGATGCTGGGTGTGATAGCAATTTTGAAAAAAACAAACTCAATCATAGCAATAGAACAGAAGGCTAATAAAAGAAAGTCATGTGTAAGAAAAGTTCATTTATGGCCATCTAAAGCCTTAACACAGAATTGTAGAAAGAGAAACGATCTAGGCATGGCATGGCTAGATTACAAAAAAGCATCTGAAAACATCACACATTTTTGTGCTTATAGATTTATAAGATGTGTCCTACACTGAACAATTTACATAACAGTGACCATGAAACAGTGGTAAAGCACTTAGCTGCTAAGGCTTGACAAAGGACAAATTATTATCCCAAAACAGAAATTCAAGGGGGGATCCAGGGTGATTCGTTGTCACCACTGTTGTTTTGTCTAGCCCTTAACCCGTTAAACAGTCAACTTAACAGATTAGGCCATGGTTACAATTTGGGCTCCAGACAAAAACTTTGTTCAAAAAGATCTGATTTCATTTTTGTGAATAACTTAAAATTGTACAGTTCATCAGATGAGGAGTTGAAAGCACAACTGCAAGTAGTAAAACTTTCTCAGATGGTATAAGAATGCTGTTTAGTTGTGAAAAATATGTGAAAGCAACATTTAAAGCAGGAAAGACCACTACCAAGAAAATATCAACTTGGGTCAGGAATGCGATATAAAGGAACCTCATCATCATCATCGTCATCCCCTTTTTCCCATTTACATGGGGTCGGGGTATTGTATTAACTGTCACCAACTCTCTCAATTCAGTGTCACTCTCCTGCCTTCTTCAACACTCATGCCTGACTGTCGCAGATCTTCTTTCACACAATCCATCCACCTCTTTGCTGGACGTCCTCGCTTCCTCTTACCTTCTTCCTGTCTGTCCCAAACCTTCCTCACCAGATTTTCTTCTGCTTTTCTACACATGTGCCCAAACCATTGTAATCTGTTCTCTTTGACCTTTTCTGCCGTTGGAGCTACTTTGGCTTCTGCTCTTATGTCCTCATTTCTTCACCTGTCCCGCAGTGTGCATCCTGCCTCCTTTCTCACGCACTTCATTTCCATCACCTCTAGCTTCTTCAACTGTTCTGCCTTTACTGCCCAGATTTCTGTACCATACAGTAGTACTGGTTGCACCACTGTCTTGTACACCTTACTTTTCAGCTTCTTTGGCATTCTTCTGTCATACACTACAGCTGACACTCTATGTCAGTTGGCTGCAGCCCCTCTGATTCTAGCTTTGACCTCTTCATTCAGACTACCCTTTTCCTCAACCACCCCTCCCAGATACTTGAAGCTGTTTACCTGTTCCACTATCTTCCCATCTATCTCTATTCTCAGCTTCTTCTGATTTCCCCAATCTGCTGCCATTACCACTGTCTTATCTGTGCTTAGTTTCATCCCATGTGCCTTCAGATTTGCATTCCATTCTCCTATCCTTTGCTGAAGTTCTAGGTCAGAGTCTGCCTGTACTACCACATCATCTGCATACAGCAGCTTTGTTGCTCTGACCCCGCCGACCTGTTTGCTGATGTAGTCCATTACCAGTATGAACAGCAGTGGTCTCAGAGCTGAACCCTGGTGTACACCCACTCCCACTGGGAACCCCTCAGTGAGGCCAAACACTGTTCGTACTTGAGTCACTGGGTCCTTGTACATAGCCTGTACTAATTCTACCAATGTTTCTGGGACTTCAAACCACTGCAGTACTGCCCAGATCACCTTGCTTGGGACCTTGTCATATGCTTTCTCCACATCTAGGAAAGCCCAGTTTGACTCTCTCCTCTTCTCTAGTTTCTTCTCAAGTATCTGTTTCAATGCAAACATCGGGTCAATTGTGCTGCATCCTGATCTGAATCCGAACTGTTCATCTCCCATCTTACATTCAACTATTCTGCGTATCCATTTATCAATCACCCTCTCCAGAGCTTTCATGCAATATGGTAGGAGTTTGATGACTCTGTACTGTCCACAGTTGTGGCTCTCCCCTTTGTTCTTGTACACTGGCACTAGTATGCTTCTTCTCCAGTCATCTGGGATACGCCTTTCTCTCCACACTGCAATTAGTACCCTCAGGAGCCATTTCTCCCCTAGCTCACCCAGCATCTTTATCATATCTGCTTTCCCTGACTTCATTTTCCTTAGTGCTGCTCTTACTTCTTCTAAGCTGGGCTCCTCTTCTACTCTCATTGTAGGCTGTTTCTGGGGCAGTACCGCTTCTGTGGGGTTTTCTTCATTCAGAAGCTGCTGGAAATACTCCTTCCATCTGCCTTTGATGTCCTGTGGGCTGGTAAGCAGGTTGTTGCTGGAATCCCTTATGAAGGGTGTCTGACTATCTTCTTTATCTTTCTATCTTTGCCATGCAACCTGGTATAGTTTCTTTGTGCCCCTTACTGAGTCACTTTCCAGAAGCTGATAGAATCCCTCTGATGCCCTATTCTTTGCTATTGCAACTTATTTCTTAGTTTCTTTGTTAGCCAACCAGTAGTCCTTCCTAGCTTGGTCAGTCTTTTCCATCTCCCACTTCTTCCTGCACTCCTTCTTTCTTTTGATTACTTCCCACACTTCTGCATTCCACCACCAGCTTTCCTTATGTACCTTATTTCCATACCTGGCTCGGCCACATATCTTTTCTGTAGTCCTAACACATGCTGTTTTTAGGCGCTGCCACTCTTCTTCAACTCCACCTATTTCTTCCTCTTCTTGGGGTGCTAGAGCCCTGAGTAATTCCTTGAACTGCTGTACTTTCTCTCCAGTCAACGTCCAGGTCTTCAGCCTGGTCTCTGTTGACCTTAGAGCCTTCTCTGACCACCGCTTGCAGCTGATTGTGGCAACTACTGGTTTATGCTGTGAACCGACTGTTTCACTGGGGATGACTTTGCAATCATGGATTCTACCCCAGTGCCTTTTCCTTACTAGGAGGAACCTGAGCATGAGGAAATTTATAAAACAGCCTTGATAGCTAGGAATAAAGTCCAAGCTATAAACCGATTTGCTCTTTCTGGTCTAACAATGTTTTGGGGTGTTTGACAGGTCCCAAATGGTACTGAATCAGTTGGACAGGAAAACAAGAAAAATGTCTCATGTTTATCAAATGATACATAAAATTCAGTGCGTACCAAAGTTATATATTCCTTGTTGTAAAGGAAGTATAGGCCTCCTCAAAATCAATTGCATGTAGAAGAGTCATGGGACAGCATACGTATCTGTTGACCTCAGCAGATCCAAATATAGAGAATTTTTTAAAACATGAGGAGAGGAAGTTGAAGATGACTTCTCTGCTTAGTTTAGTGAAGCATTTCAGTGTCAAGTGAGAATAAAAACCAAACCAGAAGTAGACAAAAATCAGACAGCAAATGAATGTGCCAGAAAACAAAGGACGAATGTAAGGAAAAGGATGACATGATAAAAAAAGATATTTAGAAAAGTCATAAACATACTGACAAGTACAGAGATCGCCTGGTACAACCTCGCGGTGACCAAGATTTGACATAGCAATGGTTAAGGTGAGCTGAACTGAAAGCAAAACAGAAAAGGCTAATAATGGCTGCCCAGGATGATGGACTACATGCATGCTGAGTTACAAAGTCCATTGAAAAGGTGGGAGAGACAAATACATGCAGGTTCTGTAAACAAGAACTTAAAACTTTCACACATCTTGATGCTGGGTGAGACACAGTCGTTGCAGAGGAGCTGAGAAGCATTGGGAACACGAGCCACAAAGCATTATAAAGAACAATGAAGTTTACATCATGCGGGATCACCCATTACCAACAGATTAAAAAATAGATGTTAGAAAACCAGATATAGAAGTCCATGAAAGAAAGACAAAAGCAGCATCGATCATTGAACTTCCTGCACCCAGTGACTACAGTGCCTTACGTACAAAGAGACACAAAGTCATAAAATACCAAGATTTGCAGGAATAAACAAGAACAATTTGGAAGAAAGATACTTAGTTCCTATAGTAATAGGAGAAATGAACCTAATAAGAAAGAATTTACAGTTGTACTTTGATATGCTACCAACACATGTAGCCCCACATGAATTATAGAAGGAGGCAATTCTGGGCACATTGCAAGTGCTGAGAAGAGCACCCTTGACTATCATTAAATAATGAAACAAAACTAATTTTGTGAACTCTAACTGAACCCTAAATTAGGATTGTGAGTCCATTTCTGTCATGGTATTAAAAAGCTAAAAGAGTTGGAGAAATTAAATCAAGAGAAAGCAATCTGTTTAGAGTGTGTGTATTGTGGGTCTTACCTGGAGCAGAGGACCTTCTTTGCAAAAACCAGTCAGTTTAGAGCTGGTGTATAGCATAACTTATCTAACTCGGCTCTTTTTTTTTTTTGCGGATAGTAATGAGTTTAGACCTTGTGAGCATCGCTGTTTATCTGGCCTCATAAGCTGTTCATTGCAGAAACAAGTCGGTCTAGGGCTGTTGTATAGTGGGATGGACATAACCTCAGGTGCCCTTCATTGGCAAAAGTAATTTGTTTAGATTTAGTGCATATTGGGATTGATCTGACATCAGAGGCTCTTCCTTACAGAAACCAGTCGGTTTATAGACCATACATACTGGTGCCTACCTGATCTCACAGGCACTTCACTGGTGCAAGTTATCAGTTTACAGCTGGTGCAAATCAGGACTTATCTGACATCAGAGGACATTTGTTGGAAAAAGCAGTCAGTTCAGACCTTATGTGTAGTGGATCTTTGTGGACCTCAGAGGCCCTTCTTTGCAAAAAGCTGTCCATGTAGGGTTGGTGTGTAGTGAGCCTTACCATAACCTCAGAGTCCTTTTGTTGCAGACAGGAATCAGTTTAGCATTGATAAGCAGCTTGGTCCCTACGCTGCCAAAATTAATCATTTTAAGGCAGGTGTGTAGCAGGACTTGCCGGAATTCAGAGGTCTTTTGTTCGAGAAAGCAATCATTTCTGAGCTAGTGCTTAACTGCAGTCTACAAAAAAAGAGCCTCTGAGGTGAGAAACGTCCTAATACACACCAACTGGAAATTGATAAATTTCAGCAACCAAGGGCCACTGACGTCTCAAAGGCCCTTTGTTCTAGAAGACAATTACTTACAAGCTGGGATGTATTGGGACCTACCTGACCTCAGAGACCCTTTGTTGCAGAAAGCATTCAGCTCTGAGCTGGCACACTGTCGGGCTTACTTGACTTACCTGACCTCACAGATGAGACTTGCTTAACCTCACAGGACCTTCATTTTAGAAAGTGTTCAGTTTCATGCGAGTGTATAGAAATTCTTACCTGACCTCAGAGAGCCTTGGCTGCAGAAAACAGTTTATTGTCGGTGCGTGGGTGAATTCACTACCTTCTTTAGCAGGCTATTCCACTCACCCAGAACCCTGTTAAAGAAAACAAAACTTTGTACATCTTTCCTAGTCATCACTCTGTTTTTAAAACTACACTCCTCATGTATCTTCAGCTGTTGTTTCTCTCCCGCTCTCTTTCACTGTCCTTATCTCAAATAAGTATAGTGAGATATTTGCATCATAGGGCACTGCTACGAATAACCCAACTCTCCATTACTGCAGTTTGTAAGAAAGACTTGCTCATATCAGATATTTGTACTTCCCCTGTAGTGGTGAAAGCACTTCCTATCCCAGACTTTCCCAACTTCTTTTATTCCTTTCTCACAGTGATTTTTCACATGCAGGTAAACTAAACTAAATTCTTCAAGAATTCAAAATGTATTGTATGCTGTACTTTGTCACCATAATGTAGATTTTTCTGGACGTTTCTATGCATTGTACATTTCTCCACATTAAATTGAAATCTTTATACATCAGAGTTTTAGTTTTTCCCCCTTCTTCTATCCGAGTTATAACCTAAACACACAGTCTTCCTTCTCCTCTAAATACCCCACAAAACTTGCTTCACATCCCAGACCATTGCTTGTCAGCTTTGGTCCCCCAGACATGGGGAAACACTATCAGCAAATCTAAAAGCAATCCCACCTTTCCAGAAATTAAGATCCTATCTCAAAAAAAAATATCTGTTTGAAAAAGCTACATGTAAATGCTTCCCACGACAACAAATCACATGAAAACCATAACTAACTACCCCTTCCATGACAGGCTGTCCAAGTAAGTTGATACTGCTCTGTCTTCCACATCCTTTATGTCTCTATATTTACCCTGCCTCTATTTTAGTAATGATATTTACCCTCTTCTCTTCCCCTCCCTCGGGACGGTGTGCCCTTTTTTAAAATTTTTGCTTCTCTTTACTTCTTAACCATTATGCAAACTGCAAAAACAGAAAGAAAAGCGGTTTTGTTTATAGTCTCTCTCATGACTTTCTGTTCTACTGACCCGGTATATTCTCTAATTTATTTATTTTAATTATATATACTACATTGACCAATTCCATTTATTTGTCTGGTTCTTCAACTGCTGTGATATTCATTGAGTTTTTTTACTACTTGGGTTGAATCTGAATATGTTCTTGGTGAATCAGCCTTCTGTCCCATTTAGCAAATGAAAATCAAATAAAGATTCAATACACCGCCATGTGTTTCCTCTCCATTGTCAACATATCTATCAGTTGCAAAAATGTGTCCTGCCAAGCCTCCATCACTGCCACTCAAAGAGATATTAAAGATGAGTCATTCTACTCTGGTCCTTGTGAAACCTGACGAGTAATCCCCTCCCTTCCCCTCTGAAGAAATCCCTTACTGTCATCATCTGCTGTGGAGTAGTCATATTTTTAACTGTGATTACTAACCTTTCTTCCCACTTTAGGTTGTGAAAATTTTGTAGGTGTCTTCTTTTCCCCCTGTGCTGCCATTGAGTTTTTTATAATATCTGAAAATGTGAAGTGAAGCCATTTTGTCGGTATACTTAAAGTGACTAAAAAGCATCACAGAAAGCTATCAATAAAAAGTATGTTTAAGTCTGACTGTGCTATCACAATATTAGGATCAGTAGAACTGCTTACAAATCCAATGGATGGACTGGATTCCACTGCCTTTATTTTACATTTTCAAATTATCACACTTTAAAATAATAGTAGAACAGTCTAACTTCCCATCTTTGAGTTATTTGTATGGAACATATAAGAGCTAAAAACTCTCATAGGAATAGAAGGCTAGGCTTCTTAACATCCTTAGAGAGAGAGAGAAATAGCCTAGTAAGTACATACGACCTTTCAAGTACACAGACGTGGTGGTACACACCATCTCCTTTAAATCTAATTATTCATCTAAGCAGATGAAATGTGTCCTAACCAGCTTGAAATGAGTTATAACTATAAACAAAGATATGTTGATAGTGAAGCAGTCAAATAACTGATAATGATCATTAGATATGAATAACAGACACGGGGTTAATAGCATGAGATTCCAGACATCTAACTGAACTGAACATGTTGAAAAATGCGTACACCTTTTTTTTAATCTTACCACTTTAACACCAGGAGGGATGCACCAGAAAAAGAAAGGTGATGATTTTCTCCGTTTCTTAGCAAACCTCTTGAATGGTCATTTAATTCATATAAAAAAGTCATAGGTAGTTCTTTTTCTGTCTAATTTTAGCTCTGTAAAACACCCTCATTTCTGCTTGTCTAAGAACCACACCAGAAACTATGTTGCAGTGTAGAATGTTTCAGTAAGTTCCACAGTGACATCAGAACATTATGACATCATCACAGTGAGAAGCTGTGGAATTAACATTTAAAGGCATACAGCCAGATGTATTTCCCTTACTTGTGTGCTATATCTCAACACGTGCTGTAATGGCATAGATTATTTAGTTCTTGTCTAAATTTCTCCAAATAAAGTACTTACTTTTAAAATGTATACCACATAAAATAAAATAAATGATTTTCAATGCTGTTATTTTATTTATTGTTATCATAATGCAAATGCAAATATCAGTGTATAAACAGAGATATGCATACTTAGTTGTTACTATGATATACAGTATCATAAGAAAGGTTCATTTTATAGCTGAAACATAAACCATAATGCATTCAGGCATACTTTTTGTTCTAAATGTTAGTGTACAACATACATGCATACATACATAACAAGACCATGGGGGGAGTACACAAATTTTGAAGATTAGATTAAAATGACTTGTTTTGTTCTTTCATTGTCATAGGAACTATGCACCAATTTAGAACAAAATGAAGTTATACTTACTTTATAAAAACACATCAATATTCTAATGTGGCTGGATGAAAAATACTTAAAAAGCATTTATACTTTTTATGGAGTAATGGTATAAATGGAAATATATCAATCACTATTGACTAGTTACAAAGAATTCAGTTGTTTGCTCCTTTGAAATAAAAAAAGAAAAGATGTCAGGGGTAGTTCTCTTACCACTAAAAAAAGACAGCATTCACTAAATGTTATATTTTTTTGGCAAGCTGATTTTGGTGAACATCATAATTGTATATCTTGTTTGATTGATATATCTATTAATGTTGGTGCTAATTAAATGCAAGTATTAATAACAGGATGTACTTATTCCAACAGTCCGTACTGAAAAGAGAATTAAGAATGAACTATAGTCAGGGAAAATTACTTAAAAGTACATCCCGTGGTTCACAGTGAGCATGCGTGGTTACAATTCTGAGTTTCTGGGTTAAATAGCAGTTCTAGACTTATTCTCACTTTCAGAATGAGATACGTTGGATGTCATATACTTAGCAAACTCCATGTCATCAAATTGATTTTAAACCATAAATTCTCAAACATTTCTATTACACGTAAGTTCGTGAGATGAACAAAAGCATATGGTGGGTGGCTAGTGGAACCTGAAGACCTGTAAATGTGAGTCACTAGGTGTGTGCGGTAATGCCATCCATGATGCTGTGGCAAGCTGTGAGCCATGAGCAGTGCCTGTGAATAATCTGTGAGAATCCATAAAATGGGATTTCTAGAATCGTTTAGCAGACACACACTTGAAAAGTACTGGACAACTTCTTGAATGTCAACCACAAGCTCACCAAAAATATAGGTTCTGTTGAGATGCTCTTTACGGGATTGAGAACCCTTTCAGCTTAAAAAAATAAAGCACACAGATAGTATGAATTGAGTGAAATTATTTAATTATTTATCCTTAACATGTTAACCAGGAAATCCTGATGAGGTCAACATCTGCCTGTAAAGAGCTGTTCGTGCAAATGATAAGTTCCTACACAAAGAAGCAGAACTCGGCAAACAAAGGCTCAGGCTCTCTGTACCCATTGGTCTATACCTCTTTGCCTCAGGAACTATCAACATAAGATGAAAAAATATTCATTACAAACCAGTATTTTTAAAGATTAATTAAGCCAGTATTTTGCCACAGGCCAGACTGTCTTGCAGGAAAAGTCTATTATGAAAGGTAACAAGCAAATCACGTAGAAAACAGATGTCATGTTCAGGAAACTTGCTACCAGAGGTGTAGCAAGCTAAAACTGCACCTGGGTACCATCTCCCAGTCCAGAGCCCTTTCCCCTCCAAAAACTCCTCTCTATAACAAAAGAACTGTTCTTTCATAGGTTCATAGGTTCATAGATAGGTACTAGGCTAACGGTCCAAGTGCCTATGCAAGACTAGCCAGCAAGGTACCATAGGTTACACCACCCAAGAAAGTTATTTTCCTGTGCTACTGTCCAGCAGAGACACAGAAGTGATCCCTGGGGTGTATTTCCTATTTCCCATCCACTCATCGAGATTTTCTTGAAAAGTGCTAATGGAAAACTTTTCTTGACATAGATGGGTAGCTTGTTCCAGAGTATATGAAGTCTCTGGGACAGGAATTGATCCCTCCAGTGTGTCCTGTTTATTGTGGTGACAAGGTTTAGGTCCTTAGAGTGTGTAGCTCGGAGGCATTGTAATTTCTTTAGGTGTAGCATGTCTAACAGCTCTGGGTTTGACATAGCTTTATATGTTAAGCAGAGATCACCTACTGATATGCTACAGAGTACAACTGGAGTTTTTTGAGGCGGTCATAAAGAGCAAAAAAAACTCTTTCTTCTTTTAAACTACACTTTATACAATGCACACAGCACTGCTGTGCTCAGTTAAAAATAAAAAATAAGCTCTTTTTTTTACATTTTCACTGTAACAGACAAGCAATTGATACAGTTAATACCACACACGAAGGACTACAGTGCTTTATTTTGATTGCAAATACTGGATACACTTAATAAATAAAATAAATAAATAATAAATAAATAATAACACACACAAAGGACTGCAGTGATCTGTTCTGATTGCAAATACTGGACCAGCATTTTTGTGCTGGATTGCACTAAACAACAATTGGGATTGACTGATCACTTCCACAGCACTTTACTCTTGGGGGTCTGCCAGGTCCCCTTGTCCTATCCTAGTTATTCTACTACCTGCTGCAATACCAGTAAGTGCATCAGAGAGGAAGAAAAATTAAAACGAAGAGAGGCAGGAGTCAATCTTAGATCTGAATGAATAAACACATTTTTCATTTTAAATTTTATTTTATTGTTTTAATTTATAGGTTCACAGATAAGTTCTAGGCTAGCTGGCCTTTTGAGCCATTTTAAACTTAGCCAGTTTCCCTTATTGTGCATGAATTAACCCATTCCACTTGGTGTTGGATTGGCCTTACCCATTCCATGGTCAATAATTATCACTTACTCCAGGTAAGAATAACTGTGACCATATACCACAGAGTATTTGAGGGGACCTATGCATAGGTAACGCAGAATAACTGTGACCATATACCACAGAGTATTTGAGGGGACCTATGCATAGGTAACGCAGAATAACTGTGACCATATACCACAGAGCATTTGAGGGGACCTATGCATAGGTAACGCAGAATAACTGTGACCATATACCACAGAGCATTTGAGGGACCTATGCATAGGTAACGCAGAATAACTGTGACCATATACCACAGAGTATTTAGGGGACCTATGCATAGGTAACGCAGAATAACTGTGACCATATACCACAGAGCATTTGAGGGGACCTATGCATAGGTAACGCAGAATAACTGTGACCATATACCACAGAGCATTTGAGGGGACCTATGCATAGGTAACGCAGAATAACTGTGACCATATACCACAGAGCATTTGAGGGGACCTATGCACAGGTAACGAGAATAACTGTGACCATATACCACAGAGTATTTGAGGGACCTATGCATAGGTAACGCAGAATAACTGTGACCATATACCACAGAGCATTTGAGGGGACCTATGCATAGGTAACGCAGAATAACTGTGACCATATACCACAGAGTATTTGAGGGGACCTATGCATAGGTAACGCAGAATAACTGTGACCATATACCACAGAGCATTTGAGCGGACCTATGCATAGGTAACGAGAATAACTGTGACCATATACCACAGAGCATTTGAGGGGACCTATGCATAGGTAACGCAGAATAACTGTGACCATATACCACAGAGCATTTGAGGGGACCTATGCATAGGTAACGCAGAATAACTGTGACCATATACCACAGAGCATTTGAGGGGACCTATGCATAGGTAACGCAGAATAACTGTGACCATATACCACAGAGTATTTGAGGGGACCTATGCATAGGTAATGCAGAATAACTGTGACCATATACCACAGAGCATTTGAGGGGACCTATGCATAGGTAACGCAGAATAACTGTGACCATATACCACAGAGTATTTGAGGGGACCTATGCATAGGTAACGCAGAATAACTGTGACCATATACCACAGAGCATTTGAGGGGACCTATGCATAGGTAACGCAGAATAACTGTGACCATATACCACAGAGCATTTGAGGGGACCTATGCATAGGTAACGCAGAATAACTGTGACCATATACCACAGAGTATTTGAGGGGACCTATGCATAGGTAACGCAGAATAACTGTGACCATATACCACAGAGTATTTGAGGGGACCTATGCATAGGTAACGCAGAATAACTGTGACCATATACCACAGAGTATTTGAGGGGACCTATGCATAGGTAACGCCGAAGACACGCTCATCAGTAGTACAAGAGGCGGTCCTGCGCCATCACCCATCCATCGATCAAAGTTGCGCTTGAATATGAAAAGTGATGAACTTTGTTATGTAGATGGAGAGTCTGTTCCCGAGCAGAGGTATCCTCTGCAAGATATAACTCCCCTCTAAACTGCTCTGTTTATGTTGCAGAAGAAGTTTAGATCAATAGACAAAGTATTTCAGATATCATTTGACTTACTGATATTTAGTAAATCTATCAGTATTGGGTCAGAGGATGCCTTGATGCCAGACATAGGTTAACTCTTAGCAGTCTGTAAGATACTGAGTATAGATATTGCCAACATATTGGCTGACAGATTCAGTGCCAACTTTACCCCTCCCTCCCCCAAAGGACCAATCACGATACCAGAAGAATGCCAGGCACCCAGCATTACTGCAACACAGGTTAAAGCTGCATTGTCCAAGGGCAAGAATACAGCTTCCATGGGACCCGACAATAACCCTGGCTGTGTTCTACATGAACTACAAAGTTAACTGGCACCACATCTGTGTGCCCTGTTCAATCACAGCCTCACCTTAGACTTTGTCCCTACATAATGGTGCACTGCTACAGTTATCCCTCACCATCAAGGGGAAGCGATTAGAGACCATGAGAATTATCGCCCGATTAGCCTGACAAGTCTGATATGTAAGCCTATGGAGCGCATCATCATGGACTTAATTAACAAGGATATACAGAATCTCCAAACTCTAGATCCCATGCAATTTGGTTTTGTGAACAGTAGATCATGCCTGCTCAACCTGGTTGATTTCTTTGAATCAGTCACCAGAGCTGTGGATGAGGGCAAGGCAGTTCATACAGCCTACTTTGGTCAGGCCAAGGCCTTTGATACCATTCCTCACTCAGGAATTATTGATAGACTCACCAAACTAGGTATCCACCTCTACATCATTAGGTGGGTTGCAAATTGGTTCACAGATAGAACCCACAGTGTGAAAGTAGCAGACTCCAAGTCAGACTGCCAATCAGTCACGGGTGGAGTCCCACAGGGATCGGTCCTGGGTCCTCTCCTGTTTGGCATCTACTTCTCAGAAGTCCAGTCCAACATGGAAGGACTCTGGCTGGCCAAGTTCACAGACAATTGCAAGCTGGGAGTCATTATTAGCTCCCCAAGTGATGTAGACATTCTACAGAAAGACTTTCCTGAGACCAACGACTGGTGTCAAAACTATGGCATTAAGCTTAATGCCAAAAAATGCATCATCATTCTCTTTGAGAATAACTGAGTTCCCACTAATTACCATATTGATGGCAGCCCACTGAATACTAAAGGTGTTATTAGAGATCTAGGGACACAGGTTGACAGCAACCTCTTCTTCGACCACCACATTGCCACTGTGGTCAGAAAGTCCTTCTGTGTGGTACATCTCATTACCAAGGGTTTTGCATCCAGGAAGAAAGAGGTCATCATCTCTGTCTACTCTTCCCTCATTAGACCAATCATTGAGTATAATGCTGCATTTAGCATGTACCTCACTAAACACCTACAACAGCTGGAAAGGCCACAAAAGTACCCCACAAAGAGGATCCTAGGCCCAAAACACATGCCCTACATGGACAGACTAAAGAAACTCCAGCTTTTCTCTGTATCATATCATTTATTAAGAGCTGATCTCTGCATGACTTAGAAAGCCATGTCTGACCCAGCCCTGTTAGAAATGTTACACCTAAAGAAATCCCAATCCTTTTGGACCACAGATTCCATGGACCTCAACCTCATTATCACAATCAACAGAACATGCTGGAGGGATAGTTTCATAACCCAGAGACTGATCATGCTCTGGAATAGACTTCCCATACATGTCAAGCATAGCACCTCACTGGCCCTTTTCAAGAGAAATCTTGATAAGTGGATGGGAAATAGAAAGTTCACACCGGGGATCACTCCAGTGGCTCTACTTGAAAGAAGCATGGGGAACTAATGGTGGCATGATGCCAAGGCACTTCTATGGGCTAGGCTTGTAAAGACTCCAGGGCCATTGACCTAGTACACACCTATGAATCTATAGTGACAGGGATTTGAGTTGGTCCATTTAGGGCATGCTGTTTAGGCCTTGAATCCTTTTAGTAAGGTATCTCTGAGGATATTCCAGGTGTTGCATGTCTCTGGACAGATGCATGCCAAAGGAGGTATTATACTTTATGAATGGCCTAATGAGGGCTGTGTAAAGGGGACAATGTCATCCTTAGATCTAGACACAGTCTCTTTGTTTATGAACTGTGCAATGTAGAATGGCTTTTTTACAACAAGGGACACATGTTGGTCAAAAGTTTCATAGTTTCATAGTTTCATAGTATAGTACTAGGCTATCTGCCCTGGGGCATTTGTAAGCCTAGCCATAGTGATGTGGCTTTTGCCACCCCATGAAATGGTACAAAAAATGTACAGAATAAATTTAGAATACTGTGCCTCTGTCTAGTAGTGACACAATGAAGGTCCCCTTATATAATAGAGTTTACTGTGCCCCTGTCTAGCAGTGACACAGATGTGACCCCTGGGGTAAACTTACAATCTCCCATCCACTCATCAAGATTTCTCTTGAAGAGAGTCAGTGAGGGGCTCTGCCTAATACGAACTGGGATCTTGTTCCAAAGCATGGGAAGCCTCTGGGTTATGAATCTATCCCTCCAGCATGTCCTATTCATACTTGTGCCGTGGTTTAAGTCTTTAGCTCTCGTGGTCCTGATGGATTTGGATGTTTTGAGGTGGAGCATGTCCATCAGATCCTGATTGGACATGGCGTTGTACGTCAGGCAGAGATCACCTCTGAGCAGGTGGTATGCTACTGAATAGAGCTGAAGTTTCTTTAGTCAGGCAGAATAAGACATATGTTGGAGACCCTAGATCCTCTTGGTGAGGTACTTTTGTGGTCTCTCCAGCTGTTGCAAATGCCGGGTGAGGTACATACCAAATGGGGCATTGTACTCAATCATGGGTCTGATGAGGGAGGAATATAGGGGTACAATGACATCCTTGGATCTGGATGTGAATCCCTTCATGATGAGGTGTGCAAGGTAGAATGTTTTTCTAACCACTTTGGCAACGTGGGTGTCAAATGAGAGGTCGCTGTTGACTTGGGTCCCTAGGTCTCTGATTACTTTTTCTGTACTCAGTGGGCTGCTGTCTATGTGATAATTTGTGGGTACTTTGTTTTTCCCAAAGGGGATGACTATACATTTTTTGGCATTTAGTTTAAGGCCGTGACTCCGGCACCAGTTGTCCGTTTCTGTGAGGCCTTTTTGTAGGATGTGTGTGTCTGCTGGTGTATCGACTATGGCGCCTAGTTTGCAGTCATCTGCGAACTTTGTCAGCCACAGCCCTCCCATGTTTGCTTTAACATCTGAGAAATAAATGCCGAACAAGAGGGGTCCCAGGACAGATCCCTGTGGGACACCACTTGTGACTGGCTTTGAGTCTGACATGTTCCAGTGATTTTAACTTCATGGGTTCTGTCCTTTAGCCAGTTTGCAACCCATCTAGTGACATAAGGGTTTACTTTTAAGCTGTTGAGCTTATCTATGATGCCTGAGTGGGGTATTGTGTTGAAGGCCTTAGCCAAGTCCAGGTATGCTGTATGGACTGCTTTGCCTTCATCAATGGCTCTAGTGACTGTTTCGAAAAAGTCAACCAGGTTTAAAAGGCAGGATCTGCCCTTTACAAAGCTGAACTGGGTGGGGTCAAGTGTCTGTAGGTCCCCTATGTCTCTGTTTATGAGTTCCATAATGATTCTTTCCATAGCTTTGCAGACCAGGCTAGTTAAGCTTATGGGGAGGTAGTTTCCAGGGTCTGTAGAGGCACCCCCCTTGTGGAGTGGGACCACTGTTGCTGTACGCCAGTGTTCAGGTACATATCCCGAAGTAAGGCTAAGGTTAAATAGCATTTTTATCTGTGGGTTTAGCTCCTCTTGGAGTTCACGTAACACGCAACCCGGGATACCGTCAGGTCCCATTGATGCTGTGTTTTTTGCTTTGTTTAGGGTGGTTCTCACTTGGACATCTGAGATGACAGGGAGATTACATTCAGCTGGGATAAGTATTTCTTCTTTTGGGGGTGAAGGAGGTGAGAAATTTGCACTGAACCTGTCAGCCAGAATGTTGGCAATATCTGTGGGTTCAGTGTATTTTTTGTTGTTGTGAACCAACTCTGAGCATATCTGAGGGTTTTCACCCAGGTTTCTAACATAGCTGAAGAAGGCTTTGTGGTTATCTTTAGTGTCCTTAGTGATTTTTCTCTCAAAGTTGGCCTTGGATGTTTTGATGAGAGAACGTAGTTTTCTGCTAATGTTGATCAGAGATGTCTTCCCTTCATGGGATTTTGCTCTGACGTGCAGTAGCTTCCTTCTTTTGTTATACAATTTGTTTATGGCTGAGGTCCACCAGACAGGATGCTTACCTTTGGTGGAGAGGAACTTGGATTTGTTTGGGATTGCATGATCCATGCATTCTTGGAGATGTCCATAGAAAGCATTTGTGAAGGATTCGGCATTGTGGGATGTGGTATCCACTGGCACAGTGGGCTTAAAGGATACCATCTCAGTCTTAAGAAGAGTGAAGTCTGCTTTTGAGAAGATTTTCACTGTGGTCTTTTGTGCTGGGGGTGGAGGTGGGATATGTATATCCAGGGTGATTAGTTTGTGGTCAGATCTCACTAGTGAGGGGTATACTTCTGGTGTGGAGCATTTTGTCCCCATGTTTGTGATGATCAGGTCTAGTATATTATCTCCCCTAGTGGGAGAGGTGACTAGTTGTTCCAGTGCATTTGAATTTATGAATTACAGGAACCTTTGGGCTAGGGTATTAGGGCTAGAATAATGTACCCAATCTATGTTTGGGTAGTTGAAGTCTCCCAGTATGATGGTATTTTGTGATACATTCATATCCTCCAATGTCTTCAGGAAGGCTGAGTGGGGATCTTGAGATTGGGAGGGTGGTCTGTAACATGCTACCAGTTGTGTAGCAGTTTTGCCTATGGTTAGTTGCACCTGTATGGTCTCTGATGCTTCATGTGTTGCTGCTAACCTGGAGGTGTGGGTGTCCTTGATGAATATGGACACTCCCCCTCCCTTTGTGGTTCGGCCTGGGTTTTGGGGCCGAAAAGCATGATAGGAGGTATAGCCTGGTAGCACTGGGGTGCTCTCAGGAGCCTTGAACCAGGTTTCAGTTACTGCACAGATGTCGATGTTCTCCATGCTGAGGAGTGCATCAAGTGCCTGCATCTTGAGATTTAGACTTCTGGCGTTGAGCAGCATTACCCTTAGTTTTTTTCCATTTTTGTTTTCTAAGGAGGTGGGTTTGTCTTCTGAGCCTTGCCTAAAAAAGGCACTATGGGGGTGGCAAGAGCCTTAGCCAATATCCGGAAGCCCAGTGGTGACAGGTGTAAGCCATTCCTTGCAAAGCAGCGTGGCTTGTCCAACATGTCATCCCAGGCAGACAGACATTGGATCCCCTTAGAATGACACCAGTACTTGAGCCAATTGTTAAAGCTGATCATCTTGTCTTTGTATTGTGGTATCATTCTTAGTGAGGGCAAGATGCTGCTCAGGGTCAGTGTCATACCAGCCTGGGCTACATAATCGGAGAGATCCTCTATGTCTCTTTTCATGTAGTCCAGGGAGGTATGTCTCAGGTCATTCACACCAGCATGGACAATGACGGAGTCATATTTGTACTTGCTTTGGATTGACTTGAGTGTGTGTGTTATGTGGCGGATCCTAGCTCCCGATAGACAGCTCACAGTCACTTTCTCCTTGTTCAGCCTGGTCAGCGGGACATCAGTGTGTCTGACTATAGAGTCACCTATTACTAGTGTTTCAGGCAAGGTGTTTGGCCTTAAGGACTGTGATTGTTTGACACACTGATTTATTGAAGTATGTGTTGCATGTGTTTTGTTTTGAGGTGGTGGATTATTGGATGTCTGCTTTGGGAGCCTCTGTTGTTTTGGTAAGTTTTTTATTAGAGCCTCCGAGTATGTCTTTGTGTTTTTATGTGTTTGGTTTGCAGTTGTGGTAGGTCTATGTGGGACTGGGATTGTTGTGTGTGTGGTTGCCATCTCCTCCTGTCTGGTCATGCCAGCCCTGACTTGAGAGAGTTCAGCCTCCAGTTTGGCTATATAGTTGCATCTCTCACATATATTTGTGTTTGTTGGGAGGAGGAGAGGGTTATCTGTGTACATGAGACAATTGTAGCATTGTTTCAAGATACCCAGATTGACCAGCTGAATTGGAGACGACGCCAGTAATCTACCACTCGACATGCTAGAACAGTATAAGAGAGTGCTGTACCTTTACGGGAAGTGGATATTCACAGGGGTGGTAAGTAGATGTAGTGCTTTACTTAGCGTGAGAGTGCTTACTTAGTAGAGAAGTATTGAGAACAAGTGCTAGGCTTATAATACAGTGAGTATTCTGGTTATACTAAGAGTAGAGCTTCCTTAAGGGAAAATTTGAAGAGCAGACTTGGCGGAGCCAGAAAAAGTTTAACCTTGTTTAACCGGCGCTGCGCTATGTGCACAACCGCACAAAGCCGTGCAAATGCGGATTTTAAACAGTGAACTACAAAAGAGCTAGAAATGGTCCAAAACAACCAATTACTACAGCTTCTTGTGCTGAGGTCACTTCCTACAGGGACAGGTAGGCTGCTCAAGGCTCCCCACTCCCTCTGGTGAGCAAAGAAACTTCCTTCTATCCAAGTAAGGTAATGGACAACACAGGAACTACACCACAGCCCAGAATACAGCAATGCCTGTAAACTGGTCTAAACTAGTCGAGGAGAGGTGGGAAAACAAGGATTATTTTTTTGTTTTTTTTTTTGGTAGAAACACACAGAAAATGCAGAAACAGTGATAAATTAGTTACACAGGCTAGCACACTTTAGTGGGCAGCCTCCACAGTTAAATTAAACAAACAAACAAACTTTCGATCAAATTAGACTAAAATGTAACTTTAAGTGCAGATTTTAAAATAATGCAGCAAACAGTTAAAAAACAGTTCAAGCTAGTTCAGGGTAAGCTACAGAAGCTATTCCAAGTGAAAAAAAGCAAAGATACTTAAATCCAGAAAGTAGTCGCTTTTCTGAGTTCCCTGCTGCTAGGACCACTCTGCAGAACCACAAGGAGCTTGTCTGAGCAGTATAGCCAGAAAAAAACACCCAGAGGCGGATTTTAAACAGTGAACTACAAAAGAGCTAGAAATGGTCCAAAACAACCAATTACTACAGCTTCTTGTGCTGAGGTCACTTTCTACAGGACAGGTAGGCTGCTCAAGGCTCCCCACTCCCTCTGGTGAGCAAAGAAACTTCCTTCTATCCAAGCAAGGTAATGGACAACACAGGAACTACACCACAGTCCAGAATACAGCAATGCCTGTAAACTGGTCTAAACTAGTCGAGGAGAGGTGGGAAAAAAAAGGGTTATTTTTTTGTTTTTTTTTGTTTTTTTGGTAGAAACACACAGAAAATGCAGAAACAGTGATGAATTAGTTACACAGGCTAGCACACTTTAGTGGGCAGCCTCCACAGTTAAATTAAACAAACAAACAAACTTTCGATCAAATTCGACTAAAATGTAACTTTAAGTGCAGATTTTAAAATAATGCAGCAAACAGTTAAAAACAGTTCAAGCTAGTTCAGGGTAAGCTACAGAGGCTATTCCAAGTGAAAAAAAAGCAAATATACTTAAATCCAGAAAGTAGTCGCTTTTCTGAGTTCCCTGCTGCTAGGACTACTCTGCAGAACCACGAGGAGCTTATCTGAGCAGTATAGCCAGAAAAAAACACCCAGAGGCGGATTTTAAACAGTGAACTACAAAAGAGCTAGAAATGGTCCAAAACAACCAATTACTACAGCTTCTTGTGCTGAGGTCACTTCCTACAGGGACAGGTAGGCTGCTCAAGGCTCCCCACTCCCACTGGTGAAGCAAAGAAACTTCCTTCTATCCAAGTAAGGTAATGGACAACACAGGAACTACACCACAGCCCAGAATACAGCAATGCCTGTAAACTGGTCTAAACTAGTCGAGGAGAGGCGGAAAAACAAGGATTATTTTTTTGTTTTTTTTAGTAGAAACACACAGAAAATGCAGAAACAATGATAAATTAGTTACACAGGCTAGCACACTTTAGTGGGCAGCCTCCACAGTTAAATTAAACAAACAAACCAACTTTCGATCAAATTTGACTAAAATGTAACTTTAAGTGCAGATTTTAAAATAATGCAGCAAACAGTTAAAAAACAGTTCAAGTTAGGCCACTGTCCACATGAATTCCCAAATCCTGAACAAATGAATTAACTCTTTTGGGTGTATTGTCAATGTAGTAGTGCCCTGAAGTAGATGACTTCCCAAAGGATACAGCAGTGCATTTTCTAGCATTTAGTTTCTGTCCATGACTTTGGCACCCATTATTTATTTGGAACAAACTTTTCTGATGGATGGTTAAGTCATTTAGGGATGCAATGACTGTTCATAGCTTGTAGTTATTTGCAAACTTATTCAGCCTGAACCCTTTGGTACTGGCTTTTACTTCAGAAAAGTAGATAGCAAACAGGACAGGTCCCAACATAGAACCCTGAGTAGCTCCACTGTTGACTCGTCTCTTTGAGGGGGCAATTTCCCCTATTTTGATTCACTACTTATAACCTACATATTATGTAATTTAGCTACTATTTCTTGCATTTGTATCATGTTTATAGTATTTTATATTCTATTTAAAACTAGTTTTTCTTCATTCTGGACCTAATGATTTACCACTTAACCTCATCTTTAATAGACTGAATAGCCACCATTAGGGAGGTTCATCATTTAAATATTTTATAAATATTTGGGAAGGACTAAATCTAATGTGAACATTTTAAAAGAAACTCACTTAATGGAAGAAATTCTGCTAAATAGTTTTGGATATGAAATGTTACCCTTCACTTCTTTTTAAGAAGAAAAGAGAAGACCTGTTGTAGTACTTCGGAAACAAGAATGCATTCTTCCTAAATTAAGCACTTTTAGTAATGACAACCATATGCTGAATGTTTTTGAATTTTAAAATAATATGTGCATAGTTGATCACTGGATTCCAGGATTGGCACCACCAGTGGTGAGGTACCAGGATGAAGCCCTGACTATGGCCACGGGGACCCAACTTTCATTAGCAGCTCTTGATAGTGCATACAAGGGAAGGCGGAGAGGAGCATGCTGCACAGAGCCATAATCTCTTGGGGGGGGGTTGATGTTGCAGTCAGAGTCCTATGGGTGGGCTTGTAACTCATCAAGTCACAGGTGGAAGTTCTCATTAGTGAGTACATGGGACCATGCACCCAGCTAGCTAGGGCATTGTAAGTCCTTGTGGTTATGTGGGTAGTCTGCCTCTCTACCTGCAGTTGGGGTTATGAACTTATACAGAAGATATTGTCATTACTGCAATGCTGGAAAGGCCAGTATCCTAAATGTCTGCTTATTATGTTCCCCCCTAATTTCTGCCTCCCTAGGAGCTGTGGATTACCCACTCAAGTGTAACATGGAGAAGCTGAATGGTTGGCGAGCAGAGGGAGAAAAAGCACTTAGGAAAATGTTTATTAGATTCTAAGAATGGAAATTAAAATTGTTAAAAATATATTAATTATTAGAAAGTGGTTCTGTTACACCAAGATAATTGATTAGGATCCTGTGCTACAAAGCATCATCTAGCAAGAGTCCATATAAGAAAAAGTGAAAGGTACCTTAAAACCAGATGTTTTTCAGCACTCTTAGTGTTTGGATGTCACAATCCAGCTTCTGCTTCATATCAAAAAAGTGACTTCAGGGAGAACAGGCCAGGTTCATGTCAGTCCAGGGGCACCTTTCCAGCTGGCCAAGGGGACCCAGACCCTCAGCACTGATTCCTTTCACATAGTTAAGGGTGTGTGTTTATGTGTGTAGTGAACTAGAGGATCCAGGGCATTTCGCATTACAGTAAGAGGAAAAGTACATAAGTGATGTAAGAGATGACAGCTATATTACTAAACGCATTCAAACAACTCTGTGCCTACACATCCAGACAGATAACACTAAAGCAATGTGATACATCAACAATCAGGGGAGAAACAGTCTAGTCTGCAGACTGACAGTGCAAGTTTGGGAAACAGTCCAGGCAACAGAGCCGACCCTCAGGACATCATACACCCTATCACAGTAAAATATTGTAGAAGACAGGTTGAGCAGATCACCATTAGACCCCCCCCCCAAAAAAAAAAAAAAAAAATGAATGCACAGCAACCCCAGGATAGTAGAAACCAGATGACTTTGGCACATTATGGGTAGGTCTGTGTCTGTGCTTCTCTTTTAATACAACTCATCCTCAGGATGTAGGACAACAGTGTATCTTTTGACTAGTCAGTACTTATTTACCCTCCACAACATGTGTAGCAAATGTAAAAGCAGTACTGCTACCTCAAACAGCGAGCCAGTTGACACAGGAGAAAGAGTGTTAACAACACCCCAATGTCAGAAGTCTGGAAGGCTGAGAACATGCATGATTTAGTGGTTGTCCTTTCAGGCTTATGTTTTAGATGAAGTGCTACATGTATCGTTATTTCTGCCTGCTCGTGGTGAGGAAGCTTTCCTCAGCCCCTTTTCAGTGTCCATGCCCAGAAAGCACTTGGTCTGCCTTTATCATCGCAGCTCAGCCTGCCCCACCAGCAATTGCAAAACTGCCAAATAAAGCCACTGCCATGGTCCACTTTCTTCACAGAGTCATTTCAAGCCAAGACTAACACTTTTTTATTAAGGATACCTACCAGAAAAGTCTGCATACCACACTTGGTCTACAGTTATCATCCCAGCTCGAGTCCCCCTTCCCCCAGCAACTATAACAATGCCAAATAAAACCCCTGCTATGGTCCAGTTTCTTCCTGCAGTTATTTCCAGCAAAGAATACCACTTTTCTAATAAGGATACCCACCAGAAAGAATAGTTGTGTAAAATCTTACCATAACCACAGATGTCCTTCTTTTCCATGTTGCAGTATTCTAACATGTGGGATCCTCCGCCCAAGGTGACCCGAACATCCAGCTGATATACAAAAGCTTAGCCTGGCTGCTGTATGGTGCATGGAATGTCACACACAGGGATCATAAACCGTGGGCCATAAATGCAATGTCCACATACACAAACCTTAGAAGTGAATGCCCCAGATGGACAATAGTCTAAGCAAGCTGAAAGGATGCCATCCAGAATGGAAAATTCTTAGAGGGGGTAAGAGGTTGGGATAGGAATACTGCAACATGGAAGAGAAGGACATCTACGGTTATGTTAAGATTTTACACAGCTATTCTATGTCCTTCTATTCTCATGTTGCAGTATTATAACATGTGGGAGAGTACCAAAGCTCAGCATGTGTTACAGGAGGTGGAAGAGAATACAGTTTTCAAGAATCCATAGAGGATGGCTTTAGAAAATCCTGCCCTATCCCTAGAGATGCAGTCCAGTTTATAATGTTTAGTGAAAGTGTGGACTGATGACCATGTGGCTGCCTCTAAAATGGTGGCTGTATCTAGCCCTTTGAGAAAGGCCCCTGAGGAGGCCACAACTCTGGTGGAGTGGGCTCTGACTGTGAAGAGTAACTGTTTCCCATGGAAAGAGTAGCAGAAAAATATTGTTTTGGAAATACATGAAGATACCGTTTGTTTGGATACAGCTTTTCCCAGAACCCTGAGGTGAAAGGATACAAACAACGGGTTGGAATTTCCGATGTCCTTAGTCTTATCTAGATAGAATCAGAGTCTTCTGTGGACATCCAGGGAATGCAGCACTCTCTCACAGTCATTCTGAGGGGAAGGTCAGAGTCATCTGTGGACATCAAGGGAATGGAGCACTCTCTCTCACAGTCATTCTGAGGGGAAGGTCAGAGTAATCTGTGGACATCAAGGGAATGGAGCACTTTCTCACTGTCATTCTGAGGGGAAGGTAAGAGTCCTCTGTGGACATCAAGGGAGTGGAGCACTCTTTCACTGTCATTCTGTGGGGAAGGTCAGAGTCATCTGTGGACATCAAGGGAATTGAGAACTCTCTTGTGGTCATTCTGATGGGAAGGTCAGAATCTTCTGTGGACATCAAGGGAATGGAGCACTCTCTCATTGTCATTCCGTGGGGAAGGAAAGAAAGTGAGTAAATGAATAGACTGGTTAAGGGATAGTTCATTGACCACTTTAGGCATGAAGGAGGGGTTTGTACAAAGAGAGACCCTACCCTTATGAAAAATGAGGTGAGGTGGAAAACCATGAGTGCTTGTAACTCTGAGACTCTTCTGGCTGAAGTTAAGGCTATAAGAAGCACAGTATTCCAGGTACACATCTTTAAGGTGTCTGAAGCTGCTGGTTCAAATGGAGCAGGAGTGAGTTTCTCTAGAATCAAATTCAAATACCAAGGAGGGGGGATGGGTTTTCTCTGTGGTCTGATATAAAGGACCCCTTTGAGAAAGAGCTTCACCTCTAATCCAGATAGTAATGGTGGATTGAGAGGTAAATAAGCTGAGATTGCCGACAAATGGACTTTCAGTGAGGAGTATGAAAGTTCAGATTTTAGGAGCTCACACGAATAAGACAACTAGAGGTATATCCAAGTTGTATGTGAAGACACCAACTGGAGAACCTTTTCCATTTGGATAAGTAGGAATTTCTGGTAGTGGGTTTCCTGGCCTCCTGCAGGATAGGTAGCATGTCCTCTGAGTAAAGGTGTCTAAATGAGATCAGAAGTTTATTTATTTATTTTATTTATTTGCAGTTTGATTACCGGGGAAGTCCACTGGGCTGAATTGACCCATTTCAGTGGAGGCCCAGGGAGAAAGGCTCCAAGATGCATTATACAATTTACATACAACTGATAGTTAATATTAAAGATAATATTATGCAGAATAGTTACTCATAAATGCATTCAATATCATGCATAGTTAACAAATTCATTAAGCTTTAAGGTAGGGATCATACAGTTTCATTTGAGGAAAACAGATATGTGTTAGGTGTGGAAACAGTTTACATACAAACCTTTTAAGAAAATGTATATACGCTTTACATACACACATCAACAGTAGAATGCTATTTACAATATTTACAAGGTTGGGCTGTGTGAGGGTAGCTGTAGGAGTTGTTGAGAGCTTAGAGAGTAGCTATATAAATTGTTGAGAGCTTAGATAGGCTCATAGGAAGATAACTATGAGAGTTGTAGAGCTTGGGAACCAGAGAATGAACTCCCTTTGATTAGGTTGGGTGAAGGCAGGTACATTTCCATTTAGTGGGCAGTGTCTGAATAGTTGGGTTTTGAAGTTTTCTGAGTTTGGTATGGTTCTTAGTGAGGAGGGAGTTTATCATCAACAGGGTTAGTCTGAGAGTTTGCAGGTGTTGGTAAATAAGAGATTCCTTATGTTGTGTGATGAGGTCCACCTTGTGAGGCAACTTGTGGTGATTGCCCTTTGCTAGTGACAAAAGAAGAAGGAACCAGTGCTGCCATGGCCAAACAGGGGTCACCAGCAAGATTTTTGACTTGTCCTGCTGAATCTTCAGCAGGTCTTTATGTATAACTGGGAAGAGGGAATGCATACAGAAACATCCCCTTCCAGGAGACTGTGAAGGTGTCCACTCTCCAGGTTTGTGGTGAGGGGGACCTGTGGTTTATGTCCAGGAAAACATCTTTGTGCAACATCCATTCATGATTTTGAGACAATGATCTGTTGACAGCATCCACCTGATCATTGTTTTCTGATGAGATGCAAACTGCCTGTAGTGTTAACTTGCAGAGGGTAGCCAACTCCCATGCTTGGAGGGCCAGTCTATAGAGTAAATAAGACTTGGTCCCCCCCTAGCTTGTTGATGTACCACAGGACTGTGGTGTTGTCTGTAAAGATTTTGAGGGGACCTGGATGTATGAGGGGAAGGAATGCCTTCAGGCCTGGGAGAAGGGCAAACATTTTCCTGATGGTGATGCATTTTTTTCAAAGGTGGGGTTCCCATTGGCCCTGCTCCTTGAGTCCATTCATAGTGACCCCCCACCCCGGATCTGATGCATCTGTTGGACTGCAGTGAGAGGCTGTAATGGAAGTCCTGGATTCAGATGAATTTGCTGAATCCACCACCTGATTTTTTTCTTTAGACAGAGAAGAAATGGCACCTGGAACTCTCGTGGATGGGCGTGCTGAGACCATACATTCTTCAAAAACCATTGAAACTTCATCATGTATAGCTTAGTAAGAAGTAACATGGGGAGAGTGGCTGCCATCAGACCCAGCAGGTGAAGGAATTCCCTGGCTGAAATGCAATTCACTTGGAGCAGTTTTTGAAAGACGTTGATCTGTAAAGTGACCTTTTCTGGTGGGAGAAAGTATTTCATCAAATCCATTCTTATTCTAAAACCCAAAAAATATGGTGTTGGGAAGGAATAAGGGAGGACTTCAGAAGGTTGACTGTGAAGGCTAGAGGCTTTCAAGGAGGAAAATGGTCAACTGAAGGGGGCTTTGCAGGGCACGTGGATCCTCTGCCTGAAGGAGGAGGAAGTCCAAGTAAGTATGGGAAGATTTGAATGCCTTTTGTTCTGCAAAAGGCCACTACAGCAGATAAACATTTTGTAAATACCCTTGGTGCTGTAGACAAACCAAAGGGCAAGGCCATGAACTGATAGTGTGAAGATTGCACTGCAAAACACAGGAATTTGTGAAAGGCTGGGTGAATGGGTATGTGAAGATAAGCCTTCTTCAGGTCTAAAGTGGCCATGAAGGCACTGAATTTCAAGAGTGGAAGAAGGGTTTGTAGGGATAGCATACAGAAAGTGGGTACTTGCAGGAAGGGGTTTAAAATTGACAGGTCCAGGATGGGTCTGCATGGGCCCTCCTTTCTTGGGACTAGGAAGAGCATGGAATAGAGCCTTAACTTTCCTGTCCTGTGGGCAACCTTTGTATTGTGCCCTGTAGGAACAGATTTTGAATAACTTGGGGGATGAGATGAATTTGTTTTTTGTTTTTTGGAGGGAGGGGTATACCTTTTGGGGAAGGTTTTTCCTGCCAAGTCATAAAAATATCCTTTTTCCACAATTGATAGAACACAGTTGTCTGAGGTGATTTGTTGCCACAGGGGAAGACAGTGAAAGAGGCGGCCAGAAATAGGAAGGTGGTAAGGAGGGTTTTGACAGTCATGTATTGTTAGGTCTATCAGGAAAGGGCTGTCTTTGATTAGTTTGAGAGGTGCTAGGTCTGGAATAGGAAGGTTTCCTGACACCTTTTCAAGATTTGGAGGTAGAATGTGCAGAGGCCTTCTTGACAAAACTTGGTTTGACAGGGTAGTTTCTGTGAAATGTAGGCACTGGTGGGACAAAGAGGTGCCTGAGGTCCTGCAGTTCCTTGCTCTTTTACTCCAGGTTTTTGAACAGTTCTGCTGACTGTTTTTCAAAGAGGAGCTTGTTGTTGAGAGGGCATCCATAATCTTGTTTTTGAAATCATCAGGCAGTGGCTGTAGCCTGAGCCAGGAGTACCTACAAAGGACTAATGCTGATGCAGCTGACCTGGCTGATGCTTCTGCAGCATCACAGCTGCATTTGATGGTGTGTCTAGTGACTTGTGCAGCTAAAGAAAGTTTAGATAACAGCTGGGACTGCTGTGGGAGGTTTGATAAGGCATTTTAAGTGATCAGGGACTTTATAGAACCTGTCTGGTCTCTTAGGGGCAGGTGGCTGAGTCTCTGGAGTCTGGGAAGCTGAGGTGAAAGTGTCCAAAAAGGCTTGGATTACTGGAGGTATAGCTGAGGGGGAAGGTAATTCCATCTGCAGAAGCTCATAATACCTCTTTTGTACTTCTGTCATTTGTGTGGAATCCCATTTAAAGTATTCCCTCATTTTGTAAATAGTTTCCCCAAAGGTAATGCCCTTAGGTGAGAAATCACCTTCTAGGGAATCCTCACCAGGAGAGCAGCATTCCAGGGGAGAAGACAGCTGTGAGGCATAAGAGATGGATTTGTCAGAAGAAGACAAAAAAGAATCTTTCTCATAGGTCTGGATGTCACAATGGGGCAGGAGAAGCAGGGCCCGGGGCTCAAGTTTGGAAGAGCAGCAGGAGTCTGTATCTGTGATGAAGTAGGCCTCAGGGAAAAGAAGGCCTGAAAGAGAGGTTGGGAAAATGCTTGCCAATCAGGCAAATCTTCGGCTAGAGGAGACAGATACTTAGACTTCTGTTTCCTTTTCAGAAAAGGAGTCTTAGGTCCTGGCTGAGTAGGTGAAGGCCTAGTGTCAGACATCAGCCAAGGACTAGGAGCACCTTCCTTGGTAATGGAAGATAATGCTAGCCATTTGGGGGAACCTGGTCCCCCCCCCGACATCAGAGGCCAATGTCGCTGGTACCTCTGTGGACATGCAGACTGGAGAAACAAGGGTGGAATCCAAAGCAGTACCCACTGAGTTTGCCAAACCTGTCAGGCATACCTCATCCCCTAGACTGGCAGCTGTTGGGATGTCCATCCTTGGAGGCATAGTATCTGGCCTTGCTACTTTGGCCTTCTTTTTCAGCAGTTCTACTGAGATGGCCGATTCCCATCCCATACCTAAGGCAAGGTGTTTGAGTTGTTGATTCCCAACAAAAAAGCTTTAGGACTGTGAGACAGCTGCTCAGTGTTTTAGGAACAAACAACTGACAGATGGAGCACACTTTGTCATCATGGGAAGGCCCTAAGCAAAATAAGCAGAGGTCTTGGCTATCTTTGTGCAGAATCTGTTGACTGTACTTACAACTTACCTTCCTAGATGACATGGATGGACTCAGCCAAAGATAAATTATACAGCAACCTAAGCTAGCAGAGAAAAGAGAGAAAAAAATCCCCCAACGGGTTACTTATCTTTTTCAGGAGTCACTTGCTCAAAGCAGAACAAGCAAGCTGCCATTTGACTGGTGGCAGAGAAGGTCTGAGGTCTGTGGGTGTAGACATCACATTTATGACCCATGGTTTATAGTCCCTGCATGTGATGTCTCTCATACCATACAGCAGCCAAGTTAAACTTTTGTATATAAGCTGGATGTTCAGGTCACCTTGGGCAGAGGATCCCACATGCTAGAACACTGCAACATGAGAATAGAAGGACATAAGTCTGCATAGCACACTTTCTCTGCCTTTATTATCCCAGCTCGGGACCCCCCCCCCCCCAGCAACTGCAACATTGTCAAATAAAACCAATGGTATTGTCCAGTTTCTTTCTACAGTTATTTCAAACCAAGAATAGCACCTTTTTACTAAAGACTGCATAGCACACTTGGTCTGCCTTTATCATCGCAGCTCTGTGCCTCCCCCTTCACCCCCAGCAACTACACCATTGCCAAATAACACCACTGCTGTGGTCTGGTTTCTTCCTACAGTTATTTCAAACCAAGAATAACACTTTTTTTTAATAAGGATACCCACCAGAAAAGTCTGCATAATTGACTGGATGTTTACAATTCTTATAATTAACAAATTTGGTCCTTTAATAGTTATTTTTTTAAACTTTGTGACTGGATGGTTACAACTCTTTTTAATAGCACATTTGGTATTTGTACTAGCTATTTTTTTAAACATTGTTTTGGCCTGCATGCACACCTGAAAGGGCTCTTCCCCACCCCAGGCAACTATAGCTTTGTTTTTCACCACTAACTGACACAACTAACATTATACTTGCTGTATCCTGTATGTTGCATCACCACTGGATGGCGCAACTAACATTATACTTGCTGTATCCTGTTTCAAATAAATCTGCTTCCTCACTGGAATTCCTGTAAAGTAAGTAATTGGTATATGTTGTCCCCAAATAGATTTACCTTCATTTGTTGACTTACTTACACAAGGCCATGAAAGTAGTGTGTCTGCAACTATCTGTTTACATGCCTACCTTTCTGCCTCTACCTTTTACTTACCTTACTTATCCAAGGTTTCCACTTCTCATACTGATTGTTTTTTGTTGCAGTCATCTATGAGGGGGACAAGCCTGCTCCATTCTCTCTCTTTATGTTTCAGCTCACTCCACTCCCCTACCCTACCCCCACTCCCACCCACCCCCAGATTACTTAGACTTATACAAACACTAACCACTCCCTGTAACTTCTCCCAATCAGCAATCACCCTCCATCTACCAGTCACACCTCAATTAACCAATACACTATTTGTGACACTCCTCCCTCCCCTCACACAACTTAATACAACTATCCTTAATCACTGTACTCCCACCACACTACGCCAACAACCCTCTGTCCCTACATCTTCATACATTTACATACAGATTCGTTTACATAGTCCATTGAACATGTGGGAGAAGTAGACAAATGTAGGTTTGTAAAATAGAACTGGAAACAGTCTCACACCTCGTTGCTGGTTGTGACATACTAATGGCAGAAGGAGTGTATACTGAAAGGCATAATAATGTGACAAGAGTGTTGCACTGGGGATTGTGCAAACATTATGGTATTGAAGTGGCTGAAAAACACTGGAAACATGAGCCACAAAGCATCATAGAAAATGATAAAGTCTACATCACATGGGATCACCCATTACCAACAGTTCAAAAGATAGATGCTAAGAAAACTGGATACAGTGGTCCATGGAAAGAAGACACTAGTAGCACTGATCTTTGAAAGTATCACACCCAGTGACTACGGTGTGTTGCATACAGAAAGACACAAAATCATAAAATATCAATATTTGCAGGCAGAAACAACAGCAATGTGAAACAAAGATACTCAGATAGTTCCAATAGTAGTAGAAGCAAACAGGGTCTTATAAAAAAGATTCTGCAATCATATTTAGATATGTTACCAATACATGTAAGTCCATACAAATTACAGCAGGTGGCATTACTGGGCACATGCGAGTGCTGTGAAGAGCACTTCTGGGCTGACATCAAAGATTGAAGCAATATTAATTTCATGAACTTTAATCATATTTTGACTTAGGAATGGGGTCCATTTCCATCATAGTATTAGAAACTCTAAAGACTTGAAGAAATTAAAAATTCAAGCTAACCTAACATTCCAAAACAAGGAATACACGCCATTCTTTTTCTCCTGCTCACACACTATGCTGTACTACTATCTGCATATGATCTAACAGTCTACACTCACCTACAAATACATGTCCATAACCCCACACTATATTATACTAATACTATTCACTCCTCACTCTCCTACCCTGCCATCTCCTCCCAACTCTACAATCACACACCTGTGGCATACTTCCACTTCAAACATGTGGTTGTCAGCAATACCACTAACCACTTCAGCAAACGCCTTCACATACTCTCCAAACTGTCACACAAACATGCATGTACATTATCACAGATTGTCCATAGTGGTGATATACACTCCAATTCTGGACCACATACTGCACAACATACTGTCATGGCTACCATTCCACCCCTTCCTCGCATTAAAACTACAGACCTTCTCATTCTTAACATGAACCTTAGAAGCCTAGTTAACAAGATCACAAACTTTCATGCAGTCATTGCACAATACTCACCAGGTATTCTTATAGCAACAGAAACCTGACTAAAATCCCATGTGAGAGACCCAGACATACTCCCATGAGGTTATAGTGTACACAGGTTAGACGGGATCAGGAAGAAGGGTGGCAGGGTTGCAATCTTCTACAAAGATAACTTAAACATAGACTACCTACCCATCAAATATCCTTATGATAACAACTTTGAAGTCCTAGTAACATGGCTCAGAATCAACCCAAAGAAAAATATTACCATAATAGACACTTACATACCTCCCAACAATACTCCCACTGCCACTGAAGAAATCATAGCCTGGACAGCCTCAACCTATACCCATGAAACCATTATCACAGGTGACTTCAACTTAGACTGGAACACTTGCACTGGTGATAACCTCTCCACCTTCACAAAACTACATGGTTTCTCCCACTCAAGTAGATAAAAGTAACAGAAGGGAATCTATCTTAGACTGGTCACTTATTAACAGTACCACCCACAACTATCTCTCTGGATGCCTTCCAAATAATTTAAGTGACTATAGACCTGCCTACTTAATCTGTCTACTCAACCCACCCAGAACCATAGTTTACAAAGTTGTACGAAATACCAAAAATTTCTCCAATTAAGCATTCTTAGATGTGCTCAATAAATGTAACTGGACACTACACCATCATCTCCAATTTGACCAGGCCATAACATACTTCAATGACACATTTCTGGCTATTCTAAATAGCTTAGCTCCAACTTGTACATGTCATGTTAAAAATAACAGATTGTCCTGGATATCAAAAGAAACCATTAGACTTCAAAAGCTAAGGGACAAAACCTGATTTCAATACCAGAAAACAGAAAAAGAACAAAACCCTGTTAGCATACCAGCAGCTCCACAATCAAACAAAAAACCCAACTCAAACTAGACAAAAAAAGCACATTTTACTATGCAAAACAAATATGAAAACAATCCCAAAAAGTTCTGGCAGGCAATTAACTCGCTCCTCGACTCAGGTAAAGCTACAACCCCAGAACCAACAACCAATAACCAAAACATGAGTATTGCCTCACAAATCAAAACCTACTTTATTAACACCATTCTCTCCTTAGTTTCAGGGAACAATTCCACTCCACTGTCTCTGACACCTAATGTAGAAACTAACAACCACTCTTAACCTCAAACCTGTCCTAACTAACATTATAAGAATGAAAAAAAATGAAACTTTTATCCTTAGCAACTAACTCCACAATGAGTACCTCAAACATTTAGCTGATTGCATAGCTCTGCCTATCTCCATTCTGGTAAATAGGTCTATAGCAGAACAAAATATCCCAAAAGTATGGAAAATGTCCTATATCACCCCTCTGCATAAAGAGGGAACAGCAGCAGAATTTAACAACTACAGACCCATAGCCATCCGTTCCCCTTGTGTCAAAATTCTGGAAAAATGTATTCACACCCAATTACTACAATACCTGCTATCTCACAACCTTATCTCACTCTCTCAACACAGTTTCAGACCAAAACACAGCACCAGCACAGCCCTTATTCATTTATCTAACATCATCAACCAACTCAGAAATTCAAACCAGCAAGTGGCATCAATATTCTTAGACACGTCAAAAGCATTCGGCACTGTCTCCTATCAGAAACTCCTTAATATTCTTGCCTCACTAAACCTATCAAAGACTTCCTTCTCCTGGATTCTAAACTATCTGTCTGAGAGACAACATTCCTGTCCCAGTGACTTCCTATACTCTGGAACAAGCTGCCCATCTATGTCAAGCAGAGTTCTTCATTAGCACTCTTCAAGAAAAATCTTGATGAGTGGATGGGAAACAGGAAATACACCCCGGGGATCACTTCTGTGTCTCTGCTCGACAGTGGCACAGGAAAATAACTTTATTAGGTGGCATAAGCCATGGAACCTTGCTGGCTAGGCTTATGTAGGTGCTTGGGCCGATAGCCTAGTACCTACCTATGAACCTATGAACCTATGAACAAGCAGTGTGATAGAAATCTGAACCCTAAAAAGGAAGTCACAAAGTACAAACTTACGCAGATAAACACAAAAGCCAGAAGTAGCTGGATTGAACCCACTTTAAGTGATGCAGGCTGCAAATCACAACACAGTTGTAGAATGCAGAATCCACTTTATTAACTTCAGAACATAAAAATGCAAGGATGAGCGCTTTCCTCCAGAAAGATCTAGACTTCATCAGACAATTTAACACACATAGTTACTTCTGTTTTATACCGTTTCAACAGGAAATTCCTCCCAGTTTTGAACTAATTAATTATGTCATTAAAAGCACAATATTTGCAGTCACTAACTGAAAAAGCAGACAAAATATACAAACTGAAAACATTCATGGAAACACATACACAACCCTATAAATCACTATATAAACACTGGTTCTAAAATGACAGTGTACAATAAATATAGTTAAATATTTTAAATATATTAAAACAATAAATATCTGTGTAATTAAACACTAAGAACTAGGTATAGTTAAAAATGTTAAGAGAAATAAATACCAATAGCACATTAACATCATTATACAATAAATAGGTTTCATAGGTTCATAGGTTCATACTAGGCTATCTGCCCAAGGGCATTTATAAGCCTAGCCCATAGATATGTGGCTTTCGCCACCCCTTTAGTTTGAATAAAACTATGCCTATTATTTTGCTGTGCCTCTGTCAAGCAGTGACACTGAAGTAATCCCTGGGGTATTTCTGCGATCTCCCATCCATTGGTCAAGATTCCTCTTGAACAAGGCCAACGAGGTGCTCTGCCTCACATCTACCGGGATTTTGTTCCACAGCATAGGGTGTCTTTGGGTGATGAATCTGTCCCTCCAGCACATCCTATTAATAACCGTGTCAAGGTTTAAGTCTCCCGCCCTTGTGGTTCTGAGGGATCTAGATTTTTTGAGGTGAAGCATATTCATCAAATCTGGGTTTGACATGGCCTTATATGTCAGGCACAGGTCACCTCTGAGCAAGCGGTATGAGACTGAATAGAGCTGAAGTTCTTTCAGTCGGGCAGCATAAGACATATTTTTGAGACCCTTTATCCTCTTGGTGAGGAACTTTTGGGGCCTTTCCAGCTGCTGCAGGTGTCGGGTCAGATACATTCCGAATGGGGCATTGTATTCAATCATAGGTCTAATGAGTGATGAGTACAGGGGGACGATGACCTCCCTTGATCTAGATGTGAATCCCTTCATGATCAGGTGGGCAATGTAGAAGGTTTTCCTGACTACTTTGGCAACATGAGTGTCAAACGAAAGGCTAGTGTCAACCTGGGTCCCCAGGTCCCTGATGACTTCTTCTGTGCTCAGTGGATTGCCCCCTATATGGTAGCTAGGGGTAACCTTGTTTTTCCCGAAGGGTATGACTATGCATTTCTTGGCGTTTAACTTTAGGCCATGGCTCTGGCACCAGTTATCCGTTTCTGTGAGGCCCTTCTGAAGGATATCTGTGTCAGAAGTGTTTTCAACTATGGCGCCCAGTTTGCAGTCATCTGCAAACTTTGTCAGCCATAACCCTCCTGTGTTTGCTTGTACTTTAGAAAAGTAGATGCCGAACAAGAGTGGACCCAGGACTGAGCCCTGTGGTGCACCACTTGTGACAGGCTTTGAGTCTGACATGGCTCCAGCAACTCTGACCCTGTGGGTTCTGTCACTTAGCCAGTTTGCAACCCATCTTGTGATGTATGGGTTTACATTCAAGCTGATGAGTTTTTCGATGATACCTGAGTGGGGTATTGTGTCGAAGGCCTTTGCCAGGTCGAGGTAGGCTGTATGGACTGCCTTTCCCTCATCAATGGCCTTGGTGACTGTTTCGAAAAAGTCAACCAAGTTTAAAAGGCATGATCTGCCTTTGACAAAGCCAAACTGGGTTGGATCCAAAGTCTGCAAGTTCCCTATGTCTTTATTTATGAGTTCCATTATGATCCTCTCCATGGCTTTGCAGATAAGGCTTGTCAAGCTAATGGGACGGTAGTTTCCAGGGTCGGTGGAGGCACCGCCCTTGTGAAGTGGGACCACAGTCACCGTGGGCGCCACTCCTTGGGTACGTATCCTGAGGTGATGCTAAGATTAAACAGCTGTCCTAACTGCGGGTTTAATTCCTCATTGAGTTCGTGGAGCACACAGCCGGGGACACCATCCGGTCCCATGGATGCTGTGTTTTTTGCCTTGGAGAGAGCAGTTCTCACCTGGGCGTTGGAGATGTTTGGGGGGCTACAATCCTCTGGTATAGCTATCTCTCCTTTTGGGGAGGGGGAGAAGTTTGCACTGAACCTGTCAGCCAGTATGTTGGCAATGTGTGTAGGTTCAGTAATCTTCACATCATTTTGGACTAATTCTGAGCATATCTGGGAGTTTCCTCCTAGGTTTCTAACATAGCTAAAGAAGGCCTTATGATTGTCTTTTGTGTCCTTGGTGATTTTTCTCTCAAAATTAGCCTTGGATGATTTTATGAGAGCTCTTAGTTTTTTGCTTATAATGATCAAAGGTGTCTTACCTTTCAAGGATTTTGCTCTATCTTGTAGTAGCTTCCTCCTTTTGTTGTAGAGCTTGTTTATGGCTGGGGTCCACCAGACTGGACGCTTGCCTTTGGTACAAAGAGTCTTAGTTTTGTTTGGGATTGCCTGATCCATGCAGTCCTGTAGGTGCTGGTAGAAGGCATTTGTAAGTGATTCAGCGGTTTGAGTAATGTTTACCACTGGCTCAGGGGCCTTAAAGGAGACCACACTAGTTTTTAGAAGTGTGAAGTCGGCTTTTGAGAAGTTTTTCACTGTGGTCTTTTTTTTTTCAGGTGGGGGCGGGATGAGGACCTCCAGCGAGATTAGTTTATGATCTGATCTCACCAGTGAGGGGTATACTTCCGGTGTTGAACATTTTGATCCCATGTTTGTGATGATGAGATCAAGTATGTTTTCTCCTCTTGTGGGGATGGTGACTAGTTGTTCCATGGCATTTGAGTTTATGAACTCCAGGAACCTTTGGGCTAGAGAGTTTGGGCTTGAGTAGTGTTCCCAGTCTATATTAGGGTAGTTGAAGTCACCTAGTATGATGGTGTTTGGAGATACATTTATCCCCTCCAGTGTTTTCAGGAAGGCCATGTGAGGTTCCTGAGTTTGAGAGGGTGGCCTGTAACATGCTACAAATTGCAGAGCAGTCTTGCCTATGGTTAACTGCACCTGGATGGTCTCCGATGCATCATGCGTTGCTACCAACCTTGAGGTGTGGGTGTCCTTTATGAATATGGACACCCCCCCTCCTTTTTTGGTGTTGTCCGGATTTTGGGGCCGGAACGCATGATATGAGGTGAAACCTGATAGTGCTGGGGTGCACTCAGGAGCCTTGAACCAGGTTTCTGTCACAGCACAGACATCGATGTTCTCCATACTGAGAAGGGCCTCGAGTGCGTGCATCTTGAGATTGAGACTTCTGGCATTGAGCAGCATTACCCTTAGTTTTTTTCCCTTTTTGTGTTCTAGGGTGGTAGGTTTAGAATTTGAGCCTTGCCTAAAAAAGGCACTATGGGGGTGGCAAGAGCCTTTGCCAATATCCGGAAGCCCAGGGGTGACAGGTGAAAGCCGTCCCTTGCGAAGCAGTGTGGCTTGTCCAGCATGTCATCCCAGGCAGACAGACATTGGATCCCCTTTGAATGACACCAGAATTTAAGCCAATTATTAAAGCTGATCATCTTATCACTGTATTGTGGCATCATTCTAGGTGAAGGTAGGATACTGCTCAAGGTCAGGGTCATACCTGCTTGGGCTACATAATCAGAGAGCTCCTCAATGTCTCTTTTCATGTAGTCCAAGGAGGTACGTCTCAGGTCGTTGACACCAGCGTGGACAATGACTGAGTCGTACTTGTAGCTGCTGTTGAGAGACCTGAGTGCTTGCGTTATGTGGCAGATTCTAGCGCCCGACAGGCAGCTTACTGTGACCTTCTCCTTACTCAGTCTGGTGAGTGGGACATCAGTGTGTCTGACTATGGAGTCACCAATGACGAGTGTGTCTGGCATTGTGCTTGGCCTTAAGGGCTGTGACTGTTTGACACTCTGACTGTGTGGTCTATGTGCTGCATGTGTTTGGTCCTGAGGTGGTAGTTGTTTGGGTGTCTGCTTTGGTGGCCTCTGCTGTTTTGGTAGATTTTTGATCAGAGCCTCCGAGTATGTCTTTGTGTGATTATGTGTATGATTTGAAGTTGTGATGGTACTATGTGTGACTGGGTATGTAGTGTGTGTGGTTTCCTTCTCCTCCTGTCTGGTCTTGCCAGTCCTGTGTTGAGAGAGCTCAGCCTCCAGTTTGGCCGTATAGTTGCATCTCTCGCATGTATTTGTGTTTTGTGGGAGAAGGAGAGGATTGTCTGTGTACGTGAGGCAATTGTAACATTGCCTCAATATTCCCAGGTTCACCAGTTGAGCAGGAGAGGACACTAGCAACTGATCCCTCGACATGCTAGAAGTAATAGATAATAAAAAAAACTTACAAAAGACTCCGAGGGATGTGGGTTCTAGGCTGGTGGGGTACTATCTATAATAAAAGTGCTTTATCAAGGTGCAAGTACTGTAGGAGCAAGTGCTAGGCTTTAGAGATAGAGAATAGTCTAAGTAGAGATGAACTTTTTAGTTATAGGATAAGCTGGTTAGATCAGCAATACAGTTCGAGGAAGGTAGTTATAAGGGAAAATTTGAAGAGTGGAATTTAGGTAGCCCGAACAGTTTAACCTTGTTCAACCGCCGCTGCTCTTGTGTGGAACAGTGGCAAATCCGCGCTAATTCGCGCTAAAGCGCGCTAACGCGTGCTTTATAGCAGGGGGCTGGAAAAAACAGGAAATGACCCAAAATGGCCAACTAATTACTAGTTGCTGTTTCTAACCACTCCTCTGAGGACAAACAAGCAGCTCAGTACTCCCCACTCCCACTGGTGAGTAAAGAAACTACCTCTGGCCACACAAGAAAATGGAGGAACACAGAAACCAAATACAAAGCCCAGGGATCAGCAAAATCTGATCACTGGAACAACTAGCTAGGAAAGTTTAGGAAAGGAGAAGTATTTTTTGTTTTTTTTTTTACTTTTTTTTTGCAAACAGACAGAAAAATGCAGTAAATCCTTTGTTTTTTGACTAAATTGCTATCAAAGGCTGGTACACTTGAGTGTATTAGCCTGTTTGTTACTTTTAAGCAAAACTTTAGCCAACAAGTGCAATCAACAATTTAAGCACAGAAAAACAGGAAAATCAGGTAATAAAACAGTAATATAGGCACAAACAGTAGTCAAAAAGCTCAAAAGATCGAAAAATGCAAAATAAAAAGTTTAAAAAATACTTATGATCAAGAAAGTTGCTTTTTCTGCTCTCTGCTGGCTTAGGAACTCTGCAGGGGACCACGAGGAGCTATGCCAAGTTCTCTAATGCCAGAAAAGCCCGCCAATGCGTGCTTTATAGCAGGGGGCTGGAAAAAACAGGAAATGACCCAAAATGGCCAACAAATTACAAGTTGCTGCTTCTAACCACTCCTCTGAGGACAAACAAGCAGCTCAGTACTCCCCACTCCCACTGGTGAGTAAAGAAACTACCTCTGGCCACACAAGAAAATGGAGGAACACAGAAACCAAATACAAAGCCCAGGGATCAGCAAAATCTGATCACTGGAACAACTAGCTAGGAAAGTTTAGGAAAGGGGAAATATTTTTTTTTTTTTTTGTTTTTTTTTCAAACAGACAGGAAAAAATGCAGTAAATGCTTTGTTTTCGACTAAATTGCTATCAAACGCTGGTACACTTGAGTGTATTAGCCTGTTAGTTACTTTTAAGCAATACTTTAGCCCACAAGTGCAATCAACAATATAAGCTCACAAACACAGGAAAATAAGGTAATAAAACAGTAATATAGGCACAAACAGTAGTCGAAAAGCTCAAAAGATCGAAAAATGCAAACTAAAAAGTTTAAAAAATACTTATGATCAAGAAAGTTGCTTTTTCTGCTCTCTGCTGGCTTAGGAACTCTGCAGGGGACCATGAGGAGCTATGCCAAGTTCTCTAATGCCAGAAAAGCCCGCCAAAGCGTGCTTTATAGCAGGGGGCTGGAAAAAACAGGAAATTACCCAAAATGGCCAACGAATTACTAGTTGCTGTTTCTAACCACTCCTCTGAGGACAAACAAGAAGCTCAGTACTCCCCACTCCCACTGGTGAGTAAAGAAACTACCTCTGGCCACACAAGAAAATGGAGGAACACAGGAACCAAATACAAAGCCCAGGGATCAGCAAAATCTGATCACTGGAACAACTAGCTAGGAAAGTTTAGGAAAGGAGAAGTATTTTTTTGTTTTTTTTACTTTTTTTTGCAAACAGACAGAAAAATGCAGTAAATGCTTTGTTTTCGACTAAATTGCTATCAAAGGCTGGTACACTTGAGTGTATTAGCCTGTTTGTTACTTTTAAGCAATACTTTAGCCAACAAGTGCAATCAACAATATAAGCTCACAAAAACAGGAAAATAAGGTAATAAAACAGTAATATAGGCACAAACAGTAGTTGAAAAGCTCAAAAGATCAAAAAATGCAAAATAAAAAGTTTAAAAAATACTTATGATCAAGAAAGTTGATTTTTCTGCTCTCTGCTGGCTTAGAAACTCTGCAGGGGACCACGAGGAGCTATGCCTAGTTCTCTACTCAAACCATAGGTAAGGCTCTATGAACAACTGTGGCAGATGTAATTATTGCAGATATATAAAATAAGGCAATATGTTTGACATCAACAAAGTCGAAATCAGAATCAACCAGAAATATAATTGCAACTCGGAGAAAGTGATTTAGTGTGCTATGTGTGCCACCTGTTCTTGCTATTACATAGCCAAGACATAGAAAGTAAAAAAAAACACATATATGAACATCTATATGACATAAAAAATAAAAAAAATAGACTAATTCTCTTAGCAGGCATGTAATGGAGTACAATGACAATAAGTTCCAGTTTTTTTATTATAGATAACATCAGTACTAACTGCTGAACATATTAATAATTTAAAATGTTTAAAATACATGATGGAGAAATATATTTTTTATCTTTCCAATGCCTTTAGTTATAGGGCTAATGGAAATATGTTCATTCAGACCTGGCCCAGCATTCAAACGTAATTGCCAGTCGAATTCTCTTCTCTTGAGTAATAGTGACCGTGCACCACCCCTCATGTTAGTACTGATGTTATCTATAATTAAAAAACTGCAACTTATTGTCATTGTACTCCATTACATGCCTGCTAAGAGAATTAGTCTATTTTTTTTATTTTTTATGTCATATAGATGTTCATATATGTGTTTTTTTAACTTTCTATGTCTTGGCTATGTAATAGCAAGAACAGGTGGCACACATAGCACACTAAATCACTTTCTCCGAGTTGCAATTATATTTCTGGTTGATTCGGATTTCGACTTTGTTGATGTCAAACATATTGCCTTATTTTATATATCTGCAATAATTACATCTGCCACAGTTGTTCATAGAGCCTTACCTATGGTTTGTGTAAGAGTTACTGCTCTCAAATATGTTTTTCATATTCTTGCCTTTCCTATATACCATAATAGGTTGCGGTCCTATTAGTGGTCTGATGTTCTTCTCATGTCTCAAAATAGATCAGTTTTTTGTTAAGGTGTTTCTTACTATGTAACTATCTTGAGTGAATACAGTAATGAAAGAAGTCTTATAATCACTCTTGCTTGCAACAGTATTGATTTCATGATTACTGGTAGGGGGACCACTATTAATCATATTACAAGAGAGTAAAGGTACATAAAACCCATGCTCTCTCTTGTTAACAACCTCAGTCATTATATCACTAACAAACTTACAAGGGTAGCCTCTTTTTTGAAACATTTTTTCAAGTTCTCACATTCATCTAAGAATTCATCAATACCAGATACCATACGAGCTGCATGCATAAAGTGTCCCTTACCTATTGCTTTCTTATATTTAGCTGGGTGTGTGCTAGAAAAATCCAGTAGTGAGTTCAAATATGTGCTTTCCTAAAGATTTGTGAAACAAACATCTTATTTTCATAATATTTTTCCAGTAAGATGTCTAAAAAGGAAATTTTGTCAAGGTCTCTGGTGTAGGTGAACTTTAGAAATTCTGTGGTGGTTCCAATACAGTTTATAAAATCATCAATAGCGTCAACAGGTCCATTCCACAGAACAAACATATTGTCCAAAAACCTGGTGTAAAATTTGATGTGCTCAAAATAACATGAAGGAAAAAGTAATTTCTTCTCCCATTCCCTAACTACAATGTTTGCATATAGACCACCACATGCAGACCCCGTGGTCACCCCTTCTTGCTGTAGGTAAATTTCTTTGTTAAACAAAATGAAGTTGTTTTTAAGGACAATTTCCATCAGTTGTGAAAAGACCAAGACCTGGAAGTGTGAGATATCTTTTTCATATAAGAAATATGTGAACCACCCCAGACCAGTTGTATGAGGTATGACTGAATAAAGGTCCTTAATATCGATAGTAATAAAGGCAAATGTGTCTTTGAAAGGTATCTTATCTATAGCTTGTAAGAAGCTCCATGAATCATTGCAGATATGTGTCTCCTTCAATTTATGTTCCTTTAATTTATTGTCTAAATATCTTGCAAGGGGGTGGGTAATGGACCCCTTGGAGTCCACAATGGGTCGCATGGGTGGTTGGCTCAGGTTTTTATGCAATTTCAGTAGCCCAAAATATGACAGATATTTTTGGGTAGGGAGCAGATAAAAAAATAAGCACGTCAATAGAAATCAAAGCTATGGAGAGGATCATAATGGAACTCATAAATAAAGACATAGGGGACCTACAGACATTGGATCCTACCCAATTCGGCTTTGTCAAGGGCAGATCATGCCTCTTGAACTTGGTCGACTTTTTTGAAACAGTCACCAAGGCCATTGATGAGGGTAAGGCAGTTCACACAGCCTACCTTGACCTTGCAAAAGCTTTCGACACAATACCCCACTCGGGTATCATAGAAAAGCTCACCAGCTTAAATGTAAACCCATATGTCACAAGATGGGTTGCAAACTGGCTCAAGGACAGAACCCACAGGGTTAGAGTTGCTGGTGCCATGTCAGACTCCAAGCCGGTCACAAGTGGTGTCCCACAGGGCTCAGTCCTGGGCCCCCTCTTGTTCGGCATCTACTTTTCAGAAGTGCAGGCAAACATAGGAGGATTGTGGCTGACAAAGTTTGCAGATGACTGTAAACTGGGTGCCATAGTTGAAAATCCATCAGACACAGATATCCTTCAAAGAGGTCTCATAGAAATGGATAACTGGTGCCAGAGCCATGGCCTTAAGCTAAACGCCAAAAAATGTATAGTCATACCCTTTGGTAAAAACAAGGTAACCCCAAGTTACCACATAGGTGGCAATCCATTAAGCACAGAAGAGGTTATCAGGGACCTGGGGACCCAAGTTGACAGTAACCTTTCTTTTGACACTCACATTGCCAAAGTGATTAGGAGGACCTTCTACATTGCCCACCTGATTATGAACGGATTCACATCCAGATCAAGGGAGGTCATTGTTCCCCTGTACTCTTCACTTATCAGACCAATGATTGAGTACAATGCCCCATTCGGAATGTATCTTACCCGACACCTGCAGCAATTGGAAAGACCCCAAAAGTTCCTCGCCAAAAGGATACAGGGGCTCAAAAATATGCCATATGCTGCCCGACTGAAGAAACTCCAGCTCTGTTCAGTCGCATACCATCTGCTCAGAGGTGACCTGTGCCTGACATACAAGGCCATGTCCAACCCGGACATGCTCCACCTCAAAAAATCCAAATCCACCAGAGCCACAAGAGCAAGAGACTTAAACCTCAACACGGATATAAATAGGACGTGCTGGAGGGACAGATTCATCACCCAGAGACTCCCTATGCTGTGGAACAGAATCCCGGTCCATGTAAGACAGAGCACCTCGCTGGCTTTGTTCAAGAGGAATCTTGATCAGTGGATGGGAGATCGTAGGTTTACCCCGGTGATCATCTCTGTATCACTGCTGGACAGAGGCACGGCAAACTAATGGGTATAGTATTCTTCAACCTAAGGGGTGGTGAAAGCCACACAACTCTGGCTAGGCTTATAAATGCCCTAGGGCAGATAGCCTAGTATGAACCTATGAACCTATAAATAAATCCTGGAGTTCATTTCTTATGTGTTGGCAAAAAGTATTCAGTTCATTAATAGATGATTTTGTATAGACTTTTCCTTCTGAGATAAAAAAAGCATTTTCTTGTTATAATCATCATAGTTCATCAAGACCACACCTCCACCTTTATCAGGTTTCATAATTCTAATAGTTTGTGAAACAATTTTTATTTCATCCATTACTTTTTTCTCATTCATGTCAGAATTCCTGATAGAAAGCTTGGAGTTAGGTATATCTAACTTATATATGTTCTGAAAAAGTCAAAGCAATAGGATGAAATGGGGGATTGTATGTACCAGAGATGGCTAAAGGGTTGACAAATGAACCAGGTGCAGAGTTTTTAAAAAGAATGCTCAAGGTCAATTTTTGTGTATACATTCTTAAATCCATAAGGGTATTAGAAACATCTACAGGCTGTGGAGGTACAGAGGTGAATCCTTTGGCAAACAAATCACAGTGTTCAGAATTAACCACAATGCTAGAAAAATTGTACAATTAAAGTCACCTAAGGTGTTAGTAACTATGTGGCAAGATGGAAGTAAATGTTCTGTATCCTCACCTAAATTGTTTGATGGTGAATGTAACAAGTTAGTTAAAGCCACATTTACATCCTATTGTTCCAGGGCTGGTACCTCATCCCCCCTCTGTTCACCATTCTCCACTGTTCCAGTGGTTGTTCCTGTTCATCGGGGCCATGTGTGTTATTACACCAAGAAGTTTAGCTTGTGATACTGGTGATACTGGTGATACTGGGCAGATTTGTGTGTTATTGGCAGAACTGATACAGAAAAGAGCAGAGGAGGCAATAGTTTTGGTAGGTGGAAAAGCATAAGTTGAGTCTTTTTGCGGTTAAGTATTAGTTTTGAGTTTCTTAAACAGTTTTTGATATTGGAGAAGGCCTTTTGGGTTTTAGTCTGGAGTGTTTGGAGTATGGGGGCTGAGCAGATCAGTGTAGTATCATCTGCATATTGGATTATTGCATCTTGCTGGGTGGCGGTGTGGAGGGAGTTTGTAAAGATGTTAAATAGTAGAGGTCCCAGTATGGATCCTTGTGGTGCACCTACTATTACTGGGAGAAGGGGGGGGGTGAGGGCATTATGCCACTTAACTGCTTGCTTGCAGTTGGATAGGTAGTTTTGAAACCAGAGCAACGAGGGCTTGCTTAGGTTGAGTTTGACTAAGATATTAAGTAGTTTGCTGTGGGATACTGTACAAAATGCATTGGATAGATCAAGGAAGGTGGCAGACACTAGGTTTCCTTGGTTTCTATACTGATTAGTGTTTTTGAAGGATATGAGGGCTGGGGTGGTGCTATGGAATGGGTGAAAGCCATGTTGGGTGTTGGTGAGGAGACTATTTGTAAGTAAATGTATCATCAGCTGAGAATGGATACATTTTTCAAAGATTTTTGATAGGGAGGATAAGATTGCTATGGGGCGGTAGTTGGTAAGTTCGTTTGAGGGACAACCTTTGTGTAAGGGTATAATGTAGGAGGTTTTCCAAAGGGCTGGAATTGTATGTTCATTGATAGACTGTTTGATAAGTATCAAGATGGGATAAGCTATAGCACTAGCGGCAATTTTGAGATACTCTACAGGGAGTTTGTCGATTGCCAAAGTGGTGGGTTTTAGTTTAGTTAGGTGCTTGTATATTCTGTTGGTAGGAACTGGTTTGACCATGAATTGAGGGTATGAGTTTGGGTTGCTGATTGGGAGAGTGCAAAGCTGGCTGTTGCCAGTTAGGTTAAGGATGGAAGAAGTGAAGTAGTCATTAAATTGGATAGCTATCTCAATGTTATCTCTGATATTGGGGGGAGGGGTAGTGGGTTTGCAAGGCTGTAATAATTGGTTGATACCTGCCCAGAATTTTTGGAGTTAGTGGAATGTTTTACTTGCAGCTCTGTCTAGTGATTTTTCATATTTCGCCTCATCTGTTTTTTTTTTTGTTTTTTTTTTGCATTATTACGTAGTGCGATGGAAATCTGCCTGTTGTGATCAGTCTTATTGTGGTATCATGTATCCCAAGCTTTATCCCTAAGTTTGAGAATGATTCTTATGTTTTTAGAGAGCTATGGGGCTGGGTTGGTTTTTATTTGAATTGTCCATAAGGGGGACATCTGATTTAATATGTTTAAAAACGTGGAATTGTAGTACTCCACTGCCTTGTCTAGTGTGAGGGTTGATAGGGGGCCCCAGTTGCAATTCCTCAGTGCATTAATGAAATGCTCATGTATGAAATTTTTTGAATTATGGATTTTATGCAAGGTGGTTGTTTTAGTGGTTTTGAGGTAGGGTTTTAATATGAATGTGTGTAAATGGCCACTAAGCCCACTTGGTACTGTACCATAATATTGGTTCTGTACCAATTGCCCATCCCTCAAGGAACTTGTTGTTCCCTACTCATGCCCAGAAGTCTAAGATCTGCAGACAGAAACTTGTCACAGTAAATAAAGCTAACAACACTGTGGTAAAGCCCTATTCCCAAATCAAATAGCCAAATTATGGCACTCTCTACCCCACACACAGCAAAACACACGTGAATCTACCAGTTTTAAACAACTAATATTTGAACATCTATCCAAGAACTGGCACTGCTCATGCACCACACCTGACTGATAAGACATCTGAACTCTCTCAACACACTGTCCACTCCTCACCTCATTTTATAGAAATATCTATATATCCGAACCTGACTGACAAGAGATCTATAACTCTCTCAACACACCGTCCACTCCTTACCTCATTTTATATATATAGCTAAGATGATCACATCAACACTACCATAAAATCTGTCAACAAAAAACTAGGATCCCTGTATAGAATCAAACCCTTCCTTACACCAACAGCCAGAACCACTATAGCCCAGACTCAGCTGATCTCTACCCTGTTCTCTGCTGCTGCCATTTATACTAATCTTTCTAAAAACAACCTTAACAAACTTGCCAGTAGCTATAATAACATAGCCAGATTTGCCATTGGCAACCCTTTTAGAACCCACCACTGTCTCAACTTCAAACAATTGGGATGGTTAGAACTGCAACCCCAACTACTTTGTCATCAACTTACTATAACCAAAAAGATACTTTACCACCCCAATAATACCCCAATCCTCTCTAATCTTACTACCCCTTACAAAAACCTTTCAACTTTTTGCTCAGCTAATACGTTTCTAGTTTCCACTATTAAATCTAACAACAAAGCTGGGGACTCTCTATTCACTAACACTGCGGGAAAAGCCTGGAACCAGCTTCCAAGTGAACTTTCTACTCTCTGTTCCACACATCTTTTTAAAAAACATCTCAAAGAGCATGTCAAAACTCACTGGCTTTGTCCCTGCGCAAACCCGGACTGATGTTTCACTTTACCCATCCTGCTCTCCCTTTTACTTCACCTCTAAAGTGTACTATGTTGTCATACCATTCAATGTCCTTCTCTACTGTACTATGTTTCCTACCTGTACTAACAAATAAACTAACAAAAAAAAAAAAGCCTTTTTTATGACTTTTTCAAAATGTATTACTCTTTGTGTTTTTTTCCCAGTCAAATATTATTTATTGTTTTGTATTTGATCTTAGTTCATTCTCCTCTCAATAACTCGGCACAAAATATTTTTGTTTTTCTTTTTTTTCTTTTACAAATATTCAAATATTGTTATTATCTGTACTTGATAATACCTTATTTTTTTATTAATATTGAATAATAAGTTTTCTGTCTATGCTTGGAGCTTTTCTCCCTGGGCCTCTACCGAAAATGGACATGTATCCAGATAAAGTAGACCGGTCAACAAATGTAAATAAAAAAAAAAAAAAATATATATATATATATATATATATATATATATATATATATATATATATATATGTGGATTCACTTCAGAAGATCAAACTTCCGAAATCTCAAACTACAAATAACCGAATCCAAAAGCTCGAGTTTCGGAAACTCGAACTTCTGAAGGGAAACCATGAAAACAAAAAACACAAGCTTAAGCCCCCTGCAGCCCCATGTGGGGCTGTGCCCCCACCCCCTACTTAAATATACCAACTCCAAGATCGCTACAGTGGGAGATGGGAAATCTCCGTCTTGCTGTATGCGGAAGCACAAACGGGAGATTTCTTTACTTCCTGCCAACACCACGAAACAAAAAATACATTACGTACACACAAGGCATGCAACAATACTTGCCTCTTTGTGCACGTAATGTATTCAGGTAAGTAAAGTTTTATTTCGGAACACTACACACATTCGATTTATTAAAATCTCGATCATATGGTCTCGACCATATGCAAATCGAGATTTTAATAACTCGATTATGTGAAGTGTTCCCATATATATACATATATATATATATATATATATATATATATATATATATATATATATATAAAATCTATATATATATATATATTTTATATGGGTTCCTATGAGTTCATCGAAATGTCAAATCACCGACACTCACCTCTTTGACACCAAACCATCGACTTTCATATCATCGACAATTCCGGTAAGCGATCTTCCCCCTTGCAGGACCCACGGTAGCGCTTGTTTCTCTGGTACGACATAAATAACAACACTTTCAAGGTAAATTATACAGAATCATGTAAACCCTACTCGTTGTAACACAGGAACAAGCGCTACCATGGGTCCTGCAAGGGGGAAGATCGCTTACCGGAATTGTCGATGATATGAAAGTCGATGATTTGGTGTCAAAGAGGTGAGTGTCAGTGATTTGACATTTTGATGAACTCATAGGAACCCATTTTATATATATACATATATATATATATATATATATATATATATATATATATATATATATATATATATATATGTTGTTGTGTCTTTCGGCTTTTCCCGGTTAGGGGTCGCCACAGTGGAACTCTGGTCCGCTAATGATTGCAGAAGGTTTTTACATGCTGAGTTGCCAGCCCTGACGCACAACCTTCATTGAAGGTATGCCCCTTCATACATGTCTCCACACAGAAGACGCTTTAGCTGAGAATCAAACGGGACAACGTCTTACTGTGAAGCGCCAATGCTACCGCAGCACCACCACCGCAGTCTTATATATATATATATATATATATATATATATATATATATATATATATGGATTCAGACAGATGGACAGATGAAATCCTATCTGAATAGGGGGGTGGTGTGCATACCTTGGGCAGAGACAGATGAAATCCTATCTGAATAGGGGGGGGTGTGCATACCTTGGGCATAGACAGATGAAATCTTATCTGAATAGGGGGATGGTGTGCATACCTCAGGCATAGACAGATGAAATCCTATCTGAATGGGGGGGTGCATAACCTTGGAAATAGACAGATGAAATCCTATCTGAATGGGGGGGGGGTGTGCATACCTTGGGCATAGACAAATGAAAACCTATCTGAATGGGGGAGGTGTGCATACCTCGGGCATAGACAGAGGAAATCCTATCTGAATAGGGGGGGTGTGGATACCTCGGGCATAGACAGATGAAATCCTGTCTGAATAGGGGGGTGCATACCTTAGGCATAGACAGATGAAATCCTATCTGAATGGGGGAGGTGTGCATACTTCGGGCATAGACAGAGGAAATCCTATCTGAATAAGGGGGGTGTGGATACCTCGGGCATAGACAGATGAAATCCTATCTGAATGGGGGGGGTGCATACCTTAGGCATAGACAGATGAAATACTATCTGAATAGGGGGGTGTGCATACCTCGGGCATAGACAGATAAAATCCTATCGGAATGGGGGGTGCATACCTTGGGCATAGACAGATGATATCCTATCTGAATGGGGGTGTGTGCATACCTTGGGCATAGACAGAGGAAATCCTATCTGAATAGGGGGGGTGTGGATACCTCGGGCATAGACAGATGAAATCCTATCTGAATGGGGGGGTGCATACCTTAGGCATAGACAGATGAAATCCTATCTGAATAGGGGGTGGTTTGCCTTCCTTGGGCATAAACAGATGAAATCCTATCTGAATGGGGGGGTGTGCATACCTTGGGCATAGACAGATGAAATCCTATCTGAATGGGGGTGTGTGCATACCTCGGGCATAGACGGATGAAATCCTATCTATCTGAATATGGGGGGGTGGGCATACCTCAGGCATAGACAGATGAAATCCTATCTGAATGGGGGGGGTGTGCATACCTTGGGCATAGACAGATGAAATCCTATCTGAATAGGGGGTGTGCATACCTTGGGCATAGACAGATTAAATCTTATCTGAATAGGGGGGGTGTGCATACCTTGGGCATAGACAGATGAAATCCTATCTGAATAGGGGGGGTGTGCATACCTCGGGCATAGACAGATGAAATCCTATCTATCTGAATATGGGGGGGTGGGCATACCTCAGGCATAGACAGATGAAATCCTATCTGAATGGGGGTGTGTGTGCATACCTTGGGCATAGACAGATGAAATCCTATCTGAATGGGGGTGTGTGCATACCTTGGGCATAGACAGATGAAATCCTATCTGAATACAGGGTGTACATACCTTGGGCATAGATAGATTAAATCTTATCTGAATAGGGGGGGTGTGCATACCTTGGGGGCATAGACAGATAAAATCCTATCTGAATAGGGGGGGTGTGCATACCTCGGGCATAGACAGATGAAATCCTATCTGAATAGGGGGATGTGCATACCTTGGGCATAGACAGATGAAATCCTATCTGAATAGGGGGGGTGTGCATACCTCGGGCATAGACAGATGAAATCCTATCTATCTGAATATGGGGGGGTGGGCATACCTCAGGCATAGACAGATGAAATCCTATCTGAATGGGGGGGTGTGCATACCTTGGGCATAGACAGATGAAATCCTATCTGAATGGGGGTGTGTGCATACCTTGGGCATAGACAGATGAAATCCTATCTAAATAGGGGGTGTGCATACCTTGGGCATAGACAGATTAAATCTTATCTGAATAGGGGGGGTGTGCATACCTTGGGGGATAGACAGATAAAATCCTATCTGAATAAGGGGGGGGGGTGTGCATACCTTGGACATAGACAGATGAAATCCTATCTGAATAGATGCGGGTGTGCATACCTTGGGCATAGACAGGTGGAATCCTATCTGAATAGGGGGGTGTGCATACCTTGGGCATAGACAGATGAAATCCTATCTGAATGGGGGTGTGTGCATACTTCAGGCAGAGACAGATGAAATCCTATCTGAATGGGGGGGATGCATACCTTGGGTGGCATGGACTGATTAAATCCTATCTGAATAGAAAATCAGAACATCAGATCAGCTGTTTGGCTCATTTGCAAATGGCATGGAAGGGAAATCTGTCAGAAGCAAAGTATATCAGCATGGCTTGTCCACTGTGTATGGTTTTAGTCCTTTGAACATGGGAAACTGGTAGCAGAACATGGCAAAACATGTCAAACTACATTCCATTAGAGCTACAGCTGTCACTGCAGCATTCCTCAGAAGCATTGGTACCCTATCAGTTTTGGAAGCAGCTATCTATCAGGTCTTCACTGTACTTTTTCAAACCCTTCGGCTTGGGTTCTACATCCATTGCCAGGGCACGTTTTGCCAAAAGCTAGTTCCCAAGGTCAGTTGTCTTGATGGCTCAATCAGCGCTAGAAAACCTCTATAAGGTAAGGGACAATTATGTATTCCATCTACTGGCTTAATTACAATTTAGGTCTTATAATATTCATTGAAATGCTTCTCTGTAATGCAACTGTAAGCTAATTTGCTCTGACAGTTATTTATTTATTTATTTATTTCTTCGTCAGGGTAGTGCACTGATCAGTATTGACCATCTCCAGGCTCGGTCTGGGTGAAATACAAAGCAATAACAGTATAGTTCAGACTAACTACTTCGAAAAAATTGTGCACATACATTCTAGTGAACAAACACAGTGCAATGTTCACTCAAACAGGGTGTAATGAATATACATAAATATATATATATATATATATATATATATATATATATATATATATATAGATATATATAGATATATATATATGTACATAGATTCATAGATTAGTACTAGGCTAACTGCCCTTGCGAGACATTTTAAGCCTAGCCAATTATCCCCTGTGAGATTCAAACCCTGTACCTTGTGTTTGTAAGGCAAATACCTTAACTATTAGGCCACCCTCCCAACCCCCCACACACACACAGACACTAGTTTTTAAAGTGAGTCAATCTTCAGTGAATCTTGAGTGGAAATTTCCAAACAATGTAAAAGAAGGTACAGTATTTTATAATGAGTTAATTGACTTGTTTGATGGTTGGGGCTTTGATCTCATGAAAGCAATTATTAGAAATAGCAAGTATGAAATGTGTGGCTTGATGGAACAAATAGATCATATCAATGAAAAAAATCATCCATGATTTGGTATTTGCTGTTGAAGAAGAAAAAAATAAGTATTTAGATTTGAGAAAGCAAATAGATAACAAGTGTGTTAGAATACTCAATAGGAAAAAAGGAAAAATTAATAGAGATAAATTTGAGTATGAGCATCATACTCAGTACCCTAAACCTAAAACTATGTTTAGGTACAACACTGATGTACATTTAAGATACGAAAAGGAAAGACAGGATACTTTAGAATTTGGAAATGAAGAGGTTTATCATGAAAATATACAAGATAGACATGACCCTTTAAAGTACCCCCCCCCCCTCAGAAGGTCAGAGAGGATCAAGAATCAACGAGATGTGAACTATCAGCAAAATGGATGGAGGGGGAGGGGGAGGAGATAAATAGTTATGTTTATTCACCGGGCAGTGAATTGAATATAAACAATAGTATAAATCATGTCATTCCCTCTTGTGATAATTTTAATTTTTTAAATTATACTGATTTAGAAATCAATTAAACATATTTCAAATTGTTTTCTAAGGGTTTGAAGTTTGTCCCTAGAACAAAAAGTGATATCAGTCGACTTATTATTGACTTAAAAATGTTTATTAGAAAGATTAATTTAACACTAATATGTGAAGGTATACAAAATGATTATGATGGTTCTACTTTGTTAAAAAGAAGAAGCGTTTGGAACCCACCCATTCATCCACAGTAAAAAAATTTTGAAAACTTAATGCAAAATGAATTGAGGAAGATAATAAAGAAAAATAGAATTGGTTCGAACTTGTCTCAAGAAGAAAAAGTTTTAATGCAAAATTTAAAAGAAAATGGAAGTTTAAGGGTTATGAAACCCGATAAAGGAGGTGGGATTGTCTTGATGAACAACATTACCTATGAAGCTAAAATGTTCAACATTTTACAAGACAAGTCCAAATATGTTTGCATTTCTAAAAATGAGATTCATATTGGCTACAGGAAAATATACTTAGCCGTATATGATTTACTCCTGGAAGGTTTCATAGATAAAGAAATGTTTGAATTCTTTCACAATGTTAAGCCAAAAATACCTTCCATTTTTGGTATTCTGAAAGTTCACAAAGATATAATAGACTCACCAATGTGCCCTATTGTGGCTGCTGAAGGTTCCGTTATTTTACCTTTAGCTAGATATGTAGATGTGAAACTAAAAAAGTTGATGATGAAGGGAGAATCTTTTATAAAAGATTCTTGGGACTTATTGATTTATTTCAAAAACAGCTCACATTTATAACTATAGATGTGGTGGACCTATTTGGTTCTATACCACATGATATAGGACTAGATTGGTTTGAAGAAGCCATAAGATCTACTGGTGAGTTAAATGATAAAGAAGTGCATACTTGTCTCAATTTAATGGAAATCATTTTAAAACACAATATTTTTCCAAGGTGAATATTACCACAAATATAGTGGGGTGGTGATGGGGGTAAGATGTGCCCCCTTATATGCAAACATGGCTTTGAATACATGGGAAAAGAAATATATGTACAATAGCAAATACAAGAATTGTTGTTCATTATACAAACGCTTTCTTGATGATATACTTATTTTTTGGTTAGACAGTAAAGAGAAATTAGAGGAATTTATATTATATATAAACAATACAACAGATTTTTTAAAGTTTACCTATGAGATTAGTTCTAATGAAATGAATTATTTAGATGTGAAATTAATTAAAGACAATAATACATTTAGGTCAAAAATATATAGGAAGAAAACGTTCTCCAATTCATATTTACATTTTAGTAGTGGACATCCGCTGTAAAAGAAGAAACTTCAAAGACCAATACACATTAGGTTCAAGCAAGGCACCCTTTATTACTTGCAGCAAAGAGACAAAGCATGTATGTACAAGATTTGCCTGAATTTTCATTATTCAACCTGTTATCTTTATACAGTTTTCACTGATGCTATTAAAAGATTCATGCTGACATAATTAAACAGCTGCTGTCTTGCGAAAAACATGTTTTTGAGAAAAAAAGAACCTGGCCTTGGGCTTATTTCAGCCCTTTCTTAGTTTCTTACAGTCCTTTATTCATTCAGCTCTGATATGTTACATTCAAGGTACAATTCTGGCCGCCATACACATTTCCGCTGACTATGCTAGATTTACAATCTCCTATTGTTCCTCTTTCAGCTCACTGCAGCTGCACATTTTATACGAATTAGCAGAATAAATGTATTAACACTGTTTAACCCCTAATGTACTAAGCTTGCAGTCATACATTTCACTATACTTAAGTCTACATATAGCAGTTATATGTTTCAATTCATCAAGTATATATATTGCAGTTATATATTTCCCCAACATTTCCCCCATTTTAATACTTTTATTCTAAAAAAAACAAGCATAAACAGTTTTATTTTTCTTCCCTTAACCATTTCCCACTTAGGATTTGCAGTTAGAGAGTCATTCAGTTTAAGCTTGTGAAAGCATCTTTTCAATTTCAATCAGTTTTTCAAACTCATTGTTTTGATATAAAGTCTCTGAGATTGAAGTGTCTATAAAGTTTTTAACCAGTCCTTTAATGCAGGGGATGCAGCAGCACCCACACACCATTAGTAAGGCTATCACTACACAGATGGCAATCAGGATGTTCATCAGGATGCTGCCCCAACCCCCAAACCATTTCGGAAAAAAGTCCATTAATGGATTCGGTCCCAGTTTGGTCATGGCCAACACTTGCTGGATTACCTCAAGATGGTTGTTTATCTCACATCTGTAGTCAGGAATATAAGAACAGCATTCTTCCTGGATTAAAGTGCAAGTGCCTCCTTTTGCCGCTAGGGTGAAGTCGAGAGCCATGCGATTTTGAAGCACCACTGTTCTCATGGCAGTCAGTTCATCGGTCACCAATTCTAGTGCAGAAAAGGTTGCATTACTCATTATTTCGAGAAGTTTGGATAATTTCCTCAGTTCCCGAATTGATTTTGATGCTCCATATGCAGGTAGTATACCTGCCAATGATATGACGGTATCACTCAGATCCATGTGCACCAGTCCGTTATTATTTGCAGGGCCTAGGTCATGATGATATTTCCAAGGTGCATTGATTTGTCCCACTGGATTTACAGGCTTCTTGATTTCTTGGACATTCCGAATTTTCCCTTGAGGTAAAACTGCCATGTGTCGTATGGCCGGAACCAGGTACCCCAGAAAACAGCTACCCGACCAGTTTTCAGGTAGCCATTTGTATGCCTTTCTTCCGCATATGAAGTAACAATCTTCCACTTTAGTGGTAACTTTGTTACTAATGTACCCCAGTCCTGCGTGAAACATCTTTCTGTCAATTATGGACAATTGTTTGTAGAGAACAGTATCATGATTCACTTCCTCGACTGTCCTATGCATCAGATCAACAAATGAATCATAGCTCGTGTTGCAATAGTATCCAATGTTATTAGATTTAGCGTAGCATCTATAGGGAACTGTCACATTGCAATAGCTCCACCCCACATTGACTTTGTCATTTTTATAAAAACACACAGCTCCCCTGTGATGAATAGACAAGTGCAATGCTACTTTATCTATTGAGTCGACATTTGATGTATCATGAATTAAGTTTTCCCAGGTCTTATTAGCCCCTAGGGGAACTGCATTTAGCAGTAACCCCCCATATGCTGTTGGTAGGGCTGTGCAGATCCAACAATTTGAAACGTTAAAGGTTTCAGTATACACATATTTGATTGCCTGGTAAGTATTGAAATTCGGATGCATTTCTGCATGCTTATTCAGTTTTACTTGTGTGGCTGAGAAAAGAAATGACCACAACAAAAGAATTATTGTTACTAGTACAATCAACAGGATTGTCATATAGTACTTCGGTGGGAACGGTTGTTCCACATTCTTGTTTACTTTAGTTCTTTCAAGTAGGTGTATTTGGATCTTATTTGATTCTGTCATCTTGCTTAGGATACGTGATTTTCCTCTCTGCCCTATAGGACCTTTAGCACTGATGATTGCTTCACTGGGTTTGAGACGGATCAGTTCCTATTGATCTGACCCCCCTTTGTAGCCAGACTTTTGTGCTTAAGGTCCCAATGGAGAGGTAAGGTCTTTGTCCAACACAAAGTTCTTTACGAGCTTGCAGTGCATCAAGTGTATCCACGAAGCTCGCTCTGCTATCTTGACTGCAGTAGGTGTCGAAAGAAGCACATGGTAGGGACCTTCCCACTTCGGTGAAGCCCAATTCTTCCTCTTAGGAATCTTAATCCAAATCCAATCTCCTGGCGCTACTGCCACTTCCGAGGTTCATTTTTGATCTGAAACAGAATTAGACTGCAACAAGTGTTTAGAATTCAACAACTTTTTCATATATTCAGCTAGTGTAAAATCAGCTTCCTGGTCTGATGACATGAGAAGTTTCCACTGGGGTATATAATAAGCTCTTCCAAATAATTTTTCAAAAGGAGTCAGTCCTTTTGCTGTTGGACAGTTCTCATATTCAACAGTGCCAGAGGTAAACAGTACAACCAGGTTTTTCCTGTCTTTGCTATTAATTTCCTCAATTTGCTTTTCAGTATACCATTGTGCCTCTCAACCAGCCATGCAGACTGCAGATGATATGCACAATGATTTTTTAAAGAAATACCAAAATACTTACTCAGCTGCTGTATGGTTTGATTTACAAAGTGTGTACTATTGTCATTGCAGATTCTTTCCGGAATGCCAAACGTAGGAATAATTTCCTTAACAAGTACTTTAGCTACTGTAGCTGCATCCAGATTCTTGGTTGGAAAGGCTTTCACCCACCTAGAAAACATATCTATAATGACAAGGCAATACTTTTTGTTCTCACATTTATTCAACTCTATGAAATCCATACAGATAGTGTGAAATGGATATGGTGGTATGGGAAAATTCCCTTGCTTGGGCTTTACTGCCCCTTGTGCATGATGTTTATTACAAATCTGACACATTAAACAAAATTTTTCAGAATAGTTTGTAAATCCATATGTTGTGAACACCTGGTTCACTAGCTGTACCATCCCCCCTGTTGAGACATGGCACTGCCCATGGCTCAACAATGCCGCATAGCGAAACAAGTTGGAGGATAGTATCGGTTTTCCCTCTTTAGAGATGTACAGCCCCTTTTCGAGGATTGCTCCTCGTTTTATCTATCATTGTTTTTCAGCTTGCGTAGTGAGTGTCTGCATTTTTTTTAACATATCTAGATTCAAAGTTTCAGAGGGTTGTAATTCCTCATTTAAAAGAAATACTTCTGTAGCTGCTTGCTTTGCAGCTGTATCAGCTCTCGCATTCCCTTTAGAGATTGCATCGTGCTGCTTAGTGTGAGCCGTGCATTTGCAAATAGCCACTTTTCTAGGTAACTGAATAGATTCCAAAAGATCTAAAATAAACTGTGAATGATTTATAGGTTTGCCAGTAGATGTTATCATTCCTCGGTTTTTCCACTGCTGTGCAAATATATGTACAGTGGAGAAAGCGTACTGGCTGTCAGTAAAAATATTTACACATTTACTTTTTGCTAAGGTACATGCCCGTGTCAGGGCAATCAGTTCTGTTGCTTGTGCAGATAAATGGTGTGGCAGAGATTTTGCTTCTATAATTTCAGTATCAGAGACTACTGCATATCCTACTAGATTCTGTCCTGCAGGTCCCTTTTTGCATGAGCCGTCTACATAGTATGTCACCTCAGCATCATCCAAGGGGACATCTGTAAGATCTTTTCTAGGTAGTGTCTCCTGCTCGATTACCTGCAGGCAGAGGTGCAGTGTGCTGTCTGCAGGGGTTGGTAACAGAGTAGAAGGGTTCAAAGTTGTGTATCTTTCAATTGTCATATGAGGTTGGCTCAACAGTATAGTCATGCAGGAGAGATGTCTAGCAGGAGAAAGATATGCCAGCTTTTCTTGTAACAAGATAACTGCGACTGCATGGGGTACTCTCAAAGTGAGAGGGTGGAATAAAACTACTGAAGCTGATGCCTGTACCGCCATTGCAGCTGCAACAACTGCTTGGACACAGTGGGGTAGTGACCGTGCCACTGGATCAGCTGTGATGAATAGTAAGCAATGGGACGTTGCTTGTCCCCATGTTGTTGTGTTAGTACCAATGTCATATAACCCTGCTTGCAATCCACAGTCTAGAAAAAACATTTATGATAGTTTGGCAATCCCAGAATTAGTGAGGACGCTATTAATTGCTTCAATTTACAAAAGGCAGATTCTGCCTCTGGTGTCCATTGTAACAAATCCTGTGCTGCCATAGGTGTCTTATATATAAGGTCAGTTAATGGTGCAGATTCCAAGGTGTAGTTTGGAATCCAGCTTTGACAGAAATTTGTCGTTCCCAAGAAGGACATCATTTCCTTCTTGGTAGTGGGTTTTGGTGCTTGCAAAATAGCCACTTTTCTGTCCTCATCTAATGTTCTACCTTCCTTGGATATCACATATCCTAAGTATTTAACCTGTTTTTTTCCAGAGCTGCAATTTGTCTTTATTCACCTTATGTCCCTCAGCGGCTAAGAATTCTAGAAGTGCTATAGTATCTTCCCTACAATCCTGCAGGGTGGGGGCTGCCAACAAAATGTCATCAACATAAAGTAAAACCTGACTGCCTTTTGGTGGCTTGAATCCCGCTAAATTGCTTGTCATTTCTTGTGAGAATATCATTGGACTTTCACAATATCCCTGTGGTAGGAGCGTATATGTGTATCTTTTTCCCCTGAAATGTAAATGCAAACCAATACTGGCTATCAGGGTGTATCGGTATTGAAAAGAAAGCATTGCTAATGTCTACCACAGAAAAATACTTTTGTTGGGGTTTTAAATCATTTAACAGGGTGTGTGGATCTGGCACTATGGGTGCTCTTGGTATTACTGCATCATTCACTGCTTGTAAATCCTGGACCATACGCCATTTACATTGGCTTTTTTCACCAGAAATAAGGGTGTGTTACATGGTGAATTGGGATATTCTACTAGTATCACTTCTTTGAGTAACGCTGCAATAATAGGCTTTATCCCTGCCTCCGCATCTTTTCTTAAGGGATACTGTCTCTTTTGTGGTCTAAATTCTGACTTTGGCATAATACTAACTGGTCCTGCTGTACGACTAAGTCTTACATCTGATTTCCCTGTTGACCGGAGAGTCTCTGGTATATTTTGCAGGGTGTCTTCTTCCTCCTTTAACAGGAGTGTCCATCAGCTGTCCCTGCGAGAATGCAGGTGCACAGCTGGGTTGGTTTGTGTTACCCAATTACATTTCTGTACTTGTACTCCCTGTCCTGACAGTTCCAATTCAGTTTGTTTTTCCCATTTTGTAACCTTTTTTCCTAGGTCTACCCATTTTACATTTTCGTTTTTGCTCAAGCTAACATGTGGTAATCAATTGGATTTATAAAGCGTCAAGAACTCCTGGGGCAGAGAACAGCTAGCTACACTGTTTCCCTCTGTGTCCCAGTACAAATCCCGCAGTATCAATCTATTTGCATGATTCTTGAATAATTATTTTTCATATTCCTTATCGGGTCCTGGTGTATTACAAAAATACTGGGTACAATGCAACAGGTGTTGTTTGTCAATGTCAAGGTTGGAAAACTTACTGATGGCTACGTCCATTAATTCCTTGGTCACAGTCCCTGGTCCAGATGTAACCAAGTCCTGACTGTACCAATAAAATGTTTCACTCCCTGACTGTAGCGTAAAGGTGTTAGTTTGCCACTTTGCTTCCATTCCCTGCATGGTTGGAACAACTGCTATGCCAAATTTCTGCATGAGATCCCTGCCCAAGAGGTTTACTGGGCATTTTGCAGAAACCACAATTTTATTTTTTTGTGCCAATCCTGAAACAGGATCATATATTGCGATATCATGGGAGATGGGCTCCCGATATAGCTGTCCATTAGCTGCTTTGACCAGTATATAATCAGGTGACTCTGAGTTTTCTGGTAATTTGGAGGGGTGTATCAGGGTCTGTGATGCCCCTGAATCACACAAAAATTTGACCTCCCTCCCATTCACCAAGAGGGTAACCTCTGGTTTTATGTCTGCTATATAGAGCTCCAAGCTCAATAGAGCTAAGTCTAATATTTCGTCTTCCCTTCCACCGTCATCAGTTCCCAGCACTTCCTCTATTTTCCTTTTCACATTCCCATTTGTTCCTTCTCCATCGGCCACTTCTAATGATTCCTGACTATCATATAGTCAGTCCTCATTTCCTTGTCTTCCGCTGTTGCCTTCTTATTTTTCCTGCAATCCCTTGCTAGATGTCCCTTTTTGCCACATTTAAAAATTCTCCCCTTTTCTTACGCCCTTCAAAGTCATCAACGATTAGACTGTTTACCCCCCTGTGCATTCTTCCTACCCTTTTTCCCGGGGTGTACCAAATAATCTTCTGCCCCATCTTCTACAGCAAATACTTGACCCTTCTTCTGTTTTTTACTGTTAAAATGTCTCTCAGCATGTCTAGCGTATTCAAGTAGTGAGTGTAACCTGCCAGTTCTATGGTCAACCATATGTTTTGTAATAAAACTACTTATAGGCACACTGCTATCTTTTAAAAATGCATTTTTCAACTGTTGTTCATATGGGGAATCTTGTTTTTGGTCTTCGAGGACTTGCATCCAACAGTGGTTACTGAAACATTCCAGTAGCCTAGCGAAATATTGGTCACCTGTCTCACCTTCTTGTTGGATGCATTGATTAATGCAAGTCCAGTCTGCCCTAGGCTTCCACTTTTCAGAGATACGGTCTGTAAGACCTTTCACTCTGGTGTCTAGTTCTGCACTGCTATGTGAGAGAGGTTTCTGTGCAGCGTCACGATGATTCCAGTTGCCACAAATCATGTACTAATCTGGTCCTACAGTTTTTCGAATTACCCTTTCTATCTCTTCCCCGTTTAAATGATAACTTAGTCTCATACCTTGTAAGTCATCGGAGAACTTTCTGAAATTAATGTTTGGGTGGTGAATTCCCTCCATGGCTTTTTGGATATTTTCCGGAGTCCATGGTCTATATACTAAGATGGTTGGATCCTGATCCTCCTGTCCTGCCCGGGGGTTTGGCACCACTATAAGTGGGCATATTTCCTCTTCTTCTTCTTCTGATTGCACACCCTCAGATGTTTGCCATAACTCAGGATTTCTTTCTCTTGCTTTTGTTCGGGACCTGGTTTCAATGGGATCCCTGATTTTAGCTATTTTTGGTTTTGTAACCTCCCTATTCGTATTGACCACAGGATATAATGGGGGTGGATCTACCTGTCCACTCACTCCATAGTCTGGTAAGGGAGGGGGAAGTGGAGGTGCCGACACTATATTAGATTGTTATCCTCCATATCTAAAAGCATTGCCTTTGAATCTTTATTCTTTTGGTCCCTATGGTTTACTTCCTCCACCCACCTGTGTGCCTGAGGAATTCCTAACTGTCATTGCTTTTTTACCTGACCCTTAGAATCACTTTTGAATTGTCTGACAAGTTTAATGAGTGAGGATTTTTCTAATTTTCCATCGACTTCATACTTATTAACCCATTTTGAAAGATATTTGATATTATCTGCGCGCTGTGACTGCATATATTTTGCGTCTTCCATTAACGGTGGGTCTCGGGGTGTTTTTGTACAATTATTACCCATTTTATTTTTACTTTTCATTTGTTACATAACTTCTCTAGTTTTTAACGTGTACCACGGATTTTGTTATAGTCTCTTCAGAATGACTGCCTAAAGTCTACTATTCTGTTTCACCTAATCTATGACAAGACAAATACCTTTTTATCCCTGACTGTAAGAAAAATACAATCTGATAAAAAACAATACATATCCAATCCCTGATCTTAAAACAGAAAAAAGTAGATTCACCTTACCTGAGCCCACATGATTGATCACCTGATTCACCGAAAACCCGTCCTTCAGTCACAGATCAGAAAGTGGCTGGCCTCTTTTGACGACAATTCAGTTGGAGGACTTTACATATAAGAAGAACCATTTTGTTTCTTCCCTGTACGGTTTCAGCCACCTTGCCATCTGATCCGAGGTGAAGAGAGGGTTCCGGTCTGAAGGACCAATCTGTAAAAGAAAAAACTTCAGAGACCAATACAGGTTAGGTTCAAGCAAGGCACCCTTTATTATTTGCAGCAAGGAGACAAAGCATATAGGTACAAGATTTGTCTCAATTTCCATTATTTAACCTGCGATCTTTATACAGTTTTCACTGATGCTATTAATAGATTCATGCTGACATAATTAAACAGCTGCTGTCTTGTGAAAAACATGTTTCTGAGAATAAAACAACCTGGCCTTGGGCTTATTTCAGCCCTTTCTTAGTTTCTTATAGTCCTTTATTCATTCAGCTCTGATATGTTACATTCAAGGTACAATTTTGTCCTCCATACACATTTCCGCTGACTGCTAGATTTACAATCTCCTATTGTTCCTCTTTCAGCTCACTGCAGCTGCACATTTTATACGAGTTAGTAGAATAAATGTATTAGCACTGTTTAACCCCTAATACACTAAGCTTGCAGTCATACATTTCACTATACTTAAGTCTACATATAGCAGTTATATGTTTCAATGCATCAAGTATATATATTGCAGTTAAATATTTCTCCAAAATTTCCCCCTTTTAATACTTTTATTCTAAAAAAAACAAGCATAAACAGTTTTATTTTTCTTCCCTTAACCATTTCCCATTTAGGATTTGCAGTTAGAGAGTCATTCAGTTTAAGCTTATGAAAGCATCTCTTCAATTTCAATCAGTTTTTCAAACTCACTGTTTTGATATAAAGTCTCTGAGATTGAAGTGTCTATAAAGTTTTTAACCAGTCCTTTAATGCAGGGGATGCAGCAGCACCCACACACCATTAGTAAGGCTATCACTACACAGATGGCAATCAGGATGTTCATCAGGATGCTGCCCCAACCCCCAAACCATTTCAGAAAAAAGTCCGTTAATGGATTCGGTCCCGGTTTGGTCATGGCCAACACTTGCTGGATTACATCAAGATGGTTGTTTATCTCGTGTCTGTAGTCAGGAATATAAGAACAGCATTCTTCTTGGATTAAAGTGCAAGTACCTCCTTTCACCGCTAGGGTGAAGTCGAGAGCCATGCGATTTTGAAACACCACTGTTCTCATGGCAGTCAGTTCATTGGTCACCAATTCTAGGGCAGAAAAGGTTGCATTACTCATTATTTCGAGAAGTTTGGATAATTTCCTCAGTTCCCAGATTGATTTTGATGCTGCATTTGCAGGTAGTACACCTGCCCATGATATGACAGCATCACTCAGATCCATGTGCACCAGTCCGTTGTTATTTGTAGGGCCTAGGTCATGATGATATTTCCAAGGTGCATTGATTTGTCCCACTGGATTTACAGGCTTCTTGATTTCTTGGACATTCCAAATTTTCCCTTGAGGTAAACTGCCATGTGTCATATGGCCGAAACCAGGTACCCCAGAAAACAGCTACCCTACCAGTTTTCAGGTAGCCATTTGTATGCCTTTCTTCCGCATATGAAGTAACAATCTTCCACTTTAGTGGTAACTTTATTCCTAATGTACCCCAGTACTGCGTGAAACATCTTTCTGTCAATTATGGACAATTGTTTGTAGAGAACAGTATCATGATTCACTTCCTCGACTGTCCAATGCATCAGCTCGACAAATGAATCATAGCTCATGTTGCAATAGTATCCGATGTTATTAGATTTAGCGTAGCATCTATAGGGAACTGTCACATTGCAATAGCTTCACCCCACATTGACTGTGTCATTTTTATAAAAACACACAGTTCCCCTCTGATGAATAGACAAGTGCAATGCTACTTTATCTCTTGATTCGACATTTGATGTATCATGAATTAAGTTTTCCAAGGTCTTATTAGCCCCTAGGGGAACTGCAGTTAGCAGTAACCCCCCCATATCCTGTTGGTAGGGCTGTGCAGATCCAACAATTTGAAACGTTAAAGGTTTCAGTATACACATATTTGATTGCCTGGTAAGTATTGAAATTCGGATGCCATTCTGCACGCTTATTCACTTTTACTTGCATGGCTGAGAAAAGAAATGACCACAACAAAAGAGTTATTGTTACTAGTACAATCAACAGGATGGTCATATAGTACTTCAGTGGGAACGGTTGTTCCAAATTCTTGTTTACTTTGGTTCTTTCAAGTAGGTGTATTTGTATCTTATTTGATTCTGTCATCTTGCTTAGGATACGTGATTTTACTCTCTGCCCTATAGGACCTTTAGCACCGATGATTGCTTCACTGGGTTTGAGACAGATCAGTTCCTATTGATCTGACCCCCCTTTGTAGCCAGACTTTTGTGCTTAAGGTCCCAATGGAGAGGTAAGGTCTTTGTCCAACTCAAAGTTCTTTGCCAGCTTGCAGTGTGTCAGGTGTATCCATGAAGCTCGCTCTGCTATCTTGACTGCAGTAGGTGTCGAAAGAAGCACCTGGTAGGGACCTTCCCACTTCAGCGAAGCCCAATTCTTCATCTTAGGAATCTTAATCCAAATCCAATTTCCTGGCACTACTGCCACTTCCGAGGTTCATTTTTGATCTGAAACAGAATTAGACTGCAACAAGTGTTTAGAATTCAACAACTTTTTCATATATTCAGCTAGTGTAAAATCAGCTTCCTGGTCTGATGACATGAGAAGTTTCCACTGGGGTATATAATAAGCTCTTCCAAATAATTTTTCAAAAGGAGTCAGTCCTTTTGCTGTTGGGACAGTTCTCATGTTCAACAGTGCCAGAGGTAAACAGTACAACCAGGTTTTTCCTGTCTCTGCTATTATTTTCCACAATTTGCTTTTCAGTATACCATTGTGCCTCTCAACCAGCCCTGCAGACTGCAGATGATATGCACAATGATTTTTTAAAGAAATACCAAAATACTTATTCAGCTGCTGTATGGTTTGATTTACAAAGTGTGTACCATTGTCATTGTAGATTCTTTCCGGAATGCCAAATCTAGGAATAATTTCCTTAACAAGTACTTTAGCTACTGTAGCTGCATCCGGATTCTTGGTTGGAAAGGCTTCCACCCACCTAGAAAACATATCTATAACGACAAGGCAATACTTTTTGTTCTCACATTTATTCAACTCTATGAAATCCATACAGATAGTGTGAAATGGATATGGTGGTATGGGAAAACTCCCTTGTTTGGGCTTTATTGCCCCTTGTGCATGATGTTTATTACAAACCTGACACATTAAACTAAATTTTTTAGAATAGTTTGCAAATCTGTATGTTGTGAACACCTGGTTCACTAGCTGTACCATCCCCCCTGTTGAGACATGGCACTGCCCATGGCTCAACAATGCCGCATAGTGAAACAAGTTAGAGGGTAGTATCGGTTTTCCCTCTTTAGAGATGTATAGCCCCTTTTCGAGGAATGCTCCTCGTTTTATCCATCGTTGTTTTTCAGCTTGCGTAGTGAGTGTCTGCATTGTTTTTAACATATCTAGATTCAAAGTTTCAGAGGGTTGTAATTCCTCATTTAAAAGAAATACTTCTGTAGCTGCTTGCTTTGCAGCTGTATCAGCTCTCACATTCCCTTTAGAGATTGCATCGTGCTGCTTAGTGTGAGCCGTGCATTTGCAAATAGCCACTTTTCTAGGTAACTGAATAGATTCCAAAAGATTTAAAATAAACTGTGCATGATTTATAGGTTTGCCAGTAGATATTATCATTCCTTGTTTTTTCCACTGCTGTGCAAATACATGTACAGTGGAGAAAGCGTACTGGCTGTCAGTAAAAATATTTACATATTTATTTTTTGCTAAGGTACATGCCCGTGTCAGGGCAATCAGTTCTGCTGCTTGTGGAGATAAATGGTGAGGGCAGAGATTTTGCTTCTATAATTTCAGTATCAGAGACTACTGCATATCCTACTAGATTCTGTCCTGCAGGTCCCTTTTTGCATGAGCCGTCTACATAGTATGTCACCTCAGCATCATCCAAGGGGACATCTGTAAGATCTTTTCTAGGTAGTGTCTTCTGCTCGATTACCTGCAGGCAGCGGTGCAGTGTGCTGTCTGCAGGGGTTGGTAACAGAGTAGAAGGGTTCAAAGTTGTGTATCTTTCAATTGTCATATGAGGTTGGCTCAACAGTATAGTCATGCAGGAGAGATTTCTAGCAGGAGAAAGATATGCCACCTTTTCTTGTAACAAGATAACTGCGACTGCATGGGGTACTCACAAAGTGAGAGGGTGGAATAAAACTACTGAAGCTGATGCCTGTATCGCCATTGCAGCTGCAACAACTGCTTGGACACAGTGGGGTAGTGACCGTGCCACAGGATCAGCTGTGATGAATAGTAAGCAATGGGACGTTGCTTGTCCCCATGTTGTTGTGTTAGTATCAATGTCATATAACCCTGCTTGCAATCCACAGTCTGGAAAAAACGTTTATGATAGTTTGGCAATCCCAGAACTAGTGAGGACGCTATTAATTGCTACAATTTACAAAAGGCAGATTCTGCCTCTGGTGTCCATTGTAACAATTCTTGCGCTGCAATAGGCATCTTATATATAAGGTCAGTTAATGGTGCAGATTCCAAGGTGTAGTTTGGAATCCAGCTTCGACAGAAATTTGTCGTTCCCAAGAAGGACATCATTTCTTTCTTGGTAGTGGGTTTTGGTGCTTACAAAATTGCCACTTTTCTGTCCTCATCTAATGTTCTACCTTCCTTGGATATCACATATCCTAAGTATTTAACCTGTTTTTTCCAGAGCTGCAGTTTGTCTTTATTTACCTTATGTCCCTCAGTGGCTAAGAATTGTAGAAGTGCTATAGTATCTTCCCTACAATCCTGCAGGGTGGGGTCCGTCAACAAAATGTCATCAACATAAAGTAAAACCTGACTGCCTTTTGGTGGGTTGAATCCCGCTAAATTGCTTGTCATTTCTTGTGAGAATATCATTGGACTTTCACAATATCCCTGTGGTAGGAGCGTATATGTGTATCTTTTTCCCTGAAATGTAAATGCAAACCTATACTGGCTATCAGGGTGTATCGGTATTGAAAAGAAAGCATTGCGAATGTCTACCACAGAAAAATACTTTTGTTGAGGTTTTAAATCATTTAACAGGGTGTGTGGATCTGGCACTATGGGTGCCCTTGGTATTACTCATCATTCACTGCTTGTAAATCCTGGACCATACGCCATTCTCCATTGGCTTTTTTAGCTGGAAATAAGGGTGTGTTACATGGCGAATTGGGATATTCTACTAGTATCCCTCCTTTGAGTAAAGCTGCTATAATAGGCTTTATTCCTGCCTCCGCATCTTTTCTTAAGGGATACTGTCTCTTTTGTGGTCTAAATTCTGACTTTGGCGTAATACTAACTGGTCCTGCTGTATGACCAAGTCCTACGTCTGATTTCCCTGTTGACTAGAGAGTCTCTGGTATATTTTGCAGGGCGTCTTCTTCCTCCTTTAACAGGAGTGTCCATCAGCTGTCCCCGTGAGAATGCAGGTGCACAGCTGGGTTGGTTTGTGTTACCCAATTACATTTTTGTACTTGTACTCCCTGTCCTGACAGTTCCAATTCTGTTTGTTTTTCCCATTTTGTAACCTTTTTTCCTAGGTCTACCCATTTTACATTTTTGTTTTTGCTCAAGCTAACATGTGGTAATCAATTGGATTTATAAAGCGTCAAGAACTCCTGGGGCAGAGAACAGCTAGCTACACGGTTTCCCTCTGTGTCCCAGTACAAATTCCGCAGCATCAATCTATTTGCATGATTCTTGAATAATTATATTTCATATTCCTTATCGGGTCCTGGTGTATTACAAAAATACTGGGTACAATGCAACAGGTGTTGTTTGTCAATGTCAAGGTTGGAAAACTTACTGATGGTTACGTCCATTAATTCCTTGGTCAAAGTCCCTGGTCCAGTTGTAACCAAGTCCTGACTGTACCAATAAAACGTTTCACTCCCTGACTGTAGCATAAAGGTGTTAGTTTGCCACTTTGCTTCCATTCCCTGCATGGTTGGAACCACTGCTATGCCAAATTTCTGCATGAGATCCCTGCCCAAGAGGTTTACTGGGCATTTTGCAGAAACCACAATTTTATTTTTTGTGTCAATCCTGAAACAGGATAATTTATTGCGATATCATGGGAGAGGGGCTCCCGATATAGCTGTCCATTAGCTGCTTTGACCAGTATATAATCAGGTGACTCTGAGTTTTCTGGTAATTTGGAGGGGTGTATCAGGGTCTGTGATGCCCCTGAATCACACAAAAATTTGACCTCTCTCCCATCCACCAAGAGGGTAACCTCTGGTTTTATGTCTGCTATATAGAGCTCCAAGCTCAATAGAGCTAAGTCTAATATTTCGTCTTCCCTTCCACCGTCATCAGTTCCCAGCACTTCCTCTATTTTCCTTTTCACATTCTCATTTGTTCCTTCTCCATCGGCCACTTCTAATGATTCCTGACTATCATATAGTCAGTCCTCATTTCCTTGTCTTCCGCTGTTGCCTTCTTATTTTTCCTGCAATCCCTTGCTAGATGTCCCTTTTTGCCATATTTAAAACATTCTCCCCTTTTCTTACGCCCTTCAAAGTCCTCAACGATTAGACTGTTTACCCCCCTGTGCATTCTTCCTACCCTTTTTCCTGGGGTGTACCAAATAAACTTCTGCCCCATCTTCTACAGCAAATACTTGACCCTTCTTCCTCTTTTTACTGTTAAAACGTCTCTCAGCATGTCTAGCGTATTCAAGTAGTGATTGTAACCTGCCAGTTCTATGGTCAACCATATGTTTTGTAATAAAACTACTTATAGGCGAACTGCTACCTTTTAAAAATGCATTTTTCAACTGTTATTCATATGAGGAATCTTGTTTTTGGTCTTCGGGGACTTGCATCCAACAGTGGTTACTGAAACATTCCAGTAGCCTAGCAAAATATTGGTCACCTGTGTCACCTTCTTGTTGGATGCATTGATTAATGCAAGTCCAGTCTGCCCTAGGCTTCCACTTTTCAGAGATACTTTCTGTAAAACCTTTCACTCTGGTGTCTAGTTCTGCACTGCTATGTGAGAGAGGTTTCTGTGCAGCATCACGATGATTCCAGTTGCCACAAATCATGTACCAATCTGGTCCTACAGTTTTTCGAATTACCCTTTCTATCTCTTCCCCATTTAAATGATAACTTAGTCTCATACCTTGTAAGTCATCAGAGAACTTTCTGAAATTAATTTTTGGGTGGGGAATTCCCTCCATGGCTTTTTGGATATCTTCCGGAGTCCACGGTCTATATACTAAGATAGTTGGATCCTGATCATCCTGTCCTGCCCGGGGGTTTGGCACCTCTATAAATGGGCATATTTCCTCTTCTTCTTCTTCTGATTGCACAGCCTCAGATGTTTGCCATAACTCAGGATTTCTTTCTCTTGCTTTTGTTCGGGACCTGGTCTCAATGGGATCCCTGATTTTAGCTATTTTTGGTTTTGTAACCTCCCTATTCGTAGTGACCACAGGATATAATGGGGGCGGATCTACTTGCCCACTCGCTCCATAGTCTGATAAGGGAGGGGGAAGTGGAGGTGCTGACGCTATATTAGATTGTTATCCTCCCTATCTAAAAACATTGCCTTTGAATCTTTATTCTTTTGGTCCCTACGGTTTACTTCTTCCAGCCACCTGTGTGCCTGAGGAATTCCTAACTGTCGTTGCTTTTTTACCTGACCATTAGAATCACTTTTGAATTGTCTGACAAGTTTAATGAGTGAGGATTTTTCTAATTTTCAATCGAATTCATACTTATTAACCCATTTTGAAAGATATTTAATATTATCGGTGCGCTGCGACTGCATATATTTTGCGTATTCCATTAACGGCGGGTCTCGGGGTGTTTGTGTACAATTATTACCCATTTTATTTTTACCTTTCAATTGTTACGTAACTTCTCTAGTTTTTAACGTGTACCACGGATTTTGTTATAGTCTCTTCAGAATGACTGCCTAAAGTCTACTATTCTGATTCACCTGATCTATGACAAGACAAATACCTTTTTATCCCTGACTGTAAGAAAAATACAATCTGATAAAAAACAATACGTATCCAATCCCTGATCTTAAAACAGAAAAAAGTAGATTCTCCTTACCTGAGCCCACATGATTGATCGCCTGATTCACCGAAAACCTGTCCTTCAGTCACAGATCAGAAAGTGGCTGGCCTCTTTTGACGGCAATTCAGTTGGAAGGACTTTACATATAAGAAGAACCGATTTTTTGTTTCTTCCCCGTTCGGTTTCAGCCACCTTGCCGTCTGATCCGAGGTGAAGAGAGGGTTCTGGTCCAAAGGACCAATCTGTAAAAGATAAAACTTCAGAGACCAGTACACGTTAGGTTCAAGCAAGGCACCCTTTATTACTTGCAGCAATGAGACAAAGCATGTAGGTACAAGATTTGTCTGAATTTCCCTTATTCAACCTGCTATCTTTATACAGTTTTCACTGATGCTATTAATAGATTCATGCTGACATAATTAAACAGCTGCTGTCTTGTGAAAAATATTTTTCTGAAAAAAAAAACAACCTGGCCTTGGACTTGTTTCAGCCCTTTCTTAGTTTCTTATAGTCCTTTATTCATTCAGCTCTGATATGTTACATTCAAGGTACAGTTTTGTCCTCCATATACATTTCCGCTGACTGCTAGATTTACAAGCTCCTTTTGTTCCTCTTTCAGCTCACTGCAGCTGCACATTTTATACGAATTGGTATTTTAACGCACAGTGGTGCAGCGGTTAATATTGTTGCCTCACAGCAAGAGGTTCTCCGGTTCGATTCTCGGCTGGGGTGCCTTCTGTGTGGAGTTTGCATGTTCTCCCTGTGTTCGCGTGGGTTTCCTCCGGGTACTCCGGTTTCCTTCCACATTCCAAAGACATGCATCTGGAGCGTTTCTCCCCGGGCCTCCGCTGAAAACAGGCTCTGTGGAACCTAGTCGGACATTCCTGGTCAACAAATGTTAAATAAATAAATAAAGAATTAGCAGAATAAATGTATTAACACTGTTTAACCCCTAATACACTAAGCTTGCAGTCATACATTTCACTATACTTAAGTCTACATATAGCAGTTATATGTTTCAATGCATCAAGTATATATATTGCAGTTATATATTTCCCCAACATCCGCTATATCAGAAAAAAAACATTGTAAAAGGTTAATTTGTTAGAATTTGTAGGATGACATCTAGTGATGAAGATTTTCATGATGAATGCGAATTATTAACAAATTTATTTGTAGACAGAGGTTATCCTATAGAATTTTGTAATAAAATAAGAAATGAAGTTATCAATGGGCGAAAGGACAGATTTGAATCCATATTAGGGAAGAAATTGGAGATTACAGATGGTAGAGAAGGTGGCTTCAATTATTACAATATTTCAGATAGGATTCAAAATACATATGAAAGAGGCCAAACATTTAAAAGTGCTTTTATTGCTGATTATAGCGGAGATTTTGAGGTAATTGGGAAGGTATTCAATAAAGAATGGAATAAGTTTATTAGCTTAACTGATTTGAATTTAGAACAAAAAGATACATTAAAAATTGCATATAGGAGGGGACGAAATATTAAAGATTGTTTTATGTCAAGGAATAGTGCCCCTAGAAAAACTAATAAGTTAAGAGGGACGTACCCATGTGGGATGTGTACCCAGTGTACATATATGATTAGTAAAGAAAGTATTTATATTGAAGCTAGAGGGAGAGAAATAATAGGCAGGACACATAGTACTTGTGAAACTAATGGAGTTATATATATTATGCATTGTGTGAAATATGTTCAGGTTTTTATGTTGGAAAACTGAAAGCAAAATAAGACGGAGAATTTATGAAGATATGAATGATATAAAAATAAAAAAGAAAGGAATGCTCTGTGTAGGCATATTACTGTTGTCCCCTAGCAAAATGTACATTTTTCGTTATTGAGGAAGTATTGAAGGATGAAAGGGGTGGCATGTGGGAAACTAAAATTGACTATCGGGAATTATACTGGCAAATTGTTCTGGAAGCAAACAAATATCCAGGTATGAATGATGGTATTTCCCTAGCACCCGTTCTCAAACTGAGGGCTGCTAGATTATAAATTTGGTTCCCACACATACCACTCATCGTTTATTGTTCATTGTATATTATTTTATACGGTTGGATTCATCACCTGTAATTTATACCAAAAAGCATTTGAATGAAGGCACTATGCAGTTTATACACAATGGACCAGTTTTATAAAAATATATATATGTTTTTTCATATATGTTTACAGTTCTTTTCATATGTACTTAGTCAAAATTTTATACTCATGTTTGTAAATATTTAATATTTAAGGACTATTTTGTGACATCATATCCTGTTTTATAGGATTTAAATGACTTGTGCAGGGGAGGGCACATGTTTCTGAAGAAGTTCACATTTTAAATAAAGTGAAAGTTGCCTGATTTGTACCATTACTGGATTAAGCTGTGTTTTCAGTTTGTTCTTGAGTTTGCGGCTAGTCCGTTTTTACATTTTATTTAAGATGTATGGATTGTTAGCACTACTACATGTTTTTTAAGATATAAGATATTTTTTAAGATATTTATTATGGGATGTATTATTATATATATGCACTCAACATGCTTTTAATATATTTATTACATTCCATAATATATATATAAATATATATATATATATATATTTATTACATTTATTTAATTATATTTATATATACATTTTTATATACATTTTTCTATATACATTATTTATATATAATTTCTTTTTATATATTTTATATATGTTTATTTAATTGTACATTTCATTGATTCTCCAAGTCTATTCACTTCAAGCAGAATGTTTTTAATTGCAATGAACACAGTTGTCCACTTGGGGGTAATGTTTATACATTTTATATAATGAAGGAGTATTATTATATATTTCAAACTGATTTTTAGAATGGATTATTATCAAATTAATGTAAATTTAATAGAAATTTTACGAGTGAATGACATGTTTGTGAAGGGCATTGTCCGAGAGATTTTATATAAAGAGAGAAGACAGAGATTTTTATCTGATGAAATACACGCTTAGTTTATGTGATTGCCAGCACTTAATGAATGGTATGATTTACATATTAATGACTTAACTAATGCTATTGGTGGATTTAAATGTTAATTGTTTATATAAAACGAAGTTTAATTGATTTAGTGTTTGTCTGATGAAGTCTGATGCTATAGATGAAAAACACGGTGATTTGTTAACCGTTTTATTTTATGTTATATACTAATAAACTAAATTTATGGCTCGAGAGTCCGGAGGTGAATTCCCTTCATTTGTGCATGTTTTGGAGTTACTGGTACCAGAACATGTCAAAACATGTCAAACTACATTCCATTAGAGCTACAGCTGTCACTGCAGCATTCCTCAGAAGCATTGGTACCCTATCAGTTTTGGAAGCAGCTATCTATCAGGTCTTCACTGTACTTTTTCAAACCCTTCAGCTTGGGTTCTACATCCATTGCCAGGGCAAGTTTTGCCAAAAGCTAGTTCCCAAGGTCAGTTGTCTTGCTAGCTCAATCAGCGCTAGAAAACCTCTATAAGGTAAGGGACAATTATGTATTCCATCTACTGGCTTAATTATAATATTCATTGAAATGCTTCTCTGTAATGCAACAGTAAGCTAATTTGCTCTGACCGTTATTTATTTATTTATTGATTTATTTGCCAGGGTAGTGCACTGATCAGTATTGACCATCTCCAGGCTCGGTCTGGGTGAAAGACAAAGCAATAACAGTATAGTTCAGACTAACTACATCGAAAAAATTGTGCACATACATTCTAGTGAACAAACACAGTGCAATGTTCACTCAAGCAGGGTGTAATGAATATACATACATATATATATATATATATATAGTTATACACACACACAGACACTAGTTTTTAAAGTGAGTCAGTCTTCAGTGAATCTTGAGTGAGGAAATGAGACTTCGAAAGGAATAGGTTAGGTGATAAACTCGGTGTTGAAGCAGGAGCATTTGACTTGGATGAAGAAGTGATTTTTGAGTTGAATTCTGAATTTGGAATAAGTATTGATTTCCATAATGTTGATGCAGAGAGCTTGCCACAGAGCAGGTGCCTGAGAGGAGAAAGCATGTGCAGTGCTAGGGGGTTCGGTTCTTGGGGTAATGAGAACTGGTGTGACAGAGCATGTGCAGTGCTGTGGGGTTTGGTTCTTGGGGTAATGAGAGTTGGTGTAACAAACCATGTGCAGTGCTGTGGGGTTTGGTTCTTGGGGTAATGAGAGCTGGTGTGACAGAGCATGTGCAGTGCTGTGGGGTTCGGTTCTTGGGGTAATGAGAATTGGTGTGACAGAGCATGTGCAGTGCTGTGGGGTTTGGTTCTTGGGGTAATGAGAGTTGGTGTGACCGAGCATGTGCAGTGCTAGGGGGTTTGGTTCTTGGGATAATGAGAGTTGGTGTGACAGAACATGTTCAGTGCTAGGGGGTTTGGTTCTTGGGGTAATGAGAGTTGGTGTGACAAAGCATGTGCAGTGCTAGGGGGTTTGGTTCTTGGGGTAATGAGAGTTGGTGTGGTAGAGCATGTGCAGTGCTATGGGGGTTTGGTTCTTGGGGTAATGAGAGTTGGTGTAACAAACCATGTGCAGTGCTATGGGGCTTGGTTCTTGGGGTAATGAGAGTTGGTGTGACAAAGCATGTGCAGTGCTAGGGGGTTTGGTTCTTGGGGTAATGAGAGTTGGTGTGACAAAGCATGTGCAGTGCTAGGGGGTTTTGTTCTTGGGGTAATGAGAGTTGGTGTGACAAAGCATGTGCAGTGCTAGGGGGTTTGTTTCTTGGGGTAATGAGAGTTGTAGTAGCTTGTGAGTAGTGTCTCAGGTTGTATTACAGTTTTTCCTGAAGTTTAGCTGGAAAGGGAGTAAATGTGTGGTGTTGGAGTAGTTTGTAGAGTTGGGATGCTAAAAGTAGGTTAGATCTTTGTTGCATGGGTAACCATTTGGCTTTTTCTAGGGTGATACAGTGATTCTCACAGAGCGGTGAGTTTGTAATGAATCATCATATGCTGCTAGAGAAGTCTGGAGTGTGGCAATGTCTTTTTGGAGGGCGAAGTAAACATTGGGAGCTCATATTCAAGTTAAGAAAAGGAAAACTCCTTTGTTAATAGCTGCCCTGGCTGGTTAGGATAGAAAAGTGGAGATCTTATTGTCTGAGAAGAAGTGGGAGATTATTTTGGTTCCCACTTTGTCTGTGTGACTATAGAAGTTTAGTGACTGATTAACCCATAATCTTAGGTATTTGAAGGTGAAGGTTGTCTCTATGGAAATGTTATATACATCAGCAATAATTAAAGAGTCAGGTGTCTGCTGAATTTCCTGTAGAGTTTCAAAAATTATAGTTTTGGTTTTGGCGGGGTTGAGAAGTAGTTTATGGTTTTGATCCATGGGTGGAGCTTATGTAAGTCTGGCTGGAGTTGGGATTGAATGTTGATGTCAGAGTGACCTGACTGGTAAATGACCACATCATCAGCATAGAGGATAAATGGGAGATGGAGGAGTCACAATGAAGTTTGTTAATGAATATGGAGAAGGAAGGCAAGAATGGATCCTTGTGGTACACCGTTGGTAGCAGGTGCAGATTCTGATTGGGAGGGTCCTATTTTAACTCTGAAGTGTCTGGCAGTGAAGAAGTTTGCAAACCAGGCAGTTGTGTCAGGACTAACCATTTTCACTTAGCTTGTTTTCGTGAAGTTAGCGGTCAATGAGGTCAAATGATTTTGTCAGGTCTGTAAATATGATACCTGTAAGGAGGCAAGTAACAGAGTTTAGCAGGATGTCATCAGTTAGGGAACAAAGTGCTGTCATAGTTCTTTGTCCAGGCCAGAATCCATGTTGGCTGGAGGAAAGCAGGTGGTACTGCTGGGTATAGAGGGAGATTTGGGTGTAGAGCAGATGGTACTGTGGAGTATAAAGTGAGAGTTGGGTGTAGAGCAGGTGGTACTACTGGATATAGAGGGAGAGTTGGGTGTAGAGCAGGTGGTACTGATGGGTATAGAGGAGAGTTGGGTGTAGAGCAGGTGGTACTGTAGGGTAGAGAGGGAGAGTTGGGTGTAGAACAGGTGGTACTGCTGGATATAGATGGACAGCTGGGTGTAGAGCAGGTGGTACTGCTGGATATAGAGGGGGAGTTGGGTGTAGAGCAGGTGGTACTGCTGGATGTAGAAGAAGATTTGGGTGTAGAGCAGATGGTACGGATGGGTATAGAGGGAGAGTTTGGTGTAGAGCAATTGGTACTGCTCAGTATATAGAGAGAGCTGGGTGTGGAGCAGGTGGTACTGCTAGAAATAGAGGGAAAGCTGGGTGCAGAGCAGGTGGTACTGTTGGGTATACAGGAAGAGTTGGGTGTAGAGCAGGTGGAACTGTGGGGTAGAGAGGGAGAGTGGGGAGTTGAACAGTTGGTACTCCTAGATATAAAAGGAGAGTTGGGTGTAGAGCAAGTGGTACTGCTGGATATAGAGGAAGAATTGGGTGTAGAGCAGGTGGTACTGCTGGGTATAGAGGTAGAGTTGGGTCTAGAGCAGGTGGTAATACTGGATATAGAGGGAGAGCTGGGTGTAGAGCAGATGGTACTGCAGGGTATAGAGGTAGAGTTAGGTGTAGTGCAGGTGGTACTTCTGGATAAGAAGGGAAAGTTGGGTGTAGAGCAGGTGGAACTGCTGGATATAGAGGGAGAGTTGGGTATAGAGCAATTGGTACTGCTGGATATAGAGGTAGAGTTGCGTATAGAGCAGGTGATACTCCTGGATATTCAGGGAGAGTCGGGTGTAGAAAAGGTGGTACTGCTGGATATAGAGGGAGAGCTGGGTGTAGAGTAGGAGGTACTGCTGGGTATAGAGGGAGAGTTGGGTGTAGAGCAGGTGGTAGTGCTGGATATAGAGGACGAATTAGGTGTAGAGCAGGTGGTACTGTTGGGTATAGAGGGAGAGTAGGGTGTAGAGCAGGTGGTACTACTCGATATAGCGGGAGAGTTGGCTGTAGAGCAGGTGGGACTTCTGGATAAGGAGGGAGAGTTGGGTGCAGTGCAGGTGGAACTGCTGAATATAGAGGGAAAGCTGGGTGTAGAGCAGGTGGAACTGGTGGATATAGAGCGAGAGTTGGGCATAAGCAGGTGGTAGTGCTGGATGTTGAAGAAGAGTCAGCTGCAGAGCATGTGGTACTGCTGGGCTAGAGGGAGAGCTGGATGTAGAACAGGTGGTACTGCTGGGTATAGAGGGAGAGTTGGGTGTAGAGCAGATGGTACTGCAGGGTACAGAGCGAGAGTTCGGTGTAGAGCAGGTGGTACTACTGGATATAGAGGGAGAGTTGGGTGCAGAGCAGATGGTACTGCTGGGTATAGAGGGAGGGTTGCATGTGGAGCAGGTGGTACTGTGGGTAGAGAGGGAGAGTGGGGGGTAGAGCAGTTGGTACTCCTAGATATAGAAGGAGAGTTGGGTGTAGAGCAAGTGATACTGCTGGATATAGAGGAAGAATTGGGTGTAGTGCAGGTGGTACTGCTGGGTATAGAGGGAGAGTTGGGTGTAGAGCAGGTTCCACTGATTGGTATAGCGGGATAGCTGGGTGCAGAGCAGATGGCACTGTTGGATATGGAGGGAGAGTTGGGTGGAGAGCAGGTGGTACTGCTGGGTATAGAGGGAGAGTTTGGTGTAGAGCAGGTGGCACTGCTGGATATAGAGGGAGACTTGGATGTAGAGCAGGTGGTACTGTTGGATATAGAGGGAGAGTTGGGTATTGAGCAGGTGGCACTGCTGGGTATAGAGGGAGAGCCGGGTGTAGAGCATGTGGCACTGCTGGGTATAGAGGGAGAGTCGGCTGTAGACTATTTTTCAAGAAGTTTGTGAAGAATTGGAAGGATGAGTACTGGACAGAAGTCAGACGTATCTGTTGGGTTTGTTTGCTTTGGGAAGGGTTTAATCAGAGCACTTTTCAAAATCTGTGGTATGAGGTTTTTTATGAGACATTGATTATATATGTGGGTGAGAGGAAGTCATGGGTGCTATCTGTAGTGATATATGAACCAGGGTTTATGTTGTCACATCCAGGAGGGGTGTCAGTGGGAATATTACCAAATAGAATAGAGACTTATTTGGGACATATACATTTGAAGTGTAAGAGGGAAATGAATGTTGGTGGGGTGGGGATTTTATAGTCTGTGAGCAGTGTGTAGTTTGTTGATGTGAGATTGCTACATTCTTTAAAGGAATCTGTAAAATGTTTTGCTATACCAGACTGGATGATATTTGTAGCTAGGGTATCATGGCAAGGCTTTCTTCTTGCAAGTAGGTTAACCTCTTTCCAAAATATTTGGAGGAATGTAAGAGGGTAATTTGTTTCTTTGCTTGGGGATTTCTTTTCTGCCTTCTGATGGATGCCTTGGCTAGGCTATGCAAACTCTAAAGGAGATGTGGTTGTCAGCTGTGGGGGGTTGTTTCCATTTTTGCTATGCTTCATCCCTTAGAATTAAAAGATGTTTGAGTTCAGCATACAGCTATTCAGTTTTGGTGGGTTCCTAAACCTTCTGGATAAGTGGGAAGAATTTGTTTTGCAGCTGGAGCAGAAAGTTGGTTAGGCTTACAAGCGGAGTATTAGGGTCACGTAAGGAGAGCACATGGTTTCATTTCTGGGCTGTAAGAAAGGTTTTAAGTCTGTCTGTATTTGTGCTTCTCTGGTTTCTGAAGGCTTTTAATATTGCTGATAGTTTTATAGGATGGGTGTCCACTTCAAAGGTGATTGGGCAGTGGTCACTTAGTGATGGTGACCGAATGTTTAAAGTTGATTGGGCAGTGGTCCCTTAGTGATGATGGCAGAATGTTTAAAGGTGATCAAGCTGTGGTCACTTAGTGATGGTGACAGAATGTTTAAAGGTGATTGGGCAGTGGACACTTAGCGATGGTGGTAGAAAGTTTAACGATGACTGGGCTGTGGTCACTTGGTGAATGCTGCAGAATGTTTAAAAGTGAATGGATAGTGGTCACTTAGTGATGGTGGTAGGATGTTTAAGTTGTCAATGGAGTTTGGTATGTTTATAATAATCATGTTATGTGCAAAGTGTTTAGAGGACCTGAGGTTAGGTCTTGGTTCTTTTATGAGTTGAAGGAGACCTAGGTCTGCTAGATAATAAACTGTACCTACCTGAATATTCAAAACTATCTATTCCCATATGAAAATTCAATATGTTGCAGCCAATGTCAAAGAAAATTTGTATTTGAATAGTTACGTATTCTGTTGTATGTTTATTTGCAATTGCTTGGCTTCTCTTGTTCCTTGGACCATTCACCTATGGGTAAACAAATGTTAAATAAATAAATCAAAGAAATAAAAGCCACCCCTGGTCCTTACGCTCTGGAAGTCTTCCTAGAATTGTTGACTGCAACAGTGAATATTGCAAAGATCATGATGTACTTGTGTTGTGAACTCATAATTGCCAATGTTCTGCTCTATTTACTTTTGAAGTCTGTTGTTCTACTCTATTTACTTTTGGAGTCTGTATTCCTTCCCATCATCCCCTCTGTTACCCTGCTTATGCATCCTAGGGTTGGCGTAAGTATATCATCCCCTTATTTCCCACCTTGTTACTCATTTCCCCACATTCTCTTTCCTCTGACTTTGCATAGAGCTCAGAGAAACATACTGAGGCCTTGGTGATAAGTACCTGTCCCTTTGGGGGATAAGTCCCCTAGATCCAATTGTACCTACACATTCCTTTGTCCAGACTGGGGAAGAATAATCACAAAATGGCACTGGTCAATATTTCTCTTATACTGCAAACATCCTGATGTCCACTTGGGAAGGATTCAGCTGAAGATAGCTGAGAGAAGATAAAGATCTGGAAGTCAAGACAACTGCTGGACTCCTGCAAGTAGGAATCCCACAAGGTAATGACTGCAACAGTGAATATATTTGAACATCTACAATTATGTTAAGTTGCCAACACAGATCTGCTTTCTTCAAGAAGTTAAGCAAAGCTTTCATAACT
>NC_056729.1:1828459582-1828497082 GCF_019279795.1 Protopterus annectens | reverse complement strand
TCAAGAAAACTTAGATAAATAAACTAGATATCTGCTATAATAAAATAGCAAAGTTTGCTACAGATGCCAGCTACAGATCCCATCACTGTCACAGTCTCAAAGAACTCTCATGGCTAGAATTCCCCAACCTACTAATTTTTAACCAGCTCTCCATGGCCCACCAAATACTCAAGAAGCCTGAAAAAACACCTGCTCTCAAAGGCCTACTTACTCGCTATTCTGATACCTGGACCCTGTGATCAAGTAACAAAAACCTAGTAAACATCACTAAAAGATCACCTAACATCTACATCCATCTGCTCATGTACTAACCCTGGATAACTTTCCCTCACTCAGATATAACCTCTAACTACACTTCTATCCACTCTATAACTCCTGTAACCTCCTCCTCCCTTACTTATATCCCCTTGTCTTCCTCGGGATTGTAAACTGTAGTCTGTCAGATGATATGCTTAAATGCACTTTAGAGGCTTAAGACAATCTAAGACATGCAGTACTGTATGTGTACTTTATTTATGTGTTAATCTCATCTCTCAGGTATATATTTTTGTTGATTAATCTCCTATGCATGTAAAGTGCTTTACTGATCTCTGCTAGACTGTAAATAGATACATATAAGCTGTATAGTAAACTTTTTCTTTGTTGTACTATATGATAAAAAGCAAGCACAAACCACTTCACGAACTAGGAATAACAAGAAATGAGCAACGGCACCCAATCCCAAAATAGGATGGTTTAATGAATTAAGTTAGCAAAAAACGCTTTCGGGGAGCCCAATGTCTCTCCTTCCTCAGACAAAAATTACAAACAACTACCTTACCATATTTATACAAAATGGTTTCAATTATGCAATCAAATTTAATTGAATAAATACAGCGTAATAGATAAAAAACAATAATTAGATAAAAAAACATGTTAAATAACTGTTCCTCTTCAGTAATAGAGTATTTATGCATATGTGTATACATACACATTCGTAACTAATCTAATTGTAACATACTTTAAAATTTTTTTTATTAAAATAATTAATGACACATGATAAACCCCTCAAGGGCTTACCATCATAAACTTTAAAATGGGGAACATTCACACACTTACTTAATCTAACCTTATTCATATTAGAACATAAAACAAATTATATTTTTCTGACAATTTATACAATCCTTATACCATGTACCATCACAATAGAGCTACCTTTTCATAGATAAAAGCTTTAAAACACAAGCAATAGAAACATACTCATTTAAACCAGGGTGCATATATGCACCAGTACGAATCTGCCAAACCAGTTCATTTATTTCTAAATGAGTCTGCCAAGGGCCGCCCTTATTATCCACCATTATTTTCCCCAAAATTGTAAACTTAAAATAATGGTCAGGAGAAGCACTTATATGCCTTGCAAGGGCATTATTCAAATCATGCCTGGAAATAGCACATGTGTGTTCGTAAATGTGTTGCTTGAACTTCCTTTCTGTTTTTCCTATATAGAAAGCAGCGCATTTCTGACACAAAGCCAAATAAACTACGCTATTTGTCTCACAGTTATGTTTCCCTATTACATTATATTCTTCGTTCCTAACTTTAACCTTTGAATCAGTTAATACATGCTTACATTGGTTACATGTCCCACACTTAGTCATTCCTGAGGTGCGTTGACTAATAGGTTGTGATTTGAACTCCAGCATGGTTTTTAAATTACGCCCCCTTCTAAAGGTTATTTTAGGGACTTCACCTAATTGATGGGACAAATAACTGTCATCCATAATCAAAGCCCAATATTTATTAAGCACCTTCTTGATCTCATAGTGATCCACAGAAAAGGTGCAAAAAAACCTAATTCCAAGAGGGACCTGATTGTTGGTGTCATCATCCGATCTAATTTCACAGGTAGTGGCGGCTTCAGAGATGGTGCCAACAAACGAGAGGATTGGTTTATAAAACCCTGATCGTCTTTTGTTTGTTACTTCTGTTCTAATATCAAGCAACAGTGAGGAAGGATAACCTCTATTCACAAACATTTGACTCAACTGTTCACATTCAAGCAAAAAATCCTCAAAGTCGGACACCATCCTGGCCGCCCTCACCATCTGACCCTTCACTACTGCTTTCTTTTGATAACTAGGGTAACAGCTAGTAAAGTGCAAGAATGCATTAGAGTAAGTGGGCTTTCGGTAAATAACACTCTTATATCTCAAATTCATCTCATCTTTAATAACCAAAATGTCCAAATAGTTTATGCTAAATTCCTGCAAGTTGTATGTAAATTCCAAAAAAGAGGTCATGCTAGAAATGGTCCTTAGGAAAGTGGGAACTTCAGAGGGCGATGCTTTCCAAATAAGGAACATGCCATCCTGGTATCTTGTGTACCAGGCGATGCTTTCCCTAAAAGTAACATCAGGGAACAACAGGGTCTTTTCCCAAAACGCCAACACACAATTGGCGAAACTCCCACCACAGGGCGACCCCATAGCCACCCCAGATTTTTGTAAATAGATTTTTTTGTCAAGCAACATAAAATTGTTGTTTAAAACAATTTCCAATAGCATCTCAACCAAATTGATAATGTTGGCGTCAATCTTTTTGTCATGTAGAAATTCACGAACCCACTGGATACCAAGATCTTGTGGTATAACAGTGTAAAGATCTTTGATATCAATGGTTAAAAACCAGAAGCTTGCGTCAAAAGGAATCCTTTTGATTTCATGGAGAAAGCTCCAGGAATCTTTACAAATCTGGGGTTCCTGGTTGATTAAGGGCCTTAGTATACTATCAATAAATTTAGCACATGCAAAAGTGACAGATCCGCGACCATCAACAATAGGACAAAAGGGGGGTTGTGATAAACTTTTGTGAGTTTTTGGAATGCCAAACAAAACCGGTAAGCTAGGAGCTAGAACATTCAAATATTGATACAAGTTAAGATCAATAAGTCTTTCAAGAAATAAATCTTCAATCCTTCCCCTGATTTTTGCATAAGCAATATTGACTTCATTAATACTCACAACTTCATAAAAGTCAGTGTTTAAGAGGGTCAACATTTTCTGAGCATACAAAAAATTATCCATAAACACTAAAGGGATATAACCAACCTTATTGCAATTTTTGACTCTAAATTGTTCAAGTGCAGGAAACTGCAACTTGAAATCTCTTATTTGCAAGAATGTTTGGCTAAAAAACTTGTGCCAAAAGGTTTGCGACAATGGCGCTTTCCGGTCGGGTTGGTGGAAGGGTCTCAATTTCATAAAGACCTTTTAGCCCTGTTTGATAAGCAGGGTTTTGAGTATATGAATTTGCCCATTTTACAGTATCAAAGAGAAATAGACTGCTTTAAAATAGAACTTGCAACACTTGACAACAACATAAAGGAAGATTCGGAATTTTTAAGATATAAATATGAGTATTCCCGTATCTTTTCCAGTATAGAAGCAACTATTACTAAGTTAATTAGTAACAAAAAGAAAAAGATTAACAGGGACATTCATGAATATCAGGCAAATAAGGCTTATCCTCGACCTCCATTATTTTCCAATAAGTCACAAGGCACTGCTTCTCATGGGAACATTGAGGTGGAATCGTCGAATTTAGTAGATGGTCAGCATAATCTTGTGTTGGATAGCCATGACGAAGAAGCTATGCCTCTTCATCATAGTGAAAGGATTCTTAGTAATTCAAATAAGACTGTTAACACAAATATTATCAGAGCTGATAACAGTAATAACATTATTTTTCAAGAGGCTTCTGCATCTAATGCTGATAATTCCAGCAATCAGCAGGGTTTTCCCAGAAACAAGAAAGCCAGACAAGCCAATGGACAGGGGAGGAACAACCAGGGCAATTACAGCAATCGGAGATCACAACGCAGGAGATGACAAGTCATTTCTCTGACCCACTTATATTAACAGACTCTAAGAGGGATTTTTAAATATATAATTACACATCCTTCAATATAGATTCTGACTTGGTTGAGTTTTTTTCTAAGGGCTTATCTTTTGTGCCTGACACATGTTTTGACTTGGTCAGGACAATTATTGATCTTAAGCTATTTGTTAGAAAGCACAGCTTAAAGATATTGATGGATGATGGTACTGTTTCAGCAGGTTCACTTAGAGTTTCTAGTGTTTACAACCCTCCCCTGCACGATACTTTGCGTCTTTTTGAAAAAATGTGTGAGTATGATTTAAGGGCTCTTAAGTCTGATAAGTTTTCTTACAAGCGACCTGTCAACATCACCAGATATCAGCGTGAATTTTTGGTTTTGTTGAAAAACTGTAATATCAGAGTCATGAAACCAGATAAGGGGGGTGGTTTAGTGTTTATGGATAATTTTTTGTATGTTCAGAAAATGATGACCCTCTTAAACACTGACTTTTATGAAGTTGTGAGTGTTAATGAAGTCAACATTGCTTATGCAAAAATCAGGGGAATGATTGAAGATTTATTTCTTGAAAGACTTATTGATCTTGACTTGTATCAATATTTGAATGTTCTAGCCCCTAGGTTACCGGTTTTGTTTGGCATTCCAAAAACTCACAAAAGTTTATCACAACCCCCATTTCGTCCTATTGTTGATGGTCGCGGATCTATCACTTTTGCATGTGCTAAATTTATTGATAGTATACTAAGGCCCTTAATCAACCAGGAACCCCAGATCTGTAAAGATTCCTGGAGCTTACTCCATGAAATCAAAAAGATTCCTTTTGACGCAAGCTTCTGGTTTTTAACCATTGATATCAAAGATCTTTACACTGTTATACCACAAGATCTTGGTATCCAGTGGGTTCGTGAATTTCTACATGACAAAACGATTGACGCCAACATTATCAATTTGGTTGATATGCTATTGAAAATTGTTTTAAACAACAATTTTATGTTGCTTGACAAAAAGATCTATTTACAAAAATCTGGGGTGGCTATGGGGTCACCCTGTGGTGGGAGTTTCGCCAATTGTGTGTTGGCGTTTTGGGAAAAGACCCTGTTGTTCCCTGATGTTACTTTTAGGGAAAGCGTCACCTGGTACACAAGATACCAGGACGACATGTTCCTTATTTGGAAAGCATCACCCTCTGAAGTTCCCACTTTCCTAAGGACCATTTCTAGCATGACCTCTTTTTTGGAATTTACATACAACTTGCAGGAATTTAGCATAAACTATTTGGACATTTTGGTTATTAAAGATGAGATGAATTTGAGATATAAGAGTGTTATTTACCGAAAGCCCACTTACTCTAATGCATTCTTGCACTTTACTAGCTGTCACCCTAGTTATCAAAAGAAAGCAGTAGTGAAGGGTCAGATGGTGAGGGTGGCCAGGATGGTGCCTGACTTTGAGGATTTTTTGTTTGAATGTGAACAGTTGAGTCAAATGTTTGTGAATAGAGGTTATCCTTCCTCACTGTTGCTTGATATTAGAACAGAAGTAACAAACAAAAGACGATCAGGGTTTTATAAACCAATCCTCTCGTTTGTTGGTACCATCTCTGAAACCGCCACTACCTGTGAAATTAGATTGGATGATGACACCAACAATCAGGTCCCTCTTGGAATTAGGTATTTTTGCACCTTTTCTGTGGATCACTATGAGATCAAGAAGGTGCTTAATAAATATTGGGCTTTGATTATGGATGACAGTTATTTGTCCCATCAATTAGGTGAAGTCCCTAAAATAACCTTTAGAAGGGGGCGTAATTTAAAAACCATGCTGGAGTTCAAATCACAACCTATTAGTCAACGCACCTCAGGAATGACTAAGTGTGGGACATGTAACCAATGTAAGCATGTATTAACTGATTCAAAGGTTAAGGTTAGGAGCGAAGAATATAATGTAATAGGGAAACATAACTGTGAGACAAATAGCGTGGTTTATTTGGCTTTGTGTCAGAAATGCGCTGCTTTCTATATAGGAAAAACAGAAAGGAAGTTCAAGCAGTGCATTTACGAACACACATGTGCTATTTCCAGGCATGATTTGAATAATGCCCTTGCAAGGCATATAAGTGCTTCTCCTGACCATTATTTTAAGTTTACAATTTTGGGGAAAATAATGGTGGATAATAAGGGCGGCCCTTGGCAGACTCATTTAGAAATAAATGAACTGGTTTGGCAGATTCATACTGGCGCATATATGCACCCTGGTTTAAATGAGTATGTTTCTATTGCTTGTGTTTTAAAGCTTTTATCTATGAAAAGGTAGCTCTGTTGTGATGGTACATGGTATTACGATTGTATAAATTGTCAGAAAAATATAATTTGTTTTATGTTCTAAAATGAATAAGGTTAGATTAAGTAAGTGTGTGAATGTTCCCCATTTTAAAGTTTATGATGGTAAGCCCTTGAGGGGTTTATCATTTGTCATTAATTATTTTAATAAAAAAAATATTTAAAGTATGTTACAATTAGATTAGTTACAAATGTGTATGTATACACATACGCATAAATACTCTATTACTGAAGAGAAACACAGTTATTTAACAAGTTTTTTATCTAATTATTGTTTTTCATCTATTACGCTGTATTTATTCAATTAAATTTGATTGCATAATTGAAACCATTTTGTATAAATATGGTAGGTAGTTGTTTGTAATTTTTGTCTGAGGAAGGAGAGACATTGGGCTCCCCGAAAGCGTTTTTTGCTAACTTAATTCATTAAACCAGCCTATTTTGGGATTGTGTGCCACTGCTCATTTCTTGTTATTCCTTTGTTGTACTAGACATGTATTAGTAAAAATGTACTTTGCTGGAGCCTTTCCCCTCTGGCCTCCACTTAAAATGGTACTGGCAAACAAATGTTAAATAAATAAACAAATAAATAAAATAAAAAAGCTTAGAGAGGGGGACAAGATTACAATAGGACAAAAGTTTGTGATGTCAGTGGAGTTGCCTCCCTTATGTAAAGGGATAATGTGTGAGCTTTCCCATAGGCTAGGGAAATGTGATTCAGCTACGGGTTTATTAATTAACATGCTAACAGGAATTGCTATTGCATCTTCAGCAAGCTTTAGGTATTCTGGTGGGAGGCTGTCTGTTGAGGTTGAGCAAGGTTTCAGTTTTTGCAGGAGTTTTTTTTATTTGAGATAAATGGCTGGGCTGACAAGTAAACTGGGGATGGTTTGTTTTTTGTTTATGAATGAGGGGTTGGTTGTGTATGTATGTAATGTGTGAGGTGTGTAGCGGTTAATATTCGAGGTGTTAGTAGAAGTAGCGAGGTGGGGTGAATGAATTGGGTTTACTTTTAGTTTGGATAGGGAATCTATAAAGTATGTGTTGCATTTGGTGGCTGTTTGAAGAGGTGGTATATTGGAGTATGAACTAGGATTATAATTATTCCTGGGTTGAGTAGTGACTTTACTTATGCCCACAATTTCTTAGGGTTGTTTTTGTTTTTGTGTTTATTTTTTTTTTCATGTAAACTTCAATATTTTTGCAGTCACCACACATGTGATCTTTCATTTCCCACTACATTCCAAAAATTTTGGATGACCTGCCCTGAACCAGCCGTCTGAATTTCTATGAAACCAGCATCATTGTCTGACAAGCTATCTGATCTGTTTTCCACTGATGCCCTAGTTGCTTAGCACTAAGACATTGATGATGTCTTTGATAACTCCGCTCCTCTGCACCTCGCCTCAATTTATCTCTACGTCTTCACTGTAATGCATCCTCACTGGCAGGCACTGCTGCATATTCCTTCAGCTGCGCACTTTTCTTAAGTCTTTCTGCTGGTTAAACTGCTAACTTGGGCTTCTGACTCCAACTTGTGATTTAGGGTGCTCAATAGCAGCAACTTTTATTTTAGAAAACTCAAGGCAGCCTTAGGGATGGCAAAGCTCTTGCCTTTCATTGGTCATTAAGAGGCAACAGTGAGACCTCAGGCTTTGTGACCACTGAGTGGCGCACAGCTAGAGTTATCCCACTCCACAAGGGGGGATCCATCCAGGATCCCGGGAACTACTGCCCCATCAGTCTGACGAGCCTGATCTGCAAGGCCATGGAATGTATTATCATGGAACTTATAAACAAAGACATCGGCAACCTTCAAACACTGGACCGTACCCAGTTTGGGTTCGTGAAGGGACTATCTTGTCTCTTGAATCTGATTGACTTCTTCAAATCAGTCTCCAGAGCTGTGGATCAGGGCAAGACGGTCCACACAGCCTATCTGGGCCTCGCCAAGGCCTTTGACACCATACCCAACTCTGGAATCATAGATAAACATACTAAGCTGGGCATTAATCCCTATGTTACTCGATGGGTTGCCAACTGACTTACTGACAACCCACACTGTAAAAGTAGACGACTCCAAATCCAGCTCCAGACAAGGGACAAGTGGAGTACCTCAGGGTTCAGTCCTGGGACCGCACTTGTTTGGCATCTACTTCTCTGAAGTACAGGCCAACACTAAGGGACTCTGGCTAACAAAGTTTGCAGATGACTGCAAACTGGGAGCCATTACTGAATCACCAGATTATCTGGATGCTCTACAAAAGGGCCCTACAGAAACAGATGCTTGGTGCCAGAGTCATGGGCTCAAGTTCAGTGCCAAAAAATGTATAGTTATCCCCTTTGGGAAAAAACATGTACCCGTGAATTACCATATAGGTAGCAGTACACTAAACACTTAGGGAGACTTAGGAACACAGGTGGATAGTGGTCTCACCTTCGATAACCACATCACCACAACAGTCAGGAAATCCTTCTATGTGTCACACCTCATCACTAAGGGCTTTTCATCCAGAAAAAAGAAGGTCATTGTCCCACTGTACTCATCCCTCATTAGACCCATTATAGAATATAATGTCCCATTTGGTATGTACCTCTCAAGACATCTGCAACAACTGGAAAGGCCGCAGAAATACCTCATTAAAAGAATCACAGGCCTAAAGCAGCTGCCCTACGCTGACCACCTTAAAAAACTCCAGCTATACTCTGTGCCATATCGTCTACTCAGAGGCAATCTCTGCTTAATATACAAGGCCATGTCAAACCCAGAGCTGTTGGACATGCTACACTTAAAGAAATCCCAATCTCTCAGAGCCACACGCTCCAGGGATCTAAACCTGGTTATCACAATAAACAAAACATGCTGGAGGGATAGGTTCCCAACCCAGAGACTCCCTAGACTCTGGAATAGACTGCCCATACATATCAAGCAGAGCACCTCTTTGGCCCTCTTCAAAACGAACCTTGATTATTGGATGGGAGAAAGGAAATTCAACTTGGAGATCACATCAGTCGCCCTGCTAGACAGGGTTCAGGGAAGTAGATAGTGTGGGAAGAAATAGCCAGGGAATTGTTATGGCTAGGCTTGTATAGGCCCAAGGGCCAATAGCCTAGTATCAACCTATGAACCTATTAACATATGACAGTGTGGAGATGGAGGTTACACATCCCTGACGGCATGCTGCCTCTTTAGAGCTGGTGTAGTAAAGTGCTGGGACAAACAAATTAGTTGCCATGATGACATGAAATACTTCCCTTTTCCCTTTTTTGGCTGCTTTTAGCAATAACTCTTAAACAGGAAACCACAGAAAAGGCAAGGCTATTGACTAGAGGTCAAGAGTGCCTTTTAAATACTCATCCTAAGGCTCTGATAATTTTTTCAAGGAGGGTAGGCCTGGAAGTCCCATTGTGTATTTTAGGACCCCTGTCCATTTTTCCTATCTATGTTGAAAGGCTGAAATGGAATCAAATTGCTTGACATGTAAGGAGAGTCAGTTCCAGAGGAAGAGGAAGCACTAGGTGTCGAACCTGCGTCTCTCCATTTAGTGTTGTTTATTACCTGATGTCAATTGACATCTCTTGTCCTATTGTTGGCTATACATTTAGGTATATTGGGAAAGAAGAGGTCACATATAATAGGATCACTGTGGGCATGGAAGACAAGCAGAGGTCTCCGCTCAAGAGCCTGTATAACAAGGAGTGCAGAGACGGTGATGCCAGCCATTCTTGAGAAATAAGAGTTTTCAAGCCAGAATCATTTATGCTAGGAATCTCTGATTTTTTTTTCATTTTTTGATATGCCTAGTGAGATACATACCATCCTGTTGGTAACCGTTTGAAATGTTTAGACTGGCTAGATCATGTCCTGAAACACAGAGACAGAATGGCCAAAAAACGGATTTGCATACTCAAAGTCTGTGATGGTCATTTCTCAGAATATTGGCTTTTCTCCAAGGTATGCCAATCTCATACTTGGTATATATAAGTTTGGGGGATGTGGGTGCCTTGAGCCCCAAACCAGGGGATACAGAAAGGCTTGCCCCATGCAAAAAGGAAGTTTTAAGGAGAAGAGTGGTCTTTTCCTGAGTTTTCAGCTTTTGTTTCGTAGCCTGTTATCACTCACCATTACAAGTCCTAATATTTCAGTCTGTGCATCATATTCTATGATACGCCTAATCAGGGCAAAGTAGGGGGAACAGTAACTTCCTTGGTCTTACATGAAATGCTCTTTGTGATTAATTGTAAGATATATAACAATGTATTGACTGCAGTTGTCATGTGGTGATTGAAGAAGAGGGAGCCATCAACTCTGGTGCCCAAGTCCCTGATCAAAGCGTCCATGGAGAATGGAGTGCCACTAATACAGTTGTTTTTCAAAGGATTCTGCATTCCTTAGCATATAGTTTATGCCCATTTTTTCTGCACCAGAAGTGTACACATATTCTATTTGAAGGATATTAGCATCATTGGTTAATTTAACTGCATCCATCTTACAATGATCAGTAAACTTCATGTGAAGTAGGTCCTTGTTGTCACTGTTTGGGTCAGAGAAATAAATGCCAAAAAGGATAGTAATAGTATGGAACCTGGGGAATGCCATGAGTCACCTTTTCCTTAACTAGAGAGGAGTCATTGACCTTGACAATATGCATTCCATCCTTGATCTAACTTGATATCCATCTGACCACAGAGGGATTAATGTTTAAAGCCATTAGCTTATCAACAATCTCACCATGTGGTATAGTGTCAAACGCCTTAGCTAGATCCAAACAAGCAGAATGAACAGTGTGGACACTGTCTACTGCTTGAGTCCCTTTTTTAAAGAAACACACAGATCCAAACAAGCAGAATGAACAGTGTGGACACTGTCCACTGCTTGACTCCCTTTTTTTAAAGAAACACACAAGATCTAACAATAATGATCTTCCCTTAACAAATGTGAATCGCTGCTAGTCAAGCTGGATCAAATGTTTAATATTCAGGTTTATGAAGTCAGTGATGATATATTCCATGCCTTTTCAGACAAGGCTAGTAAGGCTAATGGGTGTGTAATTTCCTGGTCAGTGGTGGTGCCATCTGTATCAAAGGGCATCAACACTGCAATGCACCATTACGTAGGAATATACACTGTGGCAAGAGTAGGTGGAGCAACTTAAGGAGGGGATCATTGAGACCCTTCCTAATGCTATTTGTTAGGAAATGGGGTATATTGTTGGGACTTATTGAAGAGGTGGTGTTGGTCATGGAGACGTCTTTAAGGACATAGTCCTTGCAGATTGTAGGGAAGTAGTGACTCAGGGGTCATTGGAGTGCGGATGATAGCTTCATAGGAGAAATTTGCAGCAAACTTATTTGCCAGAATGTTGCCAATCTCTTTAGGAATTGAATGACAGGTGCCAGTGCAGATACATTTAGAGCAGTGATGGGAATTATTTCTTAGTTTTCTATCATAGCTGAAGGATGACTCATAATTCTTCATAACCTCAAAAGCTAGCCTATGTTCATATAATACTTTACTGGTCTTTATAGCTGCCTTCAGTTTCTTAGAAAGACATTTTGTATTATCTCTGTAATGGGAGGTTCTGACCTTGCAAGGTAAACTAAGCTGTCTCTTCCTTTTGCTGTATAATTTGTTAATAGCTACTGACTTCCCGTATGGATTGTTGTTGATGTTTTCATTCAGTATGGTTCTGGTGAGACCTTCTCTCTCAATATATTTATCTAAATGAGTATAAAGATCTTTGGCATAGGTTCTTACATGTCCTGAATCCACAGCAGGGTTGACATGGATACATTTAGAGATTTTATCATACTATTTAAAACAATTAACAAACTTACCTCTACACTCTTCCTAGAGCTCTCCAAGGCTTTTGACATGGTCGATCACAAAATGCTAATGAACACCATGAAGGCCTTCACATTAGACAATCAGGCACTCCAGTGGTTTGATTTCTACCTACACAGCAGGCAGCAGGCTGTCCTGTGGCAGAGTAAACTATCCTCATGCCTCCTCATCAAGCTAGGAGTCCCCTCAGGGCTCAGTACTGGGTCCCCTTCTTTTCTCCATTTTTATACATGATCTTAGCACAATTGTACCAGAGGCTACCTGCATTCAATATGCAGACGACTCCACCTTGAATTGTTCTGCCACCAACCCAAGAAATCTTACCACAATGACCTAAAACACCTTTAACTTGATTGAAAAATGGTTAAACCAACGTCTAATCCTAAATCCCAACAAAACTAAGTTACTCCTCTTCTCCCCTATGTGTAGTTACACCCCGCCACCCTTCAGCATTACAGCTAGTAATGGGGCCATTATCTCCCCAAACTAAACTCTTGGGTGTCACAATCGATAACAACCTCAGGTCCGACGTGCAATTCAATCAAACTATAAAAACCATCAATAAAAAACTCGTCTCTCTCTATAAGATCAAATTATTCCTCACCCCACCTGCAAGAATTGTAGTCGCCCGCTCCCACCTACTATCTACCCTTCTTTATGAGTCTCCTCTTTTCTCCCACCTGAGCAAAACTGATCTCAGTAAATTATCATAATTTTACAGTCATATTGGCAGATTTGCTACTGGCACACCCGACCAAACCCACCACTGCCACATCCTAAATCTCCTAGGCTGGCTTGAATTACCTCACCTTCTACAGCTCAACAAGCTCATAGTTATTTATTTATTTATTTATTTATTTATTTATTTTCAGTTTGATCAGTTGCCCATAAAATCAATCAACAGCCAGAAAACACTTCTGCCCTAAAAAACATGATCTGCCCCTATAGCAACAATTGACAACTCCGCTCCTCCACCAAACTCCTAGTGCAAACAGTAAAATCCAACCACGCTGCTGGTGACTCTCAGTTTGCTAATTCTGTATGAAAGATATGGAACTCACTACCACCTGACTTGACCCTAGAATCTTCACTAACCATATTCAAAAATACGATTAAATATTACTTTAAATCACGCTGGATATGTCCCTGACTACCACCTTGTCCATCTCACATGTCTCTCTCCTCTATAAGTGTCCTCTCTTCAGCCACCCCTCTCAATATCACAAAGGTCAAAACCATAACTAAAACTACTCAATGTATTCTTAATCATGAAGGTAATATGCTGTTACTACCTGTTGATGCATACTTGCATTGATATGTAAGCCTCAGTCGTTATGTGGTGTTGTATTGCTTTGTTCTGTAACCTATGAGTAAATGTAACCTGGGTGTAAATGCCATACACCAATTGTTCTGACAATTGTGTTGTGTGCATGTACCTTGGAGCTTTTCTCCCTGGGCCTCCACTGAAAATGGACATTAATCCAGTCGGACCATCCCAGTTAACAAATGTAAAACAAAATAAATAAAACATTTCCTCTTCTGAAGTCACTAAAAAGAGTAGAGTTGGTTAACAGGACGTGGATGTTTCCAGGGTAAAGGTGACCTGCTTATGACTTGCCTTAACTAATGCGGGCCATAAACAGGGAGGAGACACACACACAGGCAAGGAACACACACACACAGGCAGGGAATACACACACAGGCAGGAAACACACACACACAGCAGTGGACACATCTTTGAACTTAGTAAGTTAAAGAATAATTTGCCTTGTGGGGGACCTATTTCTTAGACAGCAGCACCTCATACTATGTCCTTTCTATGGCTAATTGTTTAACAATGTTCAAACCCAATACAGGTAAATATATTTGTAAAAATTTCACTAAATGTACTCTTTTAGTGTCCTCCTAACCCCTAGCAGATGTAAATTACATAATTGCTGATGGTTTTCTAACTGTACAACTTTGCTTGCAGTGCCCAGATTTCACTTTGGTGATTGCTTCCGAGTATTAATTTGGCATACCTGTAGACTGTCACCTTCCACATCCACTGTAGTTACTAGATGCTGCACTCACGCAGAGATAACTTGCAAAGCTGCTTTATACATAAGATTTTTGTTCCTAACAGATGCTGTCTCCCCCAGTATCTGTGACACTGATAACATTACTTTGTTGATTTTCTTCTAGAACACTCAGCGAGCAGGCCTCTTCATACACTTTGTTCTTCTAGAACACTCAGTGAGCAGGCCTCCTCACTTTGTTCTTCTAGAACACTCAGTGAGCAGGCCTCTTCACACACTTTGTTCTTCTAGAACACCCAGTGAGCAGGCCTCTTCACACACTTTGTTCTTCTAGAACACTCAGTGAGCAGGCCTCTTCACACACTTTGTTCTTCTAGAACACTCAGTGAGCAGGCCTCTTCACGCACTTTTTTCTTCCAACTCTCTGCCATAGTGAGCAAAAGCAAAAAGAACAGACGGTCCCCAAAATAGTCCAAATACAGTCCAAATATTTAACACAGTAACACTTTATTCCATTAAGCGCTTTTCGTCTCACTAGTAGCAAAACTTCTTCAGATCACAAGAGATTACACAGAAACTATATTTAAATCCTGTGGTTAGTACAAATGCACTCAATCTCCAATCAGTTCACCGCACCAATCAAAATCGTTAATTAACATTATAAACATATCCTAAGTTACAATAGAAACTATAAAAATGCCATAATAATATACTGTATGTCATAGAATAAATTAAATCCAATAAATGTGTTAAACTAATCTACTAGCAACTATATACTAAAAACATATATTGTATATTTATATATATATATATATATATATATATATATATATATATATATATATAAAAATATATATACATATATATATATATATATATATATATATATATATATATATCAAAGCAAACATCTTAAATACACTCACTAAAATAATTGAGCAGCACTTAATGTTAAATAAACCAGACTACTTACATAACTAGAACATTGGACAATAAAGGAATGCTTTAAACGTATACATGTTTTTTAAAAATCTAAAAATTAAAAAAAAAAAAATGATATATAAATTTAACAAATAAATTATCTTAAAAGGCTCCTTAGTTTTAAAATACAGGCTATTGAGTAAATCTCATTCAAGCCAGGTGCATAGCAAGCATGAGTTTGTAACTGCCAAGAAAATTCCAACTTTTCTAAGAAAAGGGAAGTTGGACCCCCTCTCCCATCCTCCAAGACACTGTCTATTGCTCTAAAGCCGAATGACTGGTTCAGGTGTTCACCCACATCTAGCTAGTGCATTTTCCTGTTAACACTTTCTGATACTATAGAGGTGTTCATAAACCCTCTCCTTGAGTTTCCTATCAGTTTTACCGATGTAAAACGCAGGACATGATTTACATGAGGCTAAGTAAACCACGCCCTTAGAATTACAATCAAATTTGTATTTAGTCCTAAAATCCACACCACGTATAGAAAAATTTTGACCTATGTCCATGTATGGGCAATAAGAACACATCTGACATTTACACATTCCTTTGGTATTAGAACAGTACCTTCTCCCCTTATTTCCTTCTAACAAATTTTTCAAGTTTTTTCCCCGTCTGAAGGTGGACCTTGGAGTTTACCAAATAAGGCATGATCGGACAATCAAGAGAGCATTTGCTGGGGTACCTTGCAAAATTAGTGCCACTGATTTAAAGTACATTGTCCCATGTTTCACAAGAAATGTAAATAAAAAACCTCTAGAGATGGGACTAATAATATCCTTACCATATACAATATCAAAGTTTAGTGCTTGATACAAAAAGTGCATGATAAGGTTGACCCCCTGAAAATCTTTGCAAAGTTGAAAACTCCTGCCATGACATCATAAATGACTGAATCCATTATGTTTTACTACCTACAATAATCTAAATGCTGCAATTTTTCCATGTTAAATCTGGTAAAAGGGGAGCCTTGTATCCTAGTAAGGCAAGTTGTCCACTATTTCACAACTGTAACACCTAACATGTGTCTTTGATTAACAAAAATGAATTGTTGGTGTATGTCAGCCATTGTCCATTCTGAAACGGACATAATTTTATGAGTGAGGTTAAAAGGATAAAATGAGTTGATGGTGAAAGTATAACATCAAAAAAAAAAAAAAAAAACACAGCATAATCTTTGTTTTGCTTCCAAAGTACTTGCAACTTTAACATAAGGAGTTGTAACAATCTGAGTTACTGCCAGCTATACCAGGAGAAGCAGGACAATGGATGTGTATTATATGCCAGCATAGCTAGCTGGCATTTTGTAAATAATTATATGTCATTTGTATATCAAATTGATTTGCACAGATGCTTGTATTGAAAAATGTATTTTTGTTAAAAAATGTACCAAAAGTGGGTCCTGACTGTATTGTAACTAATTAAATGTTTATGTTAACAGAGCATACTGGAAGAGAAGAGATTAATCTCAGTCTTTCTAACTTTGAAAAATAGTAAGAAATTATATTACTTAATTTAGGTTATAAAGATTGTATCTTACATTTCTGATTGCAGGGAGAGACTAAATATCTGTGCCAGACAATGCTGTATTAGCTCCTGTAGGAAGAGTGGAAGTGTTTTATGGTTTTATAGCTTCCAGATGCTCAGCAAAATTCTATCTGTGTGTATGGTAACACATATGTGCTAAATTCTGGTTCAATTTCTAGCAATGGGGTCAGCATGGGAAGCAGGGGTGAGATGACCAGATGTATATAATGTCATTCTGTAATCCAGGACAAAAATTACGTTTTAATACCAGATGAGAGAAAAGTCTCAGGACACTCTGTTTTTGGAACTTAACAAAGAAGAACCCCTCACCTGCTACATCTTGCCTTGCTCTAGTAAGTGAAACAGGGAATAGTAATTCTTTAGATTAGTCAGGAAAATATAGTGAGATTAGTTAAGTACTGTTTTTCTATATTTGTTTGAATCTATTCATCTGTGTTATTTTAACATTTCCTGTGAATGAAGCTCTTGTGTTTATTGTAAATAGATGTTTTAGTATTTCCATGTTGTTTTATTATTTATTATTAACTCATTCACTCCAATGGACCTCAGGAAGTCTGCACTGTAAGATCCAATGGGCGGAGCCTAAGCCTTTTCAAAGAATCAAATTATGTCTTCACATTTCAAACAAATGTTTATATCTCTGGAACCATAGTGGCTATAAAAGATGTAGAAATGGCAAACTCTTCAGCACAAACTGTTTTTATAGAGGTAGTATTCTAGTCTAGGTCTTAAACTGAAAGTTATAAGTCACAGTAAACACAGTAACTATTACATTTATAATATTTTGTAAACATGTTACAATATCTCAGCAAACACTCAAGTTACACACATACTGTCAGCAGCAGTTTTTTCATCTAGCTGAGAGCTTTCATATAAGGCTAGGGAGTTCTGTCTATGTTATCTGGTTGTTGAGGTAGTAAGAAAAATTGTGAAAATTCTATCAAAATAAATTAATATCACAAAAACAACTGTTAATATCTATTTACCTGCAGTAGACCGAGGTCAAATATTAATGCAGTTGAGCTTGGCCATTGTGTAAGCTTCAAGATGAAATCTTTTAAAACCTTGTACATGCCATGCTTTTGGAATTAGTGATGCAAATATGAACAAGCAATATCTGATGCCTAGAGGCATCAGTAGAAGTTAACTGCAGATGCACCTGGAGGCATCACTCAGATGTAGTGAGTTAAATGTATTTAAACTTTTCATTGTGGCTAGTCCTTTAGAAAATATTTTAAGCTTTGAGAGTACTTATATCTATTTGGTGACTCTGTGGCCACTCCTGAAAGCCTTACTGCATTGGCCAAACACTATAATTTGTATTAATATTAATTTCAGTCAATATAATTGGGTACCCTTGTAAGATCCTTAAAGTGGCTGGCTTTGGAGTGTCTGATGGCAGTAACTACCTTATAGTCTGGGCAAAAGGGGGCATAGTTAATAAATCTGTCCCACCCTTTCCCTGGTGTGTGTGTGTGTGTGTGTGTGTGTGTGTGTGTGTGTGTGTGTGTGTGTGTGTGTGTGTGTGTGTGTGTGTGTAAATCAAATCTCAGAGTGTGTGTGTATCAGCAGCTTACAGCAGGGACATGAAGCACTGATTTCACAGAGACAGTGGTGAAGGGCTTCTCTTGGATGTTTGGCAGAGGACTCAAGTCTATAGCTGTGCCAGTCGGGAGTCTTATTGAGGATCTGGAGAGAGAGCAAATCCCAGCCCCTGAACTGAGTGAACTCTTAAGGGAAATGGTACTTGGTGCAGAGAGCTGCATCTGGAAATACTGTATGTATCCATTTTTGTTCCAAGTGAATGTCCCAGCCCAGTGGCAGTGGTGAGGAGTTAGGCTCCTTGATTACTGGCACAGAGTGGGGATGTCACAAGAGTATATCCAGAAAAGAAATTAACTGTAAAATGCAGATGCATAAAAAGTGTAGCAGTGCACTTTAATCACTCACACGGACCTAAATGGAAATCTCAAAAACCCTCCTCATAGCATGTTGTCTGGGTTCATCCCTCAGAAGAGAAAAAGGTAAATATTACTTTTGTTTTGCACCTGCTCCCCTTTCTCTGAGTTTATGTCACCTTAGAGTAGGTATGTTTAGAGATAAGGGGTGATGAGCCTTACTCTCCACATTTAGGGCTGCAGGGGGTTTGCCATTCTGAAACACAACAACAATAATAATAAATATAACAATAATAATAATATTGTTTTTGCGTTTTAAAACATCAGACTTGTTGTTTTCAGTCTGTGACCTCCGAAAGCTTTAGATAGTTTAGTTTAACTGAACGTCAACCAAATGACACACAATTTATTAGTCTTTGCAGAATTTGCCCATTTTTCAACCTTGCAAACAATAATAACACAGGCCTCAAGCTTCCTCACTGGCTCCACATCTCTTTCTGTGCTTTTATGCCTAATCAACCTCAACCAACAAGAAAGAATCACTTTTCATTTGGAAAGCAGTTTTCTCTGGGAATCTTTACTTGAATGCCACTTATGAATCTGTAAGTGCTCTATCCAAGCTTAAATCTGATTCACAGTTAACAGCCTACTGCTTTAGTCCAACAACACTGAGCAGTGCCATCTCATTATGTCTCTAGCTGCAATTAAAAAATTAAATTGTCCTGCAGTTATCTGCAATTTAGGATCCAGATGTCCTTTGTTTTCAGAATTTGCTTGTATGATCTTTACCTTTTTATGGCTGATAAAAAAAATGTTTAATGCATCTGTATGTGCAGATCATGAAAACCGTGTCAGTTTATACACTTCCATTCTTCCCAGATGTGCCACAGAAAAGCTTATTGCCATTTTTTTTTATTTTCTATGCTATATCCTTTAAAGAATTTCACATGGAAATGTTAAGACTCTTTTGAACGTCACTGCTGTCAGACTGTGGACAGACTGGTTGTTTTGCACGCATGCAGTAACTTTAGATAGGGTAAGTTGGATTTATTTTATATAGATACAGGCACTGCTTATTATATCATGAACTAATCCAATGACAGAGCTCAGTAATATATTATACTACAGGCTATGAAGCCCCATTCAGGCTGCACACCTATAAATGTACTCACAGGTATTAGAAATGCAAACAAAGCAGGACGTTTTCATCCGTCACTGCATTTAGTCACGTATTAAGCACATATTGAGATAATCAGCAAAATTTTACACATTCGCACCATAGCAGAGATTATAGTGATGACACCTAAATGACATTCATCCTACACAACTGCTGCACTTTCTACAGACCCTACACTCAATGTTCTATAACTTTGTGCAAACCACCTAACCATGCAAATCTTTTAGGTCTTCTTGAAAGCAACAGTTATACCAGAAAGCATTCATACTGATAAGGACTGATTTTTTTTTACCCGTCTTCCTTGTTAGTATAGTGGTGAGTATCCCTGCCTGTCACGCAGGAGACTGGGGTTCGATTCCCCAATGGGGAGCGTGCATCTTTCTTTAATCGCTATGTACTCCAATGTAACTACTGTCTGTTTATTCTAACTGTGGAGCTTTTCTCCCCGGGCCTCCGCTGAAAACGGACCTACATCCAGTCGGACACTCCTGGTCAACAAATGTAAATAAATAAATAAAATAAATAAATTATAAAGGCAAAAAATAGAAAGAAGAAACTGTATTTGCAACTATTGGTGGAATATTTCCAGAAAAATCTTCCACTCTTCAGTACAGAGTTACTCACAGCTTATGTCATTAGGTGAGTGGTACTTAGGTTCATAGGAGGTTACTAAGCTAATATCCCTAGGGCCTTTACAAACCTAGCCATATCATACCCATGTTCTGTAACTGACCATTGTTAGATGGTTCCCTAACTGACCATTGTTAGATGGACTGATTGTTTGCAGAGTGAATCTATGATCATGCATCTGCTGCCCTGTCAATGAGGGTCATAGGTACCACCCCAGGGGTGAATTTACGGTCACCATTCCAGTTGTCCAGGTTGCACTTAGACAGGGTAATTGACTAGCTACACTTAACCTGAATTGGGAGTTTATATTATCTGTCTCTCCAGCATGTTTTGTTTAAGTTGCAGGCTAGGTTGATATCTCTGGAGTGAGTGACTGTTGTTCCATTTGATTTGTGGGTGTGCAGCATTTCTGCTGGGGCAGAGTCATAGACTGCTCTGTAGGACAGGCACAGGTCGCCACTCAGCAGCCTGTAAAACACAGAATACAACAACAGGGCTTTCAGTCTTTCCATGTGGGTCATGTTTTTGATTCCCTGAATTCTCTTGGTCAGGAACCTCTGAGATCTCCAGCTGCTGCAGGTGTCTGGTGAGGTACATGCAAAAGGAAGCATTGTACTATATTAGTGGTCTGATGAGGGTAGAGTACAGAGGAGTTATAACATCCTTCGTCTTGGATGTGATGACCTTACATATGATGTGTGCAATGTAAAAGGCTGTACTTACCACTGTGGATACATGGTAATAGAAGTTTAGACTGCTATCAACTTTTGTTCCCAAGTCACACACCACTGGGTTTGAGCTTAGGGGTGTGCTGCCTATATTGCAGTTTGCAGGGCCTTCCGCTTTGCTAAAGAGGACAATGATGCACCTTTTTGCATTTATTTTTAGACTGTGGCTTTGGCAGCAATCATTTCTCTGTGTTAATCCCTCCTGTAATATACTAATATCTTTAGCAGACTTGGTGACTGTTCCCAGTTTGCAGTCATCTGGGAACTTGGTAAGCCATAGGCCATCTTTTTGCCTGGATTTCTGTGAAATAAGTTCCAAACAGTAGAGGGCCCAGCACAGAACCTTTCAGTTCCCCACTGGTAACTGTTCTACTGGTGGAGGTAGAATCCCCAATTTTGACAGTATGGGTTCTGTCGATGAGCCATTTGGCTATCCGTCTAGTGACATATGGGTTAATCTCCAGTTGGGAGAGTTTCTTGGTGATACCTAAGTGAGGGATTGTGTCAGAAGCCTTGTTTAAGTCAAGATAGGCAGTATGTACTGCTTTGCCTATATCCATGGCTTTGGTGACATTCTCGAAGAAGTCCACCGAGTTTAGTAAGCATGATCTACCCTTAACAAAGCCAAACTGGGTCAGATCGAGAGTTTGAAGGTCGCCTCTGTTCTTGTTGATAAGGTCCATGATGATTCTTTCCTTGGCCTTGCAGATAAGGCTGGTTAGGCTTATGGGTCTATACTTCCCAGGGTCAGTTGATGGACCCCCTTTGTGCAAGAGGATTACAGTTGCTGTTCTCCATTCTACTGGAACAAAGCCAGTGCTCAGGCTATGGTTAAAGAGAGTGCCAAATGAATCCACTAGGTCATGTTTCAGTTTGTTTGGTTAAAGAGAGTGGCAAATGGATCCAGTAGGTCATGTTTCAGCTTGTTTGGTTAAAGAGAGTGCCACATGGATCCACTAGGTCATGTTTCAGTTTGTTTGGTTAAAGAGAGTGCCACATGGATCCACTAGGTCATGTTTCAGTTTGTTTGGTTAAAGAGAGTGCCAAATGGATCCACTAGGTCATGTTTCAGTTTGTTTAGTAAGTTGCCTGGGATGTTATCTGGTCCCATACAGGCTCCGTTTTTGGTCTTGGGCAGAACGGATATGACCTGCTCATTGGAAATCCTGGGGAGAGGACAGGTGTCAGGTATGATTTGGGGTATGGCTAGTGGTGATGGGGGGGGGGGTGAAGCTTGCATAAAATCTGTCAGCTAACAGTGATACCATCTGCTATGAGTTTTGCACATAGCTGGGCATTCCCTTTTATATTTCAGATGTAGCTAAAGGATGCCTTAAGATTGTCTTTAGCTAAGGATGCTAATTTAGCCTCATAACTAGCTTTAGAGGATGTAACCAGATATCTGATTTACTTTTTTTAAGCTGTGGATGGTATTCCTTCTCTACTGAATAAGTTCCATTTTATATTTAGATATCAGTTTCTTCCTTCTGTTATATAACCCATTTATATTCGAGGTCCACCAGGATGGCTTGTTTTTATGAAAGGACTTGGTTTTGATCCTGTCAGGTACAGCAGAGTCTAGAGAGTTGTTTAAGTGGTTATATAGAGTGTTTGTGTAGCCATCTGCATACTAGTCATAGCTGGCTGTGTTAGCAGGGAATATGAAACCTTTCAAACTATTGCTTAGTAGAGGCTGTAGTTTGTCTTGGAGAAGGTGTTCATTCAGGTGTCCAGTTTGATTGTTACTTTGAACTAGACAGATTTATGGTCTGACCGTACTGGGGAGTGCAGAACACAGTACCCCCCCCCCCCATACTGGTGAGTACTAAGTCCAGAACATTTCAGCCCCTTGTGGGGGTGCAGACTAACTGTTCCAGGCATTTGTATTAACAAAGTCCAGGGACCTCAGGGTGACTGAGCTTGTGCTCGTGTACATCGCCTTAACAAAGTCCAGGGACCTCAGGGTGACTGAGCTTGTGCTCGTGTACATCGCCTTAACAAAGTCCAGGGACCTCAGGGTGACTGAGCTTGTGCTCGTGTACATCGCCTTAACAAAGTCCAGGGACCTCAGGGTGACTGAGCTTGTGCTCGTGTACATCGCCTTAACAAAGTCCAGGGACCTCAGGGTGACTGAGCTTGTGCTCGTGTACATCGCCTTAACAAAGTCCAGGGACCTTAGGGTGACTGAGCTTGTGCTCGTGTACACCGCCCACTCAGGAGAAGAATAATTCAAATCTCCCATGATCAAGGAGTTTGGCTGTAAAGTGAGTGACTCAAGCAAGTCCAGGTGGGCAGTGTACTTCTCCTGCTTCATGGTGGGAGACCTGTAGCTAGTAATGACATGGTAGGGTGTTTTATCTATAGTTATTTGGACCTAGAGTAGTTCCAGAGAGTCATATTGTTTAACCAGTCTTGAGGTGTATAGAGATTTAATGAAGATGGCTACACCTCCACCTTTGCTTCTTTCACACTCGTTTTTTGGTCTGAACATGTGGAAGGCATGCAGCCTTGCATGGCTGGGTGCTGTCTGCAGCCTTGACCTAAGTCTTGTTAACTGCACAGACATCAGCATCTTCCAAGGTGAGGAGAGATTCCAGGGAGTGCAGTTTCCTGTTTAGACTCCTAGAATTAAGTAGTATAACCCTGAGTTCGTCTGTTGTGTAATATTTTTTACATAGGAAATTTTGTTGTTTTAGTATTGCCTGAAAAAGGTACTATGGGGGAGGCAAGCATCTTTGCCAGTATTCAAAAGTCTAGAGGAGACAGGTGAAGTCCATCTCTGGGAAAGCAGCATAGTCTCTTAACCATGTCTTCTCAGGCTGACAGATACTGGATCCCCTTGGAGTGACACCCAAAGCTAAGGCATTTTTTGAAGTCAATCATTTTTTGTTTATATTGTGGCATCATCCTGGGTGATGGCAGAATGCTGCTTAGGGCAAGGGGCATACCTGCCTGAGACACATAATCTGAGAGTTGAGTCACGTCTCTCTTCATATAGTCCAGGGAGGTATATCTCAAGTCATTCACCCCAACATGTACTATGACAGTCATAATGGTAATTGTTGTTGAGTGACTTGAGTGCATGCATGATTTGACAGATCCTGGCATCTGACAGTGGCCTTCTCCTTGTCCAGCCTGGTGATGGTACAGCTGTATTTCTCATTATTCAATCTCCTATGACCAGAACATTTAGTTATGAGGTGTTTTGTCTTAGGGGCTTATTCGCTGAGACAGTGGTATCTGTGTACTTATGTGTGGTAGATTTTGGTTGTGCTCTAGTATGTGTGAGTTGTTTGTGCTTGGGAGGTCACTGGTCATTTGGTAGGCTCTTAGTGAGTACCTCCATGTATGTCGGTTTATGTGTCTTGACTTTATCTTGTGGGAGAGAAAAGATGTGTGTGCTGACAACCTGCTTGAAGTCTTGTTTATTGTTATGTGAGAGGATTTATTCAACTTTTATATTATAGTTACATCACTCATATACTGTATTTTTTTGCTGTTAGAGCAAATGGTTGTCAGTATACATGAGGCAATTACTACATTGCCTCAGGATGTCTATGTCAATCAGGTTGGTTGAAGAAATGTTGGGAAACTGACTCTTCACTGTAGCAGGTTAAACCGTAAGTGCTGTTAGGGATTGGGCAAGTTAGATCAGCTTTTACTCTAGGGTTAGCAAGGGGACTTATTCTGTTGAGGATTAGGGATCACAATGTGTGGCCATGCTGCTAAGTGGAATACAAAGTTAGTTCTGTGGTAGCTGGAACACAAAAGCCAAAATAAACGAACAAATCCAATGCCAAAAAGGCTTATTGCAGAGCTTTCGGGTAAACCACCCTTCTTCAGTGCTAATAAATCACAATTAAAATACAGACTTTAAATAGGAGCACATAAAATTACATGATCACAATCGGCCTATCCCAAACACTCCCCATTTTAAAAGACATTTTAGACGCTATTGCAGCATAAAATTCAGAGATTTTGCATCTATTTTCTAACTAAAATAGGCTTTATACTAACCGCATTATTTAAACCAGGTTTCATATCTGCCTGTAGTCTAACTATCCATTCATATTATTTATTTTCTAAAACATTATTCACATCATCACCTCTAACCTCTAAATTTGTATTCCATATTTTTCTATTCATAGTTTGGGGTGTGGGCATCATTAATACAAGGAGTGTTTCACAGCTGGCATAATGGAAAGACGAAGGGATGAGAATTGATCTATTAAAAACCTTTTGTCAAAAGAAGGTAATCCTCTGTTGCAAATAGTTTCCAATGTACCTGTGTCTGTGGGGACAACTGACCACTCGGTAGACGCTTTTGTGAAATTTCTTGATGTGTCAGAAAAGAAGGTACAGACATTCAAGCAGCTCCAATGGCAGCAGTTAAGCTTTTCAGCTTATTAGGAGCTAGGGGTAGTTCCGCGAAGTCTTCGTATCTTAAAGATGCCATTGTATGGTAACACCTACCCAAACTACTGAAACAATGGCAACAACTAAATCTAAAACTAAGTGCAGACTACATGTGCTTGATGAATAATTTCTTCCAGACTATTGAAAAGTGGTTGATGGAAGAAATAGTCACACTAGATAATGATTTGGTGAACACGCCATGCTTTTCAAATCTGATTAATATATATCAAAGTAAGCTGGATAGATTGCAGCTTTTAGACAGCAAGCTCGAAGTTAGAAAAAAGACACAAAATACTTTGAGATATTAATGATTTTAAAATGAGACACATTTTTTCATGGCTCAAATCTGAGATTCAGAAAAAAACACCTGTTAAACAAAAGGGGCGATGTACCAGTTAGTTACCTTTCCACTAATTGACAATAAGCAAATAGCACAATCGACCATAGGTTCATAGGTAGGTACTAGGCTATCTGCCCGAAGGCATTTATAAGCCTAGCCAGAATGTGTTGGCTTTCACTGCCCCCTTAGATTAGTTCCCTGTGCCTCTGTCCAGCAGAGCCACTAAAATGATCCCCAAGGTAAACTTTCTGTTTCCCATCCACTCGTCAAGGTTTCTTTTGAAGAGTGTTAGCGAGGATCTCTGCCTAATGTAGATTGGGATCTTGTTCCAAAGCATGGGAAGTCTCTGGGATAGGAATGTATCCCTCCAGCATGTCCTATTTATTGTTGTGGTGAGGTTTAGATCCCTAGCGCATGTGGCTTGAGGGGATAAGGTTTTCTGGGTTGGACATGGCCTTGTATGGCAGGCAGAGATCACCTCTGAGTAGGTGATATGCAACTGAGTACAACTGAAGTTTCTTCAGTTGAGCTGCATAGAGCATCTGTTTGAGGCCATTGATCCTCTTGGTGAGGTACTTCTGTGGTCTGACCAGCTGTTGCAGGTGTCTTGTAAGGTACATCTCAAATAGGGCGTTGTACTCTAAGATGGGTCTGATGAGTGATGAGTAGAGGGGTACAATGACCCCTTTTGATCTGGATGCAAACCCTTTTGTGATTAGGTGGGCCATGTAGAAGGATTTTCTAACCACTTTGGCAATGTGATTATCAAAGGTGAGATTACTATCTACTTGGGTCCCCAGATCCCTTATTACATCTTCCGTATTTAGGGGACTACCACCTATGTGGTAATTTGTGGGTACTTTGTTTTTTTCCAAAGGAGATGACTATGCACTTTTTGGTATTTAGCTTGAGGCTATGATTTTGACACCAAGTATCCATCTCAGTGAGACCCTTTTGGAGGATGTCTGTGTCAGCCAGAGAGTCAATTATAGCCCCTAGTTTGCAGTCGTCTCTGACCTTGGTCAGCCATAGTCCTCCTGTGCTTGTCTGTACCTCTGAGAAGTATATGCTGAACAGGAGGGCTCATAGGACTGAGCCCTCGGGAATGCCACTTGTAACCAGTTTAGCATCAGACCTAGCTCCCGCAACTCTCACCATGTGGGTTCTGTCCATGAGCCAGTTGGCAACCCATCTTGTGAAGTAGGGGTTTATGTTCAGGTTGGTGAGCTTGTCTATAATAACAGAATGGGGAATGGTGTTGAAGGCCTTAGCGAGGTCTAGGTAGGCTGTGTGGACCACCTTTTCCTCATCTATAGCCTTGGTAACTGTCTCAAAGAAGTCCACCAGGTTTAGGAGGCATGATCTGCCCTTAACAAAGCCAAACTGGGTAGGGTCCAGTGTTTGGAGGTTCCCAATGTCTCTGTTAATGAATTCCATGATGATGCGCTCCATAGCCTTGCAGACCAAGCTAGTCAGGCTTATAGGGCAATAGTTCCAGGGGTCTTTTGTGGCTCCATCTTTGTGGAGCGGAATAACCGTTGCTGTGCACCAAACTATGGGTATGTAGCCTGTGGAGAGGCTGAGTTTGAACAGTGTGTTTAAGTGAGGGGTTAGTTCATCTTTGAGCTCATGTAGGACACAGCCTGGGACACTGTCCGGTCCCATTGATGCTGTGTTTTTGGATTTGGAGAGTGCTGTTTTAACCTGAGTGTCTGTGATTTCATGGACTCTACATTCTTCTGGTATGGTTATGGGCCCTTTTGGGATGAGAGGGGGTGGGGGGGTGAAGTGTGCGCTGAACCTGTCTGCCAGGATGTTGGTGATATCGGTTAGTTCAGTGAATTTTGTGCCATTCTGCACTAACTCTGAGCAGATCTGAGCATTGCCACTTAGATTCTTGACATAGCTAAAGAATGCCTTGTGGTTATCTTTGGAGTCCTTGGCAATTTTTCTTTCAAATCTCGCCTTGGATGATTTTATGCGGGATCATAGTTTCTTGCTGATACTGATCAGGGATGTCTTCCCTTCTTGGGATTTTACTCTTTTTTATATACTAGTTTCCTCCTTCTCTTGTATAGCGTGTTTATGGCAGGAGTCCACCAGACTGGTTTCCATTTCTTGGAGGAGTGAGTCTTGGTTTTGCTTGGGATGGCATGATCCATGCATTATTGTAGCTGCCCGTAGAATCCATTAGTAAAGGATTTTGCAGCTTGGACAGTGTTATCCTTCAGCATGGGGGCTTTGAAAATTTCCAACTTGGTCTTAAGTAATGCAGTTTGCTTTTGAAAAGTTTTTCACGGCGGTTTTCTTGTCCAGGTGTGGGGGCGGAATATGGATATCCAAAGTGATTTGTTTATGGTCAGATCTAACCAGCCAGTCGCCCATGTTGGTGATGACCAGGTCCAATATGTTGTCACCTCTGGTGGGAGTGTTGACCAGTTGAACCAGGGTGTTTGAGTTTATAAATTCTAGGAAAAGTTGGGCATGGGAGTTAGTACTTGAGTAGTTCTCCCAGTTAATGTTTGGGTAATTGAAATCACACAATATTAGGGTGTTTGGTAGGACCTTTATGTTTCCCAGTGTTTCCAGAAATGTGGAATGGGGGTCCTGGGACATGGTGGGTGATCTGTAGCAAGCTACAATTTGAATTGCAGTTTTGCCCATTGTTAGTTGCACATGGATGATCTCTGAAGCATCATGCTGTGCCACTAATCTGGAGGTGTGGGTATCCTTGATGAATATGGATACTCCCCAGCCTTTTGTATTTCGGTTTGGGTTCTTTGGCTGAAATGTATGGTATGAGTTGTAGCCTGCTAGTGCTGGAGTGCTCTCTGGAGCCTTAAACCAGGTTTCTATTACTGCACATATATCAATTTTCTCCATACTGAGGAGTGCCTCGAGTGCATGCATTTTGAGGTTCAAACTTCCGGCATTGAATAGCATTACCCTCAGTTTTTTGTTACTTGTGCTATTTACGGCGGTGGGATTGTCTTTTGAGCCTTGACTAAAAAGCCAAGCAAGTCTCTCAGGAGTTGTGCATAAAACAAAAAAAAAAAAAAAAAAAAAAAAAAAAAAAGGAAGTTTCTCTGTTCACCTGTGAGAGAGGGGAGGTGAGGAAGATTCATCCATACGACTTCTTGACTGGCTAGCTAGGGAGAAATCCCTCCCCAGCTGATGCGGCATCCTTGAGTAATGTGATGACCGCGACTTTAAAAAAGAATGGCGAAAATGAGCTACCTGAAGTTGCGATTGCATCTCCAAGTTGTTCTGAGCACTGGAACACTTCATTCCTTAGGAATTATAAAATCAAAAACTCTTTTTTAACTCCTACAAAGTGTTTTCAGTTAAACCTGCCATAAAAAGTGGGGACTCAACAAATAAATCCCTCAAGAGGATGATCACCACAATGGCAGCTGGTAAATACAACAAATGGGACAAAAAGGAAAAACAGCAGTTCGGGATATCGAAACAAGGCTGATTGTTGCTAATTAACAAAGGACAAGGTATTTATTGTTAATTTATCAATTCAAGTTATGATTTAACAAGTGCACAATTGTCTGTGTTAGGAAAGGGACTGAAATTCATAACAAGTGCATCGGATGATATAGTAAAAGTGTTACCAGACTTGAAAATATTTGCAAGGAACTTAAATCTTAAGCTAATGTTTAAATTTGCAGAACCTGTTGATGTATTATTATGTAGGAAATCAAACACATTTGCTCCTGTAAGATGTCCAGTGACAACAGCATTTAGCAATATCTGTGAAAATGAGATACAGGAACTATATGCCAAAGGAGTACATAAAAAAATGTACAGTCTGACATATGCTGAAAGTGAAGCACATAGGCAAGTGGAAGTAAATAAACACATTGTCATAAAGCAGGCTGATAAGGGGGGGGGGCTACCATAGTAATGGATAGAATAGACTATATGGCATCACTGAGTAGTTTTTTGTAAGATGTTAAGACCTTTAAGAAAATTACACTTGTGAATATTAAAAGGTAAATTTCAGTAGTAAATATGTTAATTTATGAATTGCAATTAACCAATGATATAACTATAGAATTATTCAATTACTTTACAGTACCCTGAACAAGAATACCACAGATTTATAGTATCCCTAAAACACATAAAATACATAAGTCACTCACAAAACTCTCCAAGACCAATTGTCTCATGAGGGGGTTGGATAACAGAACCAGTCTCTGTGCACTTACAAAAATGCTTAAGTAAATAAATACAGCGATGCCTTAGTGTGTTTAGAGACACCACTGATTTTTTATGTAAATTAAAGGAATGGTATAGTAAACAGCAATTAAAGGAGGATCTGTTTGTCATGTTAGACATCACATCGCTGTTTACAGTGATAACAAATGAACATGGTATTGAAGCGATGCGTGACTTTCTTAATATTGCGATAGGCTTACAAGCCATAGATATTGAAAATGTGTGTGCATTATTAGAAATAGCTTTAACTAAAAATATTTCCCTTTTTGATAACAAACCATTTTTACAGTTTAGCTGGTGTAGCCATGGGTACTGCCATGGCTAACACATGCACTAACCTAGTCCTACACCAAAGGAAAAGGAGTTTACAACAGGAAGGGGCACATTCTGAATAGTAAGGTTTGATTTTAATAAAGATTTGTTGATGATTGATTCCTTATTGGGAATGGTGCCCAGGAAAAACTAGATGATTATGTCTTATATTTAAATACTACCACCAATGTATTGAGGTTCAAAAGGTCAAGTTCAAATGTGAAAGCAGTGTTTCTGGGTGTAGAATTAGAAAAGAAAAATAGTTAAACCGAGACTAATATACAAAGTATCCATTCAGCCCATGTTCGTAGTGCCATCATGAGTGTAAACCATTACAATAATATACAAAGTATCCATTCAGCCCATGTTCTTAGTGCCATCATGAGTGCAAACCATTACATTAATATACAAAGTATCCATTCAGCCCATGTTTTTAGTGCCATCATGAGAGTAAACAGTTACATTAATATACAAAGTATCCATTCAGCCCATATTCTTAGTGCCATCATGAGTGCAAACCATTACATTAATATACAAAGTATCCATTCAGCCCATGTTCTTAGTGCCATCATGAGTGTAAACAGTTACATTAATATACAAAGTATCCATTAAGCCAATGTTCTTAGTGCCATCATGAGTGTAAACCAATACATTAATATACAAAACATCAATTCAGCCCATGTTCTTAGTGCCATCATGAGAGCAAACCATTACATTAATATACAAAGCATCCATTCAGCCCATCTTCTTAGTGCCATCATGAGTGCAAACCATTACAATAATATACAAAGTATCCATTCAGCCCATGTTCTTAGTGCCATCATGAGTGCAAACCATTACATTAATAAACAAAGTATCCATTCAGCCCGTGTTCTTAGTGCCATCATGAGTGCAAACCATTGCATTAATATACAAAGTATCCATTCAGCCCATGTTCTTAGTGCCATCATGAGTGTAAACCATTACATTAATATACAAAGTACCCATTCAGCCCATGTTTTTAGTGCCATCATGAGAGTAAACAGTTACATTAATATACAAAGTATCCATTCAGCCCATATTCTTAGTGCCATCATGAGTGCAAACCATTACATTAATATACAAAGTATCCATTCAGCCCATGTTCTTAGTGCCATCATGAGTGTAAACAGTTACATTAATATACAAAGTATCCATTAAGCCAATGTTCTTAGTGCCATCATGAGTGTAAACCAATACATTAATATACAAAACATCAATTCAGCCCATGTTCTTAGTGCCATCATGAGAGCAAACCATTACATTAATATACAAAGCATCCATTCAGCCCATCTTCTTAGTGCCATCATGAGTGCAAACCATTACAATAATATACAAAGTATCCATTCAGCCCATGTTCTTAGTGCCATCATGAGTGCAAACCATTACATTAATAAACAAAGTATCCATTCAGCCCGTGTTCTTAGTGCCATCATGAGTGCAAACCATTGCATTAATATACAAAGTATCCATTCAGCCCATGTTCTTAGTGCCATCATGAGTGTAAACCATTACATTAATATACAAAGTACCCAATCAGCCCATGTTCTTAGTGCCATCATGAGTGCAAACCGTTACATTAATATACAAAGTATCAATTCAGCCCATGTTCTTAGTGCCATCATGAGTGCAAACCATTACATTAATATACAAAGTATCCATTCAGCCCATGTTCTTAATGCCATCATGAGTGTAAACCGTTACATTAATATACAAAGTATCCATTCAGCCCATGTTCTTAGTGCCATCATGAGTGTAAACCGTTACATTAATATACAAAGTATCCATTCAGCCCATGTTCTTAGTGCCATCATGAGTGTAAACCGTTACATTAATATACAAAGTATCCATTCAGCCCATGTTCTTAGTGCCATCATGAGTGTAAACCGTTACATTAATATACAAAGTATCCATTCAGCCCATGTTCTTAGTGCCATCATGAGTACAAACCATTACATTAATATACAAAGTATCCATTCAGTCCATGTTCTTAGTGCCATCATGAGTGCAAACCATTACATTAATATACAAAGTATCCATTCAGCCCATGTTCTTAGTGCCATCATGACTGTAAATCATTACATTAATATACAAAGTATCCATTCAACCCATGTTCTTAGTGCCATCATGAGTGTAAACCGTTACATTAATATACAAAGTATCCATTCAGCCCATGTTCTTAGTGCCATCATGAGTGTAAACCGTTACATTAATATACAATTTATCCATTCAGCCCATGTTCTTAGTGCCATCATGAGTACAAACCATTACATTAATAAACAAAGTATCCATTCAGTCCATGTTCTTAGTGCCATCATGAGTGCAAACCATTACATTAATATACAAAGTATCCATTCAGCCCATGTTCTTAGTGCCATCATGACTGTAAACCATTACATTAATATACAAAGTATCCATTCAGCCCATGTTCTTAGTGCATCATGAGTGCAAACCATTACATTAATAGACAAAGTATCCATTCAGCCCATGTTCTTAGTGCCATCATGAGTGTAAATCATTACATTAATATACAAAGTATCCATTCAGCCCATGTTCTTAGTGCCATCATGAGTGTAAACCATTACATTAATATACAACGTATCCATTCAGCCCATGTTCTTAGTGCCATCATGAGTGTAAACCATTACATTAATATACAAAGTAGCCATTCAGCCCATTTTCTTAGTGACATCATGAGTGCAAACCGTTACATTAATATACAAAGTATCCATTCAGCCCATGTTCTTAGTGCCATCATGAGTGCAAACCATTACATTAATATACAAAGTATCCATTCAGCCCATGTTCTTAATGCCATCATGACTGTAAACCATTACATTAATATACAAAGTATCCATTCAGCCCATGTTCTTAGTGCCATCATGAGTGTAAACCATTACATTCATAGACATAGTATCCATTCAGCCCATGTTTTTAGTGCCATCATGAGTGCAAACCATTACATTAATATACAAATTATCCATTCAGCCCATGTTCTTAGTGCCATCATGAGTGCAAACAAATACATTAATAGACAAAGTGTGCATTCAGCCCATGTTCTTACTGCCATCATGAGTGCAAACCATTACATTAATAGACAAAGTATCCATTCAGCCCATGTTCTTAGTGCCATCATGAGGGCAAACCATTACATTAATATGCAAAGTATCCATTAAGCCCATGTTCTTAGTGTCATCATGAGTGTAAACCATTACATTAATATACAAAGTATCCATTCAGCCCATGTTCTTAGTGCCATCATGACTGTAAACCATTACATTAATATACAAAGTATCCATTCAGCCATGTTCTTAGTGCCATCATGAGTGTAAACCGTTACATTAATAGAGAAAGTATCCATTCAGCCCATGTTCTTAGTGCCATCATGAGTGCAAACCATTACATTAATAAACAAAGTATCCAATCAGCCCATGTTCTTAGTGCCATCATGAGTGCAAACCAATACATTAATATACAAAGTATCCATTCAGCCCATGTTCTTAGTGCCATCATGAGTGCAAACCATTACATTAATATACAAAGTATCCATTCAGCCCATGTTCTTAGTGCCGTCATGAGTACAAACCATTACATTAGTATACAAAGTATCCATTCAGCCCATGTTCATAGTGCCATTATGAGTGCAAACCATTACATTAATATACAAAGTATCCATTCAGCCCATGTTGTTAGTGCCATCATGAGTACAATCCATTACATTAATATACAAATTATCCATTCAGCCCATGTTCTTCGTGCCATCATGTTTGCAAACCATTGCATTAATATAGAAAGTATCCATTCAGCCAATGTTCTTAGTGCCATCATGAGTGCAAACCATTACATTAATATACAAAGTATCCATTCAGCCAATGTTATTAGAGCCCTCATGAGTGTTAACCGTTACATTGATATACAAAGTATCCATTCAAGCCCATGTTCTTAGTGCCATCATGAGTGTAAACCATCACATTAATATACAAAGTATCCATTCAGCCCATGTTCTTAACGCCATCATGAGAGTAAACCATTACATTAATAGACAAAGTATCCATTCAGCTCATGTTCTTAGTGCCATCATGAGTGCAAACCATTACATTAATATGCAAAGTATCCATTCAGCCGATGTTCTTAGTGCCATCATGAGCGGAAAACTTTACATTAATATACAAAGTATCCATTCAGCCCATGTTCTTAGTGCCATCATGAGTGAAAACCATTACATTAATATACAAAGTATCCATTCAGCCCATGTTCTTAGTGCCATCATGAGTGAAAACCATTACATTAATATACAAAGTATCCATTCAGCCCATGTTCTTAGTGCCATCATGAGTGAAAACCATTACATTAATATACAAAGTATCCATTCAGCCCATTTTCTTAGTGCCATCATGAGGGGAAAACTTTACATTAATATACAAAGTATCCATTCAGCCCATGTTCTTAGTGCCAACATGAGTGCAAACCGTTACATTAATATACAAAGTATCCATTCAGCCCATGTTCGTAGTGCCATCATGTGTGTAAACCGTTACATTAATATACAAAGTATCCATTCAGCCCATGTTCGTAGTGCCATCATGAGTGTAAACCATTACATTAATAGAAAAAGCATCCATTCAGCCCATGTTCTTAGTGGCATCATGAGTGCAAACCATTACATTAATATACAAAGTATCCATTCAGCCCATGTTTTTAGTGCCATCATGAGTGCAAACCATTACATTAATATACATAATATCCATTCAGCCCATGTTCTTAGTGCTATCATGAGTGCAAACCAATACATTAATAGACAAAGTATGCATTCAGCCCATGTTCTTAGTGCCATCATGAGTGTAAACCATTACATTAATAGAAAAAGTATCCATTCAGCCCATGTTCTTAGTGCCATCATGAGTGCAAACCATTACATTAATATAAAAAGTATCCATTCAGCCCATGTTCTTAGTGCCATCATGAGTGCAAACCATTACATTAATATGCAAAGTATCCATTCAGGCCATGTTCTTAGTGCCATCATGAGTGTAAACCATTACACTAATATACAAAGTATCCATTCAGCCCATGTTCTTAGTGCCATCATGACTGTAAACCATTACAATAATACACAAAGTATCCATTCAGCCCATGTTCTTAGTGCCATCATGAGTGTAAACCGTTACATTAAGAGACAAGTATCCATTCAGCCCATGTTCTTAGTACCATCATGAGTGTAAACCATTACGTTAATATACAATGTATCCATTCTGCCCATGTTCTTAGTGCCATCATGAGTGCAAACCATTACATTAATATACAAAGTATCCATTCAGCCCATGTTCTAGTGCCATCATGAGTGCAAACCATTTCATTAATATACAAAGTATCCATTCAGCCCATGTTGTTAGTGCCCTCATGAGGAGAAACCATTACATTAATATACAAAGTATCCATTCAGCCCATGTTCTTAGTGCCATCATAAGTGTAAAAGATTACATTAATAAACAAAGTATCCATTCAGCGCATGTTCTTAGTGCCATTATGAGTGCAAACCATTACATTAATATGCAACGTATCCATTCACCCCATGTTCTTAGTGCCATCATGAGTGCAAACCATTACATTAATATACAAAGTATCCATTCAGCCCATGTTCTTAGTGCCATCATGAGTGCTAACCGTTACATTAATATACAAAGTACCCATTCAGCCCATGATCTTAGTGCCATCATGAGTGCAAACCATTACATTAATATACAAAGTATCCATTCAGCCCATGTTCTTAGTGCCATCATGAGTGCCAACCGTTACATTAATATACAAAGTATCCATTCAGCCCATGATCTTAGTGCCATCATGACTGTAAACCGTTACATTAATATACAAAGTATCCATTCAGCCAATGTTCTTAGTGCCATCATGAGTGCAAATCATTACATTAATATACAAAGTATAAATTCAGCCCATGTTCTTAGTGCCATCATGAGTGTAAAAAATTACATTAATATACAAATTATCCATTCAGAACATGTTCTTAGTGCCATCATGAGTGTAAACCGTTACATTAATATACAAAGTAACCATTCAGCCCATGTTCTTAGTGCCATCATGAGTGTAAACCGTTACATTAATATACAAATTATCCATTCAGCCCATGTTCTTAGTGCCATCATGAGTACAAACCATTACATTAATATACAAAGTGTCCATTCAGTCCATGTTCTTAGTGCCATCATGAGTGCAAACCATTACATTAATATACAAAGTATCCATTCAGCCCATGTTCTTAGTGCCATCATGACTGTAAACCATTACATTAATATACAATGTATCCATTCAGCCCATGTTCTTAGTACATCATGAGTGCAAACCATTACATTAATAGACAAAGTATCCATTCAGCCCATGTTCTTAGTGCCATCATGAGTGTAAACCATTACATTAATATACAAAGTATCCATTCAGCCCATGTTCTTAGTGCCATCATGAGTGTAATCCATTACATTAATATAAAATGTATCCTTTCAGCCCATGTTCTTAGTGCCATCATGAGTGTAAACCATTACATTAATATACAAAGTATCCATTCAGCCCATGTTCTTAGTGCCATCATGAGTGTAAACTGTTACATTAATATACAAAGTATCCATTCAGCCCATGTTGAATTGCCATCATGACTGCAAACCATTACGATATAGACAAAGTATCCATTCAGCCCATGTTCTTAGTGCTATCATGAGTACAAACAATTACATTAATATACAAAGTATCCATTCAGCCCATGTTCTTAGTGCCATCATGACTGTAAACCATTACATTAATATACAAAGTATCCATTCAGCCATGTTCTTAGTGCCATCATGAGTGTAAACCGTTACATTAATAGACAAAGTATCCATTCAGCCCATGTTCTTAGTGCCATCATGAGTACAAACCATTACATTAATATACAAAGTATCCATTCAGCCCATGTTCTTAGTGCCATCATGAGTGCAAACCATTACATTAATATACAAAGTATCCATTCAGCCCATGTTCTTAGTGCCATCATGAGTGCAAACCATTACATTAATATACAAAGTATCCATTCAGCCCATGTTCTTAGTGCCATCATGAGTGCAAACCATTACATTAATATACAAAGTATCCATTCAGCCCATT
>NC_056729.1:1828407428-1828459082 GCF_019279795.1 Protopterus annectens | reverse complement strand
AGTTTTTCATCCTTTATGACCGTGTGTATTTGTCCGTCCAGCCACGCTAATCTCCACATGTGATGTCCCAGTTTCCCCTTCTTTTGCCTGTAGCACCCTGTTAGGATGTCCTGTGTCTTAGGCACCTGTTCCGGCTATATGTGATCGACTTCACTGCAAAGATAATCGTCGATGCGGGTGGTCCAACGACCCGACTTGTCCACATGTGTACACTTATGTGCACCGTGTCGTATGCAAACCTAGATGGTTTGACGGGTACATACTACATGCCGGATGTACACATTCTGCTGACACATTCACATGCAGCCATTTACATATCTGTACCTGCGGTGGGTTGCTGACATGTGGGTAATGATTTGCCAGCGTGGCATTGCCTAACACAAACATCTTACCACAGTTCAGGTATGCACATTGTGTGTGGTTGTATAGCTGCACACGGATGCTAGCAGGTTTGGGTGCAGGGGTATACATGGGTGTGACTGACATGTACAATGAGGCTATTGTGTAGTACATCCAATGCATGGGTTCTGCTTCTGGATATTACACTTCATCATACACCATCCAGTGTATGCAACAGAGATGTTGCTGGGTCTGGGATATGTTGCTATGCACATGTTTGCCTGTGTTTGGGGTATCTTGCTTCCTTACTGTTGTTATGTCGGCACAGCTACCCGGCTATGTACTGTCACTACTGCTTGTGACCATTATGGTTGGCACCTTTTCCAATGCCCATAGTGGGGCATGTTATGTGGACACTTCGAAATTTGCAGGACTACACATACCCAGGGCTAGTGCAGTAGACAGAACTTCACTTGTTTGCCATACTATGAGCCTATTCTGTAAGCGTTTGGGTTCCTTATTTATTTTCTTATGCCATGTCTGTGTTCCATACTGTAATGTATATGTTTTATGCTACTATTTACATGTATATTGCGGAATTTGCGTGGCAGGGGATCGCAGGTCATTTTCCATTTTTACGATTGTTGCAGGGACACGACTGTCCAATCAGGGACTGTCCATGGCACTTTGGGACAGCAGGTAACCCTGGTGACCATGCCCATGTCGCTGCTGGGGTTTCCACCTTTTCCATTTTCCGATCTGGAATATTTCCGACTCACATCTGCCTTTACAGGCCGACACATACAAACGGTCACTATATAGCATAGAAATTCACTTGTTTGCCTAAATAATTTGCTTATTATTGTGGCAATTTCCTTGCTTATTCTGTTTATTGTGTCATTTCGGTATTTCTGTTACAGAAATAACCAATTCATGCTACCATTACATTACATACGGGATATCATTGTGTCCTACAATCGTAGCACATCAGCCATTTCTAATACGTTTTTTCGGGACACAACTGTCCATGGAGAGACTGCCCCAACCAAAGTGGGACAGGTGGTGACCTTAGTCGCTGCTCCTATGTCGGTGCGGCGCTGACATGCGGCTGTACACCTTCTCTGAGTGTAAACACTGACAGTGCATTGCGGGACGAAGGCGGTCTTATGCGTATCCTTTGCTCCTTGGACGGGTACACTTATGCCTTCGTGGCTTCTATTTGCTTCTCCGTTGATTTGGAATGGGGACTATGTTGCGTACTGTACGTGCGTTTCATTCTGCACGGGACCTGGCTGCTGCCATTACTATTGTGGGCGGACCGTGGCTGTCAGCACATTAGGTTGCTCACCTCATGCCGGCTTAGACACGCCTCCAGACGCATCCTACCTGGGCTCGCTCACGTACACTACGCACGTGTCTGTGATTCCGGTGCACTCTCATTAATATGTATATGGCGCTACTGCGCCGGATATTCCATGCACCGCCGGCGCAGGCCTTACGCCGGCCTTGCGCCGAGCTTCATGAATCCCGGGGATAGTATCCATTCAGCCCATGTTTTTAGTGCCATCATGAGTGCAAACCATTACATTAATATACAAGTTATCCATTCAGCCCATGTTCTTAGTGCCATCATGAGTGCAAACAAATACATTAATATACAAAGTATCCATTCAGCCCACGTTCTTAGTGCCATCATGAGTACAAACCATTACATTAGTATACAAAGTATCCATTCAGCCCATGTTCTTAGTGCCATCATGAGTGCAAACCATTACATTAATATACAAAGTATCCATTCAGCCCATGTTCTTAGTGCCATCATGAGTGCAAACCATTACATTAATATACAAAGTATCCATTCAGCCCATGTTCTTAGTGCCATCATGAGTGCAAACCATTACATTAATATACAAAGTATCCATTCAGCCCATGTTCTTAGTGCCATCATGAGTGTAAACCATTACATTAATATACAAAGTATCCATTCAGCCCATGTTCTTAGTGCCATCATGAGTGCAAACCATTACATTAATATACAAAGTATCCATTCAGCCCATGTTCTTAGTGCCATCATGAGTGCAAACCATTACATTAATATACAAAGTATCCATTCAGCCCATGTTCTTAGTGCCATCATGAGTGCAAACCATTACATTAATATACAAAGTATCCATTCAGCCCATGTTCTTAGTGCCATCATGAGTGCAAACCATTACATTAATATACAAAGTATCTATTCAGCCCATGTTCTTAGTGCCATCATGAGTGCAAACCATTACATTAATATACAAAGTATCCATTCAGCCCATGTTCTTAGTGCCATATGAGTGCAAACCATTACATTAATATACAAAGTATCCATTCAGCCCATGTTCTTAGTGCCATCATGAGTGCAAACCATTACATTAATATACAAAGTATCCATTCAGCCCATGTTCTTAGTGCCATCATGAGTGCAAACCATTACATTAATATACAAAGTATCCATTCAGCCCATGTTCTTAGTGCCATCATGAGTGCAAACCATTACATTAATATACAAAGTATCCATTCAGCCCATGTTCTTAGTGCCATCATGAGTGCAAACCATTACATTAATATACAAAGTATCCATTCAGCCCATGTTCTTAGTGCCATCATGAGTGCAAACCATTACATTTATATACAAAGTATCCATTCAGCCCATGTTCTTAGTGCCATCATGAGTGCAAACCATTACATTAATATACAAAGTATCCATTCAGCCCATGTTCTTAGTGCCATCATGAGTGCAAACCATTACATTAATATACAAAGTATCCATTCAGCCCATGTTCTTAGTGCCATCATGAGTGCAAACCATTACATTAATATACAAAGTATCCATTCAGCCCATGTTCTTAGTGCCATCATGAGTGCAAACCATTACATTAATATACAAAGTATCCATTCAGCCCATGTTCTTAGTGCCATCATGAGTGCAAACCATTACATTAATATACAAAGTATCCATTCAGCCCATGTTCTTAGTGCCATCATGAGTGCAAACCATTACATTAATATACAAAGTATCCATTCAGCCCATGTTCTTAGTGCCATCATGAGTGCAAACCATTACATTAATATACAAAGTATCCATTCAGCCCATGTTCTTAGTGCCATCATGAGTGCAAACCATTACATTAATATACAAAGTATCCATTCAGCCCATGTTCTTAGTGCCATCATGAGTGCAAACCATTACATTAATATACAAAGTATCCATTCAGCCCATGTTCTTAGTGCCATCATGAGTGCAAACCATTACATTAATATAAAAAGTATCCATTCAGCCCATGTTCTTAGTGCCATCATGAGTGCAAACCATTACATTAATATACAAAGTACCCATTCAGCCCATGATCTTAGTGCCATCATGAGGGCAAACCATTACATTAATATACAAAGTATCCATTCAGCCCATGTTCTTAGTGCCATCATGAGTGCAAACCATTACATTAATATACAAAGTATCCATTCAGCCCATGTTCTTAGTGCCATCATGAGTGCAAACCATTACATTAATATACAAAGTATCCATTCAGCCCATGTTCTTAGTGCCATCATGAGTGCAAACCATTACATTAATATACAAAGTATCCATTCAGCCCATGTTCTTAGTGCCATCATGAGTGCAAACCATTACATTAATATACAAAGTATCCATTCAGCCCATGTTCTTAGTGCCATCATGAGTGCAAACCATTACATTAATATACAAAGTATCCATTCAGCCCATGTTCTTAGTGCCATCATGAGTGCAAACAATTACATTAATATACATAATATCCATTCAGCCCATGTTCTTAGTGCCATCAAGAGTGCAAACCATTACATTAATATACAAAGTATCCATTCAGCCCATGTTCTTAGTGCCATCATGAGTGCAAACCATTACATTAATATACAAAGTATCCATTCAGCCCATGTTCTTAGTGCCATCATGAGTGCAAACCATTACATTAATATACAAAGTATCCATTCAGCCCATGTTCTTAGTGCCATCATGCGTGCAAACCATTACATTAATATACAAAGTATCCATTCAGCCCATGTTCTTAGTGCCATCATGAGTGCAAACCATTACATTAATATACAAAGTATCCATTCAGCCCATGTTCTTAGTGCCATCATGAGTGCAAACCATTACATTAATATACAAAGTAGCCATTCAGCCCATGTTCTTAGTGCCATCATGAGTGCAAACCATTACATTAATATACAAAGTATCCATTCAGCCCATGTTCTTAGTGCCATCATGAGTGCAAACCATTACATTAATATACAAAGTATCCATTCAGCCCATGTTCTTAGTGCCATCATGAGTGCAAACCATTACATTAATATACAAAGTATCCATTCAGCCCATGTTCTTAGTGCCATCATGAGTGCAAACCATTACATTAATATACAAAGTATCCATTCAGCCCATGTTCTTAGTGCCATCATGAGTGCAAACCGTTACATTAATATACAAAGTATCCATTCAGCCCATGTTCTTAGTGCCATCATGAGTGCAAACCATTACATTAATATACAAAGTATCCATTCAGCCCATGTTCTTAGTGCCATCATGAGTGCAAACCATTACATTAATATACAAAGTATCCATTCAGCCCATGTTCTTAGTGCCATCATGAGTGCAAACCATTACATTAATATACAAAGTATCCATTCAGCCCATGTTCTTAGTGCCATCATGAGTGCAAACCATTACATTAATATACAAAGTATCCATTCAGCCCATGTTCTTAGTGCCATCATGAGTGCAAACCATTACATTAATATACAAAGTATCCATTCAGCCCATGTTCTTAGTGCCATCATGAGTGCAAACCATTACATTAATATACAAAGTATCCATTCAGCCCATGTTCTTAGTGCCATCATGAGTGCAAACCGTTACATTAATATACAAAGTATCCATTCAGCCCATGTTCTTAGAGCCATCATGAGTGCAAACCACTACATTAATATACAAAGTATCCATTCAGCCCATGTTCTTAGTGCCATCCTGAGTGCAAACCGTTACATTAATATAAAAAGTATCCATTCAGCCCATGTTCTTAGTGCCATCATGAGTGCAAACCATTACATTAATATACAAAGTATCCATTCAGCCCATGTTCTTAGTGCCATCATGAGTGCAAACCATTACATTAATATACAAAGTATCCATTCAGCCCATGTTCTTAGTGCCATCATGAGTGCAAACCATTACATTAATATACAAAGTATCCATTCAGCCCATGTTCTTAGTGCCATCATGAGTGCAAACCATTACATTAATATACAAAGTATCCATTCAGCCCATGTTCTTAGTGCCATCATGAGTGCAAACCATTACATTAATATACAAATTATCCATTCAGCCCATGTTCTTAGTGCCATCATGAGTGCAAACCATTACATTAATATACAAAGTATCCATTCAGCCCATGTTCTTAGTGCCATCATGAGTGCAAACCATTACATTAATATACAAAGTATCCATTCAGCCCATGTTCTTAGTGCCATCATGAGTGCAAACCATTACATTAATATACAAAGTATCCATTCAGCCCATGTTCTTAGTGCCATCATGAGTGCAAACCATTACATTAATATACAAAGTATCCATTCAGCCCATGTTCTTAGTGGCATCATGAGTGCAAACCATTACATTAATATACAAAGTATCCATTCAGCCCATGTTCTTAGTGCCATTATGAGTGCAAACCATTACATTAATATACAAAGTATCCATTCAGCCCATGTTCTTAGTGCCATCATGAGTGCAAACCATTACATTAATATACAAAGTATCCATTCAGCCCATGTTCTTAGTGCCATCATGAGTGCAAACCATTACATTAATATACAAAGTATCCATTCAGCCCATGTTCTTAGTGCCATCATGAGTGCAAACCATTACATTAATATACAAAGTATCCATTCAGCCCATGTTCTTAGTGCCATCATGAGTGCAAACCATTACATTAATATACAAAGTATCTATTCAGCCCATGTTCTTAGTGCCATCATGAGTGCAAACCATTACATTAATATACAAAGTATCCATTCAGCCCATGTTCTTAGTGCCATCATGAGTGCAAACCATTACATTAATATACAAAGTATCCATTCAGCCCATGTTCTTAGTGCCATCATGAGTGCAAACCATTACATTAATATACAAAGTATCCATTCAGCCCATGTTCTTAGTGCCATCATGAGTGCAAACCATTACATTAATATACAAAGTATCCATTCAGCCCATGTTCTTAGTGCCATCATGAGTGCAATCCATTACATTAATATACAAAGTATCCATTCAGCCCATGTTCTTAGTGCCATCATGAGTGCAAACCATTACATTAATATACAAAGTATCCATTCAGCCCATGTTCTTAGTGCCATCATGAGTGCAAACCATTACATTAATATACAAAGTATCCATTCAGCCCATGTTCTTAGTGCCATCATGAGTGCAAACCATTACATTAATATACAAAGTATCCATTCAGCCCATGTTCTTAGTGCCATCATGAGTGTAAACCATTACATTAATATACAAAGTATCCATTCAGCCCATGTTCTTAGTGCCATCATGAGTGCAAACCATTACATTAATATACAAAGTATCCATTCAGCCCATGTTCTTAGTGCCATCATGAGTGCAAACCATTACATTAATATACAAAGTATCCATTCAGCCCATGTTCTTAGTGCCATCATGAGTGCAAACCATTACATTAATATACAAAGTATCCATTCAGCCGATGTTCTTAGTGCCATCATGAGTGCAAACCATTACATTAATATACAAAGTATCCATTCAGCCCATGTTCTTAGTGCCATCATGAGTGCAAACCATTACATTAATATACAAAGTATCCATTCAGCCCATGTTCTTAGTGCCATCATGAGTGCAAACCATTACATTAATATACAAAGTATCCATTCAGCCCATGTTCTTAGTGCCATCATGAGTGCAAACCATTACATTAATATACAAAGTATCCATTCAGCCCATGTTCTTAGTGCCATCATGAGTGCAACCCATTACATTAATATACAAAGTATCCATTCAGCCCATGTTCTTAGTGCCATCATGAGTGCAAACCATTACATTAATATACAAAGTATCCATTCAGCCCATGTTCTTAGTGCCATCATGAGTGCAAACCATTACATTAATATACAAAGTATCCATTCAGCCCATGTTCTTAGTGCCATCATGAGTGCAAACCATTACATTAATATACAAAGTATCCATTCAGCCCATGTTCTTAGTGCCATCATGAGTGCAAACCATTACATTAATATACAAAGTATCCATTCAGCCCATGTTCTTAGTGCCATCATGAGTGCAAACCATTACATTAATATACAAAGTATCCATTCAGCCCATGTTCTTAGTGCCATCATGAGTGCAAACCATTACATTAATATACAAAGTATCCATTCAGCCCATGTTCTTAGTGCCATCATGAGTGCAAACCATTACATTAATATACAAAGTATCCATTCAGCCCATGTTCTTAGTGCCATCATGAGTGCAAACCGTTACATTAATATACAAAGTATCCATTCAGCCCATGTTCTTAGTGCCATCATGAGTGCAAACCATTACATTAATATACAAAGTATCCATTCAGCCCATGTTCTTAGTGCCATCATGAGTGCAAACCATTACATTAATATACAAAGTATCCATTCAGCCCATGTTCTTAGTGCCATCATGAGTGCAAACCATTACATTAATATACAAAGTATCCATTCAGCCCATGTTCTTAGTGCCATCATGAGTGCAAACCATTACATTAATATACAAAGTATCCATTCAGCCCATGTTCTTAGTGCCATCATGAGTGCAAACCATTACATTAATATACAAAGTATCCATTCAGCCCATGTTCTTAGTGCCATCATGAGTGCAAACCATTAAATTAATATACAAAGTATCCATTCAGCCCATGTTCTTAGTGCCATCATGAGTGCAAACCGTTACATTAATATACAAAGTATCCATTCAGCCCATGTTCTTAGTGCCATCATGAGTGCAAACCATTACATTAATATACAAAGTATCCATTCAGCCCATGTTCTTAGTGCCATCATGAGTGCAAACCATTACATTAATATACAAAGTATCCATTCAGCCCATGTTCTTAGTGCCATCATGAGTGCAAACCATTACATTAATATACAAAGTATCCATTCAGCCCATGTTCTTAGTGCCATCATGAGTGCAAACCATTACATTAATATACAAAGTATCCATTCAGCCCATGTTCTTAGTGCCATCATGAGTGCAAACCATTACATTAATATACAAAGTATCCATTCAGCCCATGTTCTTAGTGCCATCATGAGTGCAAACCATTACATTAATATACAAAGTATCCATTCAGCCCATGTTCTTAGTGCCATCATGAGTGCAAACCATTACATTAATATACAAAGTATCCATTCAGCCCATGTTCTTAGTGCCATCATGAGTGCAAACCATTACATTAATATACAAAGTATCCATTCAGCCCATGTTCTTAGTGCCATCATGAGTGCAAACCATTACATTAATATACAAAGTATCCATTCAGCCCATGTTCTTAGTGCCATCATGAGTGCAAACCATTACATTAATATACAAAGTATCCATTCAGCCCATGTTCTTAGTGCCATCATGAGTGCAAACCATTACATTAATATACAAAGTATCCATTCAGCCCATGTTCTTAGTGCCATCATGAGTGCAAACCATTACATTAATATACAAAGTATCCATTCAGCCCATGTTCTTAGTGCCATCATGAGTGCAAACCATTACATTAATATACAAAGTATCCATTCAGCCCATGTTCTTAGTGCCATCATGAGTGCAAACCATTACATTAATATACAAAGTATCCATTCAGCCCATGTTCTTAGTGCCATCATGAGTGCAAACCATTACATTAATATACAAAGTATCCATTCAGCCCATGTTCTTAGTGCCATCATGAGTGCAAACCATTACATTAATATACAAAGTATAAATTCAACCCATGTTCTTACTGCCCTCACGAGTGCAAACCATTACATTAATATACAAAGTATCCATTCAGCCCATGTTCTTAGTGCCATCATGAGTGCAAACCATTACATTAATATACAAAGTATCCATTCAGCCCATGTTCTTAGTGCCATCATGAGTGCAAACCATTACATTAATATACAAAGTATCCATTCAGCCCATGTTCTTAGTGCCATCATGAGTGCAAACCATTACATTAATATACAAAGTATCCATTCAGCCCATGTTCTTAGTGCCATCATGAGTGCAAACCATTACATTAATATACAAAGTATACATTCAGCTCATGTTCTTAGTGCCATCATGAGTGCAAACCATTACATTAATATACAAAGTATCCATTCAGCCCATGTTCTTAGTGCCATCATGAGTGCAAACCATTACATTAATATACAAAGTATCCATTCAGCCCATGTTCTTAGTGCCATCATGAGTGCAAACCATTACATTAATATACAAAGTATCCATTCAGCCCATGTTCTTAGTGCCATCATGAGTGCAAACCATTACATTAATATACAAAGTATCCATTCAGCCCATGTTCTTAGTGCCATCATGAGTGCAAACCATTACATTAATATACAAAGTATCCATTCAGCCCATGTTCTTAGTGCCATCATGTGTGCAAACCATTACATTAATACACAAAGTATCCATTCAGCCCATGTTCTTAGTGCCATCATGAGTGCAAACCATTACATTAATATACAAAGTATCCATTCAGCCCATGTTCTTAGTGCCATCATGAGTGCAAACCATTACATTAATATACAAAGTATCCATTCAGCCCTTGTTCTTAGTGCCATCATGAGTGCAAACCATTACATTAATATACAAAGTATCCATTCAGCCCATGTTCTTAGTGCCATCATGAGTGCAAACCATTACATTAATATAAAAAGTATCCATTCAGCCCATGTTCTTAGTGCCATCATGAGTGCAAACCATTACATTAATATACAAAGTATCCATTCAGCCCATGTTCTTAGTGCCATCATGAGTGCAAACCATTACATTAATATACAAAGTATCCATTCAGCCCATGTTCTTAGTGCCATCATGAGTGCAAACCATTACATTAATATACAAAGTATCCATTCAGCCCATGTTCTTAGTGCCATCATGAGTGCAAACCATTACATTAATATACAAAGTATCCATTCAGCCCATGTTCTTAGTGCCATCATGAGTGCAAAACATTACATTAATATACAAAGTATCCATTCAGCCCATGTTCTTAGTGCCATCATGAGTGCAAACCATTACATTAATATACAAAGTATCCATTCAGCCCATGTTCTTAGTGCCATCATGAGTGCAAACCATTACATTAATATACAAAGTATCCATTCATCCCATGTTCTTAGTGCCATCATGAGTGCAAACCATTACTTTAATATACAAAGTATCCATTCAGCCCATGTTCTTAGTGCCATCATGAGTGCAAACCATTACATTAATATACAAAGTATCCATTCAGCCCATGTTCTTAGTGCCATCATGAGTGCAAACCATTACATTAATATACAAAGTATCCATTCAGCCCATGTTCTTAGTGCCATCATGAGTGCAAACCATTACATTAATATACAAAGTATCCATTCAGCCCATGTTCTTAGTGCCATCATGAGTGCAGACCATTACATTAATATACAAAGTATCCATTCAGCCCATGTTCTTAGTGCCATCATGAGTGCAAACCATTACATTAATATACAAAGTATCCATTCAGCCCATGTTCTTAGTGCCATCATGAATGCAAACCATTACATTAATATACAAAGTATCCATTCAGCCCATGTTCTTAGATCCATCATCAGTGCAAACCATTACATTAATATACAAAGTATCCATTCAGCCCATGTTCTTAGTGCCATCATGAGTGCAAACCATTACATTAATATACAAAGTATCCATTCAGCCCATGTTCTTAGTGCCATCATGAGTGCAAACCATTACATTAATATACAAAGTATCCATTCAGCCCATGTTCTTAGTGCCATCATGAGTGCAAACCATTACATTAATATACAAAGTATCCATTCATCCCATGTTCTTAGTGCCATCATGAGTGCAAACCATTACATTAATATACAAAGTATCCATTCAGCCCATGTTCTTAGTGCCATCATGAGTGCAAACCATTACATTAATATACAAAGTATCCATTCAGCCCATGTTCTTAGTGCCATCATGAGTGCAAACCATTACATTAATATACAAAGTATCCATTCAGCCCATGTTCTTAGTGCCATCATGAGTGCAAACCATTACATTAGTATACAAAGTATCCATTCAGCCCATGTTCTTAGTGCCAACATGAGTGCAAACCGTTACATTAATATACAAAGTATCCATTCAGCCCATGTTCTTAGTGCCATCATGAGCACAATCCATTACATTAATATACAAAGTATCCATTCAGCCCATGTTCTTAGTGCCATCATGAGTGCAAACCATTACATTAATATACAAAGTATCCATTCAGCCCATGTTCTTAGTGCCATCATGAGTGCAAACCATTACATTAATATACAAAGTATCCATTCAGCCCATGTTCTTAGTGCCATCATGAGTGCAAACCATTACATTAATATACAAAGTATCCATTCAGCCCATGTTCTTAGTGCCATCATGAGTGTAAACCATTACATTAATATACAAAGTATCCATTCAGCCCATGTTCTTAGTGCCATCATGAGTGTAAACCATTACATTAATATACAAAGTATCCATTCAGCCCATGTTCTTAGTGCCATCATGAGTGCAAACCATTACATTAATATACAAAGTATCCATTCAGCCCATGTTCTTAGTGCCATCATGAGTGCAAACCATTACATTAATATACAAAGTATCCATTCAGCCCATGTTCTTAGTGCCATCATGAGTGCAAACCATTACATTAATATACAAAGTATCCATTCAGCCCATGTTCTTAGTGCCATCATGAGTGCAAACCATTACATTAATATACAAAGTATCCATTCAGCCCATGTTCTTAGTGCCATCATGAGTGCAAACCATTACATTAATATACAAAGTATCCATTCAGCCCATGTTCTTAGTGCCATCATGAGTGCAAACCATTACATTAATATACAAAGTATCCATTCATCCCATGTTCTTAGTGCCATCATGAGTGCAAACCATTACATTAATATACAAAGTATCCATTCAGCCCATGTTCTTAGTGCCATAATGAGTGCAAACCATTACATTAATATACAAAGTATCCATTCAGCCCATGTTCTTAGTGCCATCATGAGTGCAAACCATTACATTAATATACAAAGTATCCATTCAGCCCATGTTCGTAGTGCCATCATGAGTGCAAACCATTACATTAATATGCAAAGTATCCATTCAGTCCATGTTCTTAGTGCCATCATGAGTGCAAACCATTACATTAATATACAAAGTATCCATTCAGCCCATGTTCTTAGTGCCATCATGAGTGCAAACCATTACATTAATATACAAAGTATCCATTCAGCCCATGTTCTTAGTGCCATCATGAGTGCAAACCATTACATTAATATACAAAGTATCCATTCAGCCCATGTTCTTAGTGCCATCATGAGTGCAAACCATTACATTAATATACAAAGTATCCATTCAGCCCATGTTCTTAGTGCCATCATGAGTGCAAACCATTACATTAATATACAAAGTATCCATTCAGCCCATGTTCTTAGTGCCATAATGAGTGCAAACCATTACATTAATATACAAAGTATCCATTCAGCCCATGTTCTTAGTGCCATCATGAGTGCAAACCATTACATTAATATACAAAGTATCCATTCAGCCCATGTTCTTAGTGCCATCATGAGTGCAGACCATTACATTAATATACAAAGTATCCATTCAGCCCATGTTCTTAGTGCCATCATGAGTGCAAACCATTACATTAATATACAAAGTATCCATTCAGCCCATGTTCTTAGTGCCATCATGAGTGCAAACCATTACATTAATATACAAAGTATCCATTCAGCCCATGTTCTTAGTGCCATCATGAGTGCAAACCATTACATTAATATACAAAGTATCCATTCAGCCCATGTTCTTAGTGCCATCATGAGTGCAAACCATTACATTAATATACAAAGTATCCATTCAGCCCATGTTCTTAGTGCCATCATGAGTGCAAACCATTACATTAATATGCAAAGTATCCATTAAGCCCATGTTCTTAGTGCCATCATGAGTGCAAACCATTACATTAATATACAAAGTATCCATTCAGCCCATGTTCTTAGTGCCATCTTGAGTGCAAACAATTACATTAATATACAAAGTATCCATTCAGCCCATGTTCTTAGTGCCATCATGAGTGCAAACCATTACATTAATATACAAAGTATCCATTCAGCCCATGTTCTTAGTGCCATCATGAGTGCAAACCATTACATTAATATACAAAGTATCCATTCAGCCCATGTTCTTAGTGCCATCATGAGTGCAAACCATTACATTAATATACAAAGTATCCATTCAGCCCATGTTCTTAGTGCCATCATGAGTGCAAACCATTACATTAATATACAAAGTATCCATTCAGCCCATGTTCTTAGTGCCATCATGAGTGCAAACCATTACATTAATATAGAAAGTATCCATTCAGCCCATGTTCTTAGTGCAATCATGAGTGCAAACCATTACATTAATATACAAAGTATCCATTCAGCCCATGTTCTTAGTGCCATCATGAGTGCAAACCATTACATTAATATACAAAGTATCCATTCAGCCCATGTTCTTAGTGCCATCATGAGTGCAAACCATTACATTAATATACAAAGTATCCATTCAGCCCATGTTCTTAGTGCCATCATGAGTGCAAACCATTACATTAATATACAAAGTATCCATTCAGCCCATGTTCTTAGTGCCATCATGAGTGCAAACCATTACATTAATATACAAAGTATCCATTCAGCCCATGTTCTTAGTGCCATCATGAGTGCAAACCATTACATTAATATACAAAGTATCCATTCAGCCCATGTTCTTAGTGCCATCATGAGTGCAAACCATTAAATTAATATACAAAGTATCCATTCAGCCCATGTTCTTAGTGCCATCATGAGTGCAAACCATTACATTAATATACAAAGTATCCATTCAGCCCATGTTCTTAGTGCCATCATGAGTGCAATCCATTACATTAATATACAAAGTATCCATTCAGCCCATGTTCTTAGTGCCATCATGATTGCAAACCATTACATTAATATACAAAGTATCCATTCAGCCAATGTTCTTAGTGCCATCATGAGTGCAAACCATTACATTAATATACAAAGTATCCATTCAGCCCATGTTCTTAGTGCCATCATGAGTGCAAACCATTACATTAATTTACAAAGTATCCATTCAGCCCATGTTCTTAGTGCCATCATGAGTGCAAACCATTACATTAATATACAAAGTATCCATTCAGCCCATGTTCTTAGTGCCATCATGAGTGCAAACCATTACATTAATATACAAAGTATCCATTCAGCCCATGTTCTTAGTGCCATCATGAGTGCAAACCATTACATTAATATACAAAGTATCCATTCAGCCCATGTTCTTAGTGCCATCATGAGTGCAGACCATTACATTAATATACAAAGTATCCATTTAGCCCATGGTCTTAGTGCCATCATGAGTGCAAACCATTACATTAATATACAAAGTATCCATTCAGCCCATGTTCTTAGTGCCATCATGAGTGCAAACCATTACATTAATATACAAAGTATCCATTCAGCCCATGTTCTTAGTGCCATCATGAGTGCAAACCATTACAATAATATACAAAGTATCCATTCAGCCCATGTTCTTAGTGCCATCAAGAGTGCAAACAATTAAATTAATATACAAAGTATCCATTCAGCCCATGTTCTTAGTGCCATCATGAGTGCAAACCATTACATTAATATACAAAGTATCCATTCATCCCATGTTCTTAGTGCCATCATGAGTGCAAACCATTACTTTAATATACAAAGTATCCATTCAGCCCATGTTCTTAGTGCCATCATGAGTGCAAACCATTACATTAATATACAAAGTATCCATTCAGCCCATGTTCTTAGTGCCATCATGAGTGCAAACCACTACATTAATATACAAAGTATCCATTCAGCCCATGTTCTTAGTGCCATCTTGAGTGCAAACCATTACATTAATATACAAAGTATCCATTCAGCCCATGTTCTTAGTGCCATCTTGAGTGCAAACCATTACATTAATATACATGGTATCCATTCAGCCCATGTTCTTAGTGCCATCATGAGTGCAAACCATTACATTAATATACAAAGTATCCATTCAGCCCATGTTCTTAGTGCCATCATGAGTGCAAACCATTACATTAATATACAAAGTATCCATTCAGCCCATGTTCTTAGTGCCATCATGAGTGCAAACCATTACATTAATATACAAAGTATCCATTCAGCCCATGTTCTTAGTGCCATCATGAGTGCAAACCATTACATTAATATACAAAGTATCCATTCAGCCCATGTTCTTAGTGCCATCATGAGTGCAAACCATTACATTAATATACAAAGTATCCATTCAGCCCATGTTCTTAGTGCCATCATGAGTGCAAACCATTACATTAATATACAAAGTATCCATTCAGCCCATGTTCTTAGTGCCATAATGAGTGCAAACCATTACATTAATATACAAAGTATCCATTCAGCCCATGTTCTTAGTGCCATCATGAGTGCAAACCATTACATTAATATACAAAGTATCCATTCAGCCCATGTTCTTAGTGCCATCATGAGTGCAAACCATTACATTAATATACAAAGTATCCATTCAGCCCATGTTCTTAGTGCCATAATGAGTGCAAACCATTACATTAATATACAAAGTGTCCAATCAGCCCATGTTCTTAGTGCCATCATGAGTACAAACCATTACATTAGTATACAAAGTATCCATTCAGCCCATGTTCTCAGTGCCATCATGAGTGCAAACCATTACATTAATATACAAAGTATCCATTCAGGCCATGTTCTTAGTGCCATAATGAGTGCAAACCATTACATTGATATGCAAAGTATCCATTAAGCCCATGTTCTTAGTGCCATCATGAGTGCAAACCATTACATTAATATACAAAGTATCCATTCAGCCCATGTTCTTAGTGCCATCATGAGTGCAAACCATTACATTAATATACAAAGTATCCATTCAGCCCATGTTCTTAGTGCCATCATGAGTGCAAACCATTACATTAATATACAAAGTATCCATTCAGCCCATGTTCTTAGTGCCATCATGAGTGCAAACCATTACATTAATATACAAAGTATCTATTCAGCCCATGTTCTTAGTGCCATCATGAGTGCAATCCATTACATTAATATACAAAGTATCCATTCAGCCCATGTTCTTAGTGCCATCATGAGTGCAAACCATTACATTAATATACAAAGTATCCATTCAGCCCATGTTCTTAGTGCCATCATGAGTGCAAACCATTACATTAATATACAAAGTATCCATTCAGCCCATGTTCTTAGTGCCATCATGAGTGCAAACCATTACATTAATATACAAAGTATCCATTCAGCCCATGTTCTTAGTGCCATCATGAGTGCAAACCATTACATTAATATACAAAGTATCCATTCAGCCCATGTTCTTAGTGCCATCATGAGTGCAAACCATTACATTAATATACAAAGTATCCATTCAGCCCATGTTCTTAGTGCAATCGTGAGTGCAAACCATTACATTAATATACAAAGTATCCATTCAGCCCATGTTCTTAGTGCCATCATGAGTGCAGACCATTACATTAATATAGAAAGTATCCATTCAGCCCATGTTCTTAGTGCCATCATGAGTGCAAACCATTACATTAATATACAAAGTATCCATTCAGCCCATGTTCTTAGTGCCATCATGAGTGCAATCCATTAGATTAATATACAAAGTATCCATTCAGCCCATGTTCTTAGTGCCATCATGAGTGCAAACCATTACATTAATATACAAAGTATCCATTCAGCCCATGTTCTTAGTGCCATCATGAGTGCAAACCATTACATTAATATACAAAGTATCCATTCAGCCCATGTTCTTAGTGCCATCATGAGTGCAAACCATTACATTAATATACAAAGTATCCATTCAGCCCATGTTCTTAGTGCCATCATGAGTGTAAACCATTACATTAATATACAAAGTATCCATTCAGCCCATGTTCTTAGTGCCATCATGAGTGCAAACCATTACATTAATATACAAAGTATCCATTCAGCCCATGTTCTTAGTGCCATCATGAGTGTAAACCATTACATTAATATACAAAGTATCCATTCAGCCCATGTTCTTAGTGCCATCATGAGTGCAAACCATTACATTAATATACAAAGTATCCATTCAGCCCATGTTCTTAGTGCCATCATGAGTGCAAACCATTACATTAATATACAAAGTATCCATTCAGCCCATGTTCTTAGTGCCATCATGAGTGCAAACCATTACATTAATATACAAAGTATCCATTCAGCCCATGTTCTTAGTGCCATCATGAGTGCAAACCATTACATTAATATACAAAGTATCCATTCAGCCCATATTCTTAGTGCCATCATGAGTGCAAACCATTACATTAATATACAAAGTATCCATTCAGCCCATGTTCTTAGTGCCATCATGAGTGCAAACCATTACATTAATATACAAAGTATCCATTCAGCCCATGTTCTTAGTGCCATCATGAGTGCAAACCATTACATTAATATACAAAGTATCCATTCAGCCCATGTTCTTAGTGCCATCATGAGTGCAAACCATTACATTAATATACAAAGTATCCATTCAGCCCATGTTCTTAGTGCCATCATGAGTGCAAACCATTACATTAATATACAAAGTATCCATTCAGCCCATGTTCTTAGTGCCATCATGAGTGCAAACCATTACATTAATATACAAAGTATCCATTCAGCCCATGTTCTTAGTGCCATCATGAGTGCAAACCATTACATTAATATACAAAGTATCCATTCAGCCCATGTTCTTAGTGCCATCATGAGTGCAAACCATTACATTAATATACAAAGTATCCATTCAGCCCATGTTCTTAGTGCCATCATGAGTGCAAACCATTACATTAATATACAATGTATCCATTCAGCCCATTTTCTTAGTGCCATCATGAGTGCAAACCATTACATTAATATACAAAGTATCCATTCAGCCCATGTTCTTAGTGCCATCATGAGTGCAAACCATTACATTAATATACAAAGTATCCATTCAGCCCATGTTCTTAGTGCCATCATGAGTGCAAACCATTACATTAATATACAAAGTATCCATTCAGACCATGTTCTCAGTGCCATCATGAGTGCAAACCATTACATTAATATACAAAGTATCCATTCAGCCCATGTTCTTAGTGCCATCATGAGTGCAAACCATTACTTTAATATACAAAGTATCCATTCAGCCCATGTTCTTAGTGCCATCATGAGTGCAAACCATTACATTAATATACAAAGTATCCATTCAGCCCATGTTCTTAGTGCCATCATGAGTGCAAACCATTACATTAATATACAAAGTATCCATTCAGCCCATGTTCTTAGTGCCATCATGAGTGCAAACCATTACATTAATATACAAAGTATCCATTCAGCCCATGTTCTTAGTGCCATCATGAGTGCAAACCATTACATTAATATACAAAGTATCCATTCAGCCCATGTTCTTAGTGCCATCATGAGTGCAAACCATTACATTAATATACAAAGTATCCATTCAGCCCATGTTCTTAGTGCCATCCTGAGTGCAAACCATTACATTAATATACAAAGTATCCATTCAGCCCATGTTCTTAGTGCCATCATGAGTGCAGACCATTAAATTAATATACAAAGTATCCATTCAGCCCATGTTCTTAGTGCCATCATGAGTGCAAACCATTACATTAATATACAAAGTATCCATTCAGCCCATGTTCTTAGTGCCATCATGAGTGCAAACCATTACATTAATATACAAAGTATCCATTCAGCCCATGTTCTTAGTGCCATCATGACTGTAAACCATTACATTAATATACAAAGTATCCATTCAGCCCATGTTCTTAGTGCCATCATGAGGAGAAACCATTACATTAATATACAAAGTATCCATTCAGCCCATGTTCTTAGTGCCATCATGAGTGCAAACCATTACATTAATATACAAAGTATCCATTCAGCCCATGTTCTTAGTGCCATCATGAGTGCAAACCATTACATTAATATACAAAGTATCCATTCAGCCCATGTTCTTAGTGCCATCATGAGTGCAGACCATTACATTAATATACAAAGTATCCATTCAGCCCATGTTCTTAGTGCCATCATGAGTGCAAACCATTACATTAATATACAAAGTATCCATTCAGCCCATGTTCTTAGTGCCATCATGAGGAGAAACCATTACATTAATATACAAAGTATCCATTCAGCCCATGTTCTTAGTGCCATCATGAGTGCAAACCATTACATTAATATACAAAGTATCCATTCAGCCCATGTTCTTAGTGCCATCATGAGTGCAAACCATTACATTAATATACAAAGTATCCATTCAGCCCATGTTCTTAGTGCCATCATGAGTGCAAACCATTACATTAATATACAAAGTATCCATTCAGCCCATGTTCTTAGTGCCATCATGAGTGCAAACCATTACATTAATATACAAAGTATCCATTCAGCCCATGTTCTTAGTGCCATCATGAGTGCAAACCATTACATTAATATACAAAGTATCCATTCAGCCCATGTTTTTAGTGCCATCATGAGTGCAAACCATTACATTAATATACAAAGTATCCATTCAGCCCATGTTCTTAGTGCCATCTTGAGTGCAAACCATTACATTGATATGCAAAGTATCCATTAAGCCCATGTTCTTAGTGCCATCATGAGTGCAAACCATTACATTAATATACAAAGTATCCATTCAGCCCATGTTCTTAGTGCCATCATGAGTGCAAACCATTACATTAATATACAAAGTATCCATTCAGCCCATGTTCTTAGTGCCATCATGAGTGCAAACCATTACATTAATATACAAAGTATCCATTCAGCCCATGTTCTTAGTGCCATCATGAGTGCAAACCATTACATTAATATACAAAGTATCCATTCAGCCCATGTTCTTAGTGCCATCATGAGTGCAAACCATTACATTAATATACAAAGTATCCATTCAGCCCATGTTCTTAGTGCCATCATGAGTGCAAACCATTACATTAATATACAAAGTATCCAATCAGCCCATGTTCTTAGTGCCATCATGACTGTAAACCATTACATTAATATACAAAGTATCCATTCAGCCCATGTTCTTAGTGCCATCATGACTGTAAACCATTACATTAATGTACAAAGTATCCATTCAGCCCATGTTCTTAGTGCTTTAATGAGTGCAAACCATTACATTAATATACAAAGTATCCATTCAGCCCATGTTCTTAGTGCCATCATGAGTGCAAACCATTACATTAATATACAAAGTATCCATTCAGCCCATGTTCTTAGTGCCATCATGAGTGCAAACCATTACATTAATATACAAAGTATCCATTCAGCCCATGTTCTTAGTGCCATCATGAGTGCAAACCATTACATTAATATACAAAGTATCCATTCAGCCCATGTTCTTAGTGCCATCATGAGTGCAGACCATTACATTAATATACAAAGTATCCATTCAGCCCATGTTCTTAGTGCCATCATGAGTGCAAACCATTACATTAATATACAAAGTATCCATTCAGCCCATGTTCTTAGTGCCATCATGAGTGCAAACCATTACATTAATATACAAAGTATCCATTCAGCCCATGTTCTTAGTGCCATCATGAGTGCAAACCATTACATTAATATACAAAGTATCCATTCAGCCCATGTCCTTAGTGCCATCATGAGTGCAAACCATTACATTAATATACAAAGTATCCATTCAGCCCATGTTCTTAGTGCCATCATGAGTGCAGACCATTAAATTAATATACAAAGTATCCATTCAGCCCATGTTCTTAGTGCCATCATGAGTGCAAACCATTACATTAATATACAAAGTATCCATTCAGCCCATGTTCTTAGTGCCATCATGAGTGCAAACCATTACATTAATATACAAAGTATCCAATCAGCCCATGTTCTTAGTGCCATCATGAGTGCAAACCATTACATTAATATACAAAGTATCCATTCAGCCCATGTTCTTAGTGCCATCATGAGTGCAAACCATTACATTAATATACAAAGTATCCATTCAGCCCATGTTCTTAGTGCCATCATGAGTGCAAACCATTACATTAATATACAAAGTATCCATTCAGCCCATGTTCTTAGTGCCATCATGAGTGCAAACCATTACATTAATATAGAAAGTATCCATTCAGCCCATGTTCTTAGATCCATCATGAGTGCAAACCATTACATTAATATACAAAGTATCCATTCAGCCCATGTTCTTAGTGCCATCATGAGTGCAATCCATTACATTAATATACAAAGTATCCATTCAGCCCATGTTCTTAGTGCCATCATGAGTGCAAACCGTTACATTAATATACAAAGTATCCATTCAGCCCATGTTCTTAGTGCCATCATGAGTGCAAACCATTACATTAATATACAAAGTATCCATTCAGCCCATGTTCTTAGTGCCATCATGAGTGCAAACCATTACATTAATATACAAAGTATCCATTCAGCCCATGTTCTTAGTGCCATCATGAGTGCAAAACATTACATTAATATACAAAGTATCCATTCAGCCAATGTTCTTAGTGCCATCATGAGTGCAAACCATTACATTAATATACAAAGTATCCATTCAGCCCATGTTCTTAGTGCCATCATGAGTGCAAACCATTACATTAATATACAAAGTATCCATTCAGCCCATGTTCTTAGTGCCATCATGAGTGCAAACCATTACATTAATATACAAAGTATCCATTCAGCGCATGTTCTTAGTGCCATTATGAGTGCAAACCATTACATTAATATGCAACATATCCATTCACCCCATGTTCTTAGTGCCATCATGAGTGCAAACCATTACATTAATATACAAAGTATCCATTCAGCCCATTTTCTTAGTGCCATCATGAGTGCAAACCATTACATTAATATACAAAGTATCCATTCAGCCCATGTTCTTAGTGCCATCATGAGTGCCAACCGTTACATTAATATACAAAGTATCCATTTAGCCCATGATCTTAGTGCCATCATGAGTGCAAACCATTACATTAATATACAAAGTATCCATTCAGCCCATGTTCTTAGTGCCATCATGAGTGCAAACCATTACATTAATATACAAAGTATCCATTCAGCCCATGTTCTTAGTGCCATCATGAGTGCAAACCGTTACATTAATATACAACGTATCCATTCAGCCCATGTTCTTAGTGCCATCATGAGTGCAAACCATTACATTAATATACAAAGTATCCATTCAGCCCATGTTCTTAGTGCCATCATGAGTGCAAACCATTACATTAATATACAAAGTATCCATTCAGCCCATGTTCTTAGTGCCATCATGAGTGCAAACCATTACATTAATATACAAAGTATCCATTCAGCCCATGTTCTTAGTGCCATCATGAGTGCAAACCATTACATTAATATACAAAGTATCCATTCAGCCCATGTTCTTAGTGCCATCATGAGTGCAAACCATTACATTAATATACAAAGTATCCATTCAGCCCATGTTCTTAGTGCCATCATGAGTGCAAACCATTACATTAATATACAAAGTATCCATTCAGCCCATGTTCTTAGTGCCATCATGAGTGTAAACCATTACATTAATATACAAAGTATCCATTCAGCCCATGTTCTTAGTGCCATCATGAGTGCAAACAATTACATCAATATACAAAGTATCCATTCAGCCCATGTTCTTAGTGCCATCATGAGTGCAAACCATTACATTAATATACAAAGTATCCATTCAGCCCATGTTCTTAGTGCCATCATGAGTGCAAACCATTACATTAATATACAAAGTATCCATTCAGCCCATGTTCTTAGTGCCATCATGAGTGCAAACCATTACATTAATATACAAAGTATCCATTCAGCCCAGGTTCTTAGTGCCATCATGAGTGCAAACCATTACATTAATATACAAAGTATCCATTCAGCCCATGTTCTTAGTGCCATCATGAGTGCAAAACATTACATTAATATACAAAGTATCCATTCAGCCCATGTTCTTAGTGCCATCATGAGTACAAACCATTACATTAATATACAAAGTATCAATTCAGCCCATGTTCTTAGTGCCATCATGAGTGCAAACCATTACATTAATATACAAAGTATCCATTCAGCCCATGTTCTTAGTGCCATCATGAGTGCAAACCATTACATTAATATACAAAGTATCCATTCAGCCCATGTTCTTAGTGCCATCATGAGTGCAAACCATTACATTAATATACAAAGTATCCATTCAGCCCATGTTCTTAGTGCCATCATGAGTGCAAACCATTACATTAATATACAAAGTATCCATTCAGCCCATGTTCTTAGTGCCATCATGAGAGCAAACCGTTACATTAATATACAAAGTATCCATTCAGCCCATGTTCTTAGTGCCATCATGAGTGCAAACCATTACATTAGTATACAAAGTATCCATTCAGCCCATGTTCTTAGTGCCATCATGAGTGCAAACCGTTACATTAATATACAAAGTTTCCATTCAGCCCATGTTCTTAGTGCCATCATGAGTGCAAACCATTACATTAATATACAAAGTATCCATTCAGCCCATGTTCTTAGTGCCATCATGAGTGCTAACCGTTACATTAATATACAAAGTACCCATTCAGCCCATGATCTTAGTGCCATCATGAGTGCAAACCATTACATTAATATACAAAGTATCCATTCAGCCCATGTTCTTAGTGCCATCATGAGTGCAAACCATTACATTAATATACAAAGTATCCATTCAGCCCATGTTCTTAGTGCCATCATGAGTGCAAACCATTACATTAATATACAAAGTATCCATTCAGCCCATGTTCTTAGTGCCATCATGAGTGCAGACCATTACATTAATATACAAAGTATCCATTTAGCCCATGGTCTTAGTGCCATCATGAGAGCAAACCGTTACATTAATATACAAAGTATCCATTCAGCCCATGTTCTTAGTGCCATCATGAGTGCAAACCATTACATTAATATACAAAGTATCCATTCAGCCCATGTTCTTAGTGCCATCATGAGTGCAAACCATTACATTAATATACAAAGTATCCATTCAGCCCATGTTCTTAGTGCCATCATGAGTGCAAACCATTACATTAATATACAAAGTATCCATTCAGCCCATGTTCTTAGTGCCATCATGAGTGCAAACCATTACATTAATATACAAAGTATCCATTCAGCCCATGTTCTTAGTGCCATCATGAGTGTAAACCATTACATTAATATACAAAGTATCCATTCAGCCCATGTTCTTAGTGCCATCATGAGTGCAAACCATTACATTAATATACAAAGTATCCATTCAGCCCATGTTCTTAGTGCCATCATGAGTGCAAACCATTACATTAATATACAAAGTATCCATTCAGCCCATGTTCTTAGTGCCATCATGAGTGCAAACCATTACATTAATATACAAAGTATCCATTCAGCCCATGTTCTTAGTGCCATCATGAGTGCAAACCATTACATTAATATACAAAGTATCCATTCAGCCCATGTTCTTAGTGCCATCATGAGTGCAAACCATTACATTAATATACAAAGTATCCATTCAGCCCATGTTCTTAGTGCCATCATGAGTGCAAACCATTACATTAATATACAAAGTATCCATTCAGCCCATGTTCTTTGTGCAATCGTGAGTGCAAACCATTACATTAATATACAAAGTATCCATTCAGCCCATGTTCTTAGTGCCATCATGAGTGCAAACCATTACATTAATAGACAAAGTATCCATTCAGCCCATGTTCTTAGTGCCATCATGAGTGCAAACCATTACATTAATATACAAAGTATCCATTCAGCCCATGTTCTTAGTGCCATCATAAGTGTAAACCATTACATTAATAGACAAAGTATCCACTCAGCCCATGTTCTTAGTGCCATCATGAGTGCAAACCATTACATTAATATACAAAGTATCCATTCAGCCCATGTTCTTAGTGCCATCATGAGTGCAAACCATTACATTAATATACAAAGTATCCATTCAGCCCATGTTCTTAGTGCCATCATGAGTGCAAACCATTACATTAATATACAAAGTATCCATTCAGCCCATGTTCTTAGTGCCATCATGAGTGCAAACCATTACATTAATATAAAAAGTATCCATTCAGCCCATGTTCTTAGTGCCATCATGAGTGCAAACCATTATATTAATATGCAAAGTATCCATTCAGCCCATGTTCTTAGTGCCATCATGAGTGCAAACCATTACATTAATATACAAAGTATCCATTCAGCCCATGTTCTTAGTGCCATCATGAGTGCAAACCATTACATTATTATACGAAGTATCCATTCAGCCCATGTTCTTAGTGCCATCATGAGTGCAAACCATTACATTAATATACAAAGTATCCATTCAGCCCATGTTGTTAGTGCCCTCATGAGTGCAAACCATTACATTAATATACAATGTATCCATTCAGCCCATGTTCTTAGTGCCATCATGAGTGCAAACCATTACATTAATATACAAAGTATCCATTCAGCCCATGTTCTTAGTGCCATCATGAGTGCAAACCATTACATTAATATACAAAGTATCCATTCAGCCCATGTTCTTAGTGCCATCATGAGTGCAAACCATTACATTAATATACAAAGTATCCATTCAGCCCATGTTCTTAGTGCCATCATGAGTGCAAACCATTACATTAATATACAAAGTATCCATTCAGCCCATGTTCTTAGTGCCATCATGCGTGCAAACCATTACATTAATATACAAAGTATCCATTCAGCCCATGTTCTTAGTGCCATCATGAGTGCAAACCATTACATTAATATACAAAGTATCCATTCAGCCCATGTTCTTAGTGCCATCATGAGTGCAAACCATTACATTAATATACAAAGTATCCATTCAGCCCATGTTCTTAGTGCCATCATGAGTGCAAACCATTACATTAATATACAAAGTATCCATTCAGCCCATGTTCTTAGTGCCATCATGAGTGTAAACCATTACATTAATATACAAAGTATCCATTCAGCCCATGTTCTTAGTGCCATCATGAGTGCAAACCATTACATTAATATACAAAGTATCCATTCAGCCCATGTTCTTAGTGCCATCATGAGTGCAAACCATTACATTAATATACAAAGTATCCATTCAGCCCATGTTCTTAGTGCCATCATGAGTGCAAACCATTACATTAATATACAAAGTATCCATTCAGCCCATGTTCTTAGTGCCATCATGAGTGCAAACCATTACATTAATATACAAAGTATCCATTCAGCCCATGTTCTTAGTGCCATCATGAGTGCAAACCATTACATTAATATACAAAGTATCCATTCAGCCCATGTTCTTAGTGCCATCATGAGTGCAAACCATTACATTAATATACAAAGTATCCATTCAGCCCATGTTCTTAGTGCCATCATGAGTGCAAACCATTACATTAATATACAAAGTATCCATTCAGCCCATGTTCTTAGTGCCATCATGAGTGCAAACCATTACATTAATATACAAAGTATCCATTCAGCCCATGTTCTTAGTGCCATCATGAGTGCAAACCATTACATTAATATACAAAGTATCCATTCAGCCCATGTTCTTAGTGCCATCATGAGTGCAAACCATTACATTAATATACAAAGTATCCATTCAGCCCATGTTCTTAGTGCCATCATGAGTGTAAACCATTACATTAATATACAAAGTATCCATTCAGCCCATGTTCTTAGTGCCATCATGAGTGCAAACCATTACATTAATATACAAAGTATCCATTCAGCCCATGTTCTTAGTGCCATCATGAGTGCAAACCATTACATTAATATACAAAGTATCCATTCAGCCCATGTTCTTAGTGCCATCATGAGTGCAAACCATTACATTAATATACAAAGTATCCATTCAGCCCATGTTCTTAGTGCCATCATGAGTGCAATCCATTAGATTAATATACAAAGTATCCATTCAGCCCATGTTCTTAGTGCCATCATGAGCGCAAACCATTACATTAATATACAAAGTATCCATTCAGCCCATGTTCGTAGTCCGATCGTGAGTGCAAACCATTACATTAATATACAAAGTATCCATTCAGCCCATGTTCTTAGTGCCATCATGAGTGCAAACCATTACATTAATATACAAAGTATCCATTCAGCCCATGTTCTTAGTGCCATCATGAGTGCAAACCATTACATTAATATACAAAGTATCCATTCAGCCCATGTTCTTAGTGCCATCATGAGTGCAAACCATTACATTAATATACAAAGTATCCATTCAGCCCATGTTCTTAGTGCCATCATGAGTGCAAACCATTACATTAATATACAAAGTATCCATTCAGCCCATGTTCTTAGTGCCATCATGAGTGCAAACCATTACATTAATATACAAAGTATCCATTCAGCCCATGTTCTTAGTGCCATCATGAGTGCAAACCATTACATTAATATACAAAGTATCCATTCAGCCCATGTTCTTAGTGCCATCATGAGTGTAAACCATTACATTAATATACAAAGTATCCATTCAGCCCATGTTCTTAGTGCCATCATGAGTGCAAACCATTACATTAATATACAAAGTATCCATTCAGCCCATGTTCTTAGTGCCATCATGAGTGCAAACCATTACATTAATATACAAAGTATCCATTCAGCCCATGTTCTTAGTGCCATCATGAGTGCAAACCATTACATTAATATAGAAAGTATCCATTCAGCCCATGTTCTTAGTGCCATCATGAGTGCAAACCATTACATTAATATACAAAGTATCCATTCAGCCCATGTTCTTAGTGCCATCATGAGTGCAAACCATTACATTAATATACAAAGTATCCATTCAGCCCATGTTCTTAGTGCCATCATGAGTGCAAACCATTACATTAATATACAAAGTATCCATTCAGCCCATGTTCTTAGTGCCATCATGAGTGCAAACCATTACATTAATATACAAAGTATCCATTCAGCCCATGTTCTTAGTGCCATCATGAGTGCAAACCATTACATTAATATACAAAGTATCCATTCAGCCCATGTTCTTAGTGCCATCATGAGTGCAAACCATTACATTAATATACAAAGTATCCATTCAGCCCATGTTCTTAGTGCCATCATGAGTGCAAACCATTACATTAATATACAAAGTATCCATTCAGCCCATGTTTTTAGTGCCATCATGAGTGCAAACCATTACATTAATATACAAAGTATCCATTCAGCCCATGTTCTTAGTGCCATCATGAGTGCAAACCATTACATTAATATACAAAGTATCCATTCAGCCCATGTTCTTAGTGCCATCATGAGTGCAAACCATTACATTAATATACAAAGTATCCATTCAGCCCATGTTCTTAGTGCCATCATGAGTGCAAACCATTACATTAATATACAAAGTATCCATTCAGCCCATGTTCTTAGTGCCATCATGAGTGCAAACCATTACATTAATATACAAAGTATCCATTCAGCCCATGTTCTTAGTGCCATCATGAGTGCAAACCATTACATTAATATACAAAGTATCCATTCAGCCCATGTTCTTAGTGCCATCATGAGTGCAAACCATTACATTAATATACAAAGTATCCATTCAGCCCATGTTCTTAGTACCATCATGAGTGTAAACCATTACATTAATATACAATGTAGCCATTCAGCCCATGTTCTTAGTGCCATCATGAGTGCAAACCATTACATTAATATACAAAGTATCCATTCAGCCCATGTTCTTAGTGCCATCATGAGTGCAAACCATTACATTAATATACAATGTATCCATTCAGCCCATTTTCTTAGTGCCATCTTGAGTGCAAACCATTACATTATAATACAAAGTATCCATTCAGCCCAGGTTTTAGTGCCATCAAGAGTGCAAACCATTACATTAATATACAAAGTATCCATTCAGCCCATGTTGCTAGTGCCCTCATGAGGAGAAACCATTACATTAATATACAAAGTATCCATTCAGCCCATGTTCTTAGTGCCATCTTGAGTGCAAACCATTACATTGATATGCAAAGTATCCATTAAGCCCATGTTCTTAGTGCCATCATGAGTGCAAACCATTTCATTAATATACAAAGTATCCATTCAGCTCATGTTCTTAGTGCCATCATGAGTGCAAACCATTACATTAATATACAAAGTATCCATTCAGCCCATGTTCTTAGTGCCATCATGAGTGCAAACCATTACATTAATATACAAAGTATCCATTCAGCCCATGTTCTTAGTGCCATCATGAGTGCAAACCATTACATTAATATACAAAGTATCCATTCAGCCCATGTTCTTAGTGCCATCATGAGTGCAAACCATTACATTAATATACAAAGTATCCATTCAGCCCATGTTATTAGTGCCAACATGAGTGCAAACCATTACATTAATATACAAAGTATCCATTCAGCTCATGTTCTTAGTGCCATCATGAGTGCAAGCCATTACATTAATATACAAAGTATCCATTCAGCCCATGTTCTTAGTGCCATCATGAGTGCAAACCATTACATTAATATACAAAGTATCCATTCAGCCCATGTTCTTAGTGCCATCATGAGTGCAAACCATTACATTAATATACAAAGTATCCATTCAGCCCATGTTCTTAGTGCCATCATGAGTGCAAACCATTACATTAATATACAAAGTATCCATTCAGCCCATGTTCTTAGTGCCATCATGAGTGCAAACCATTACATTAATATACAAAGTATCCATTCAGCTCATGTTCTTAGTGCCATCATGAGTGCAAACCATTACATTAATATACAAAGTATCCATTCAGCCCATGTTCTTAGTGCCATCATGAGTGCAAACCATTACATTAATATACAAAGTATCCATTCAGCCCATGTTCTTAGTGCCATCATGAGTGCAAACCATTACATTAATATACAAAGTATCCATTCAGCCCATGTTCTTAGTGCCATCATGAGTGCAAACCATTACATTAATATAAAAAGTATCCATTCAGCCCATGTTCTTAGTGCCATCATGAGTGCAAACCATTACATTAATATACAAAGTATCCATTCAGCCCATGTTCTTAGTGCCATCATGAGTGCAAACCATTACATTAATATACAAAGTATCCATTCAGCCCATGTTCTTAGTGCCATCATGAGTGTAAACCATTACATTAATATACAAAGTATCCATTCAGCCCATGTTCTTAGTGCCATCATGAGTGCAAACCATTACATTAATATACAAAGTATCCATTCAGCCCATGTTCTTAGTGCCATCATGAGTGCAAACCATTACATTAATATACAAAGTATCCATTCAGCCCATGTTCTTAGTGCCATCATGAGTGCAAACCATTACATTAATATACAAAGTATCCATTCAGCCCATGTTCTTAGTGCCATCATGATTGCAAACCATTACATTAATATACAAAGTATCCATTCAGCCCATGTTCTTAGTGCCATCATGAGTGCAAACCATTACATTAATATACAAAGTATCCATTCAGCCCATGTTCTTAGTGCCATCATGAGTGCAAACCATTACATTAATATACAAAGTATCCATTCAGCCCATGTTCTTAGTGCCATCATGAGTGCAAACCATTACATTAATATACAAAGTATCCATTCAGCCCATGTTCTTAGTGCCATCATGAGTGCCAACCATTACATTAATATACAAAGTATCCATTCAGCCCATGTTCTTAGTGCCATCATGAGTGCAAACCATTACATTAATATACAAAGTATCCATTCAGCCCATGTTCTTAGTGCCATCATGAGTGCAAACCATTACATTAATATACAAAGTATCCATTCTGCCCATGTTCTTAGTGCCATCATGAGTGCAAACCATTACATTAATATACAAAGTATCCATTCAGCCCATGTTCTTAGTGCCATCATGAGTGCAAACCATTACATTAATATACAAAGTATCCATTCAGCCCATGTTCTTAGTGCCATCATGAGTGCAAACCATTACATTAATATACAAAGTATCCATTCAGCCCATGTTCTTAGTGCCATCATGAGTGTAAACCATTACATTAATATACAAAGTATCCATTCAGCCATGTTCTTAGTGCCATCATGAGTGTAAACCATTACATTAATAGACAAAGTATCAATTCAGCTCATGTTCTTAGTGCCATCATGAGTGCAAACCATTACATTATCATGCAAAGTATCCATTCAGCCCATGTTCTTAGTGCCATCATGAGTGGAAAACTTTACATTAATATACAAAGTATCCATTCAGCCCATGTTCTTAGTGCCATCATGAGTGCAAACCATTACATTAATATACAAAGTATCCATTCAGCCCATGTTCTTAGTGCCATCATGAGTGCAAACCATTACATTAATATACAAAGTATCCATTCAGTCCATGTTCTTAGTGCCATCATGAGTGCAAACCATTACATTAATATACAAAGTATCCATTCAGCCCATGTTCTTAGTGCCATCATGAGTGCAAACCATTACATTAATATACAAAGTATCCATTCAGCCCATGTTCTTAGTGCAATCATGAGTGCAAACCATTACATTAATATACAAAGTATCCATTCAGCCCATGTTCTTAGTGCCATCATGAGTGCAAACCATTACATTAATATACAAAGTATCCATTCAGCCCATGTTCTTAGTGCCATCATGAGTGCAAACCATTACATTAATATACAAAGTATCCATTCAGCCCATGTTCTTAGTGCCATCATGAGTGCAAACCATTACATTAATATACAAAGTATCCATTCAGCCCATGTTCTTAGTGCCATCATGAGTGCAAACCATTACATTAATATACAAAGTATCCATTCAGCCCATGTTCTTAGTGCCATCATGAGTGCAAACCATTACATGAATATACAAAGTATCCATTCAGCCCATGTTCTTAGTGCCATCATGAGTGCAAACCATTACATTAATATACAAAGTATCCATTCAGCCCATGTTCTTAGTGCCATCATGAGTGCAAACCATTACATTAATATACAAAGTATCCATTCAGCCCATGTTCTTAGTGCCATCATGAGTGCAAACCATTACATTAATATACAAAGTATCCATTCAGCCCATGTTCTTAGTGCCATCATGAGTGCAAACCATTACATTAATATACAAAGTATCCATTCAGCCCATGTTCTTAGTGCCATCATGAGTGCAAACCATTACATTAATATACAAAGTATCCATTCAGCCCATGTTCTTAATGCCATCATGAGTGCAAACCATTACATTAATATACAAAGTATCCATTCAGCCCATGTTCTTAGTGCCATCATGAGTGCAAACCATTACATTAATATACAAAGTATCCATTCAGCCCATGTTCTTAGTGCCATCATGAGTGCAAACCATTACATTAATATACAAAGTATCCATTCAGCCCATGTTCTTAGTGCCATCATGAGTGCAAACCATTACATTAATATACAAAGTATCCATTCAGCCCATGTTCTTAGTGCCATCATGAGTGCAAACCATTACATTAATATACAAAGTATCCATTCAGCCCATGTTCTTAGTGCCATCATGAGTGCAAACCATTACATTAATATACAAAGTATCCATTCAGCCCATGTTCTTAGTGCCATCATGAGTGTAAACCATTACATTAATATACAAAGTATCCATTCAGCCCATGTTCTTAGTGCCATCATGAGTGCAAACCATTACATTAATATACAAAGTACCCATTCAGCCCATGTTCTTAGTGCCATCATGAGTGCAAACCATTACATTAATATACAAAGTATCCATTCAGCCCATGTTCTTAGTGCCATCATGAGTGCAAACCATTACATTAATATACAAAGTATCCATTCAGCCCATGTTCTTAGTGCCATCATGAGTGCAAACCATTACATTAATATACAAAGTATCCATTCAGCCCATGTTCTTAGTGCCATCATGAGTGCAAACCATTACATTAATATACAAAGTATCCATTCAGCCCATGTTCGTAGTGCCATCATGTGTGTAAACCGTTACATTAATATACAAAGTATTGTTAAATAAATTTGTTAAGGTCAGACTGTAAAATTCATCTGGCATTAAAAAACAATGTCAGTCAATAACAAACAGTAATGCAGGAGAACTCAAGTATCTTATTTACTAATACTCTAATGTACATTAGGAGGCAAAAAAACATACACAAACTTGTACAGAATTTTGTCTAACTTTATTTGTGTAACATATGTTATTTTATAGCATTTGCAATCAGCTTTTGCCCACCTCACTGACGTGGTCAGTGACAGGGTAATTACATCATGACCATTCATTAGAAAAATGCTGAGACTACAATTTTTAAAAAGTTACTTTCCCATGAGTATATTACAGCCTTGCAAAGCACCTGGTCGGTCACAATGTCCTTCCGAGGATGTAGCCAATTCAAGGCTCTTAGATTAGTTCGAATACAATGGGTGCATGTCTTCTTTAATACTTCCCTTTGTCTCTTTCTTTGTTCACCAGCTGGACATTATCTCTGATAGTGCGCACAAGGCCGTTCTTCTGGTGGAAGCAGGAAAAGATACAAATGCACACAGATTCATTATTTTCTAACTTTGCAAAATAATCTTTCACTGACAGACATGAGCTGCCAAGGCCAAGTTTCTAATCACACTGCAGCTTATGCTTCAAGCAATAATATGCGAGCTTATTTCTACTATTATTCTAGTAAAACAGAATTAAATGCATTACATATTGCTCAATCTATGTATTTCATATATGTTCAAGTTCATTTATATATATCTAACCACACAACTTATATATGTCTGAATGTTTGGATACATGTCTTTCTAGCAGCTCATATTTTTCTAGTAGCTTATATGTGAATAAATATTTTTCTAACATTCTCCCTCCTGTTAATGCATTTCATTCTATTTGAAACATAAACAATATTATTTTATTTTTTAGCCTTTTCCTTTTTAAGGACTTTCAGCTAAGTAAGTCATTTATTTTATATTTCAGAAAAAGCATTATCTGAAATTAATCTTTCAATTTCAACACTTTGGTAAAAAGTTTCAGTAACAGATATATCAACAAATTTTTGATTAATTTTTTCATGCAGGGAATTTCACAGTAAACACATGCTCCTATTAGGAGTATACCCACACAAATAGCAATTAAATGTTTAATAGGATGGAACCCCACCCCCCCAAACAGATTCTGGAAAAAGTCCGTCAGTGGGTTTGGGCCTGGTTTAGTCATTGCTGATACTTGCTGAATTACCTCTAGGTGGTCATTGATTTTATGTTGGTTGTCTGGAATGTACGCACAGCATTTTCCTTCGTGTACCACCTCTTGCCGCTAGGGTGAAGTAAAAGAGCCATTCGATTTTGTAGCACAACAGTTTTTATTGCATTCAGTTCATTAGTCACCAATTCTAGGGTGGAAAAAGTTGCATTGCTCATGACTTCTTGACAGCTTTCTCAGTTCCCAGATCAATTTGACTGCTCCATAGGCTGGTGGTATTCCTGCCCTGGATATAACACTGTTGCCCAAGTCCATATGAGTCAATTTACTTTTGTCTTTTACTGAATTATGGCCTTTTCAACCAGCTTCGATTTTACCAACTGGATTCACAGGTTTTTTTCACTGGACCTTCAGATTCTCGAGCTGTTTTCCTTACGTTTCGTATCTTACCCAAAGGTAATTCTGCAGTATGTCTTATTGCTAAAACCAGATAACCCAAAAAACAACTGCCGGACCAATTCTCAGGTAACCATTTATATGCCTTTTTTCCACAAATAAAATCATTACTTTGGTACTAATACGTGTTATCCCTGCATGAAACATTTTTCTATTCTTAATAGACAATTGCTTAGTTAAGACTGGATTGTCACATACTGCATTTAATGTAGTTTTTATTGAACTCAGATATGAATCATGGTTAGTATCACAAACAGTACCCCCACTTTTGACTTTAATGTAACATTTATAAGACATTGTTATATTACCATTACTCCAGCCCACCTGGAGGGTATTACTTTTGTAGAAACATACAACTCCTTTTTGTGTGACAGGTAAAAATAAAGCAATTTTGTCCTGTGATCTCACAGTTTCTGTATAAAAAAAAAAACTTTCCCAAGTCTCATTTTATTCCCAGAGGGACAGTGGACATTAACAGTCTTTTATATGTTGTTGGTATAGCTGTACAAACTCAGCAATTTGAAATGTGCATAGTTTCTGTATACACTTGCTTTATGGCCAGGTATGTGTTAAAGTTTGGATGCCAGTCTATAAACAGTTCATCACGTCTTCTTACTTTCACTTGTGTGGTTGAGTGCAGGGAAAAACCACAATAAGAGAAAAATTGTCACACTTATAGTTAACAAATGCACAGTTAACAAAATAATTATGCAATAGTTCTTGGGTTGCTCTGCTTTTTGTTTGCTTTACTCTTGGCCATTTTGCCCTTGTGTATCAGTCACAAAGTTCTTATTCAGCTGAAAGTTCTTTTGTCTGAAAAAGAGTTAAACTGCAAAACAGATTTATTTATTAACAGTTTCTTTATATAATTAGCTAGTGAACTGTCAGCCTCCAGCTCTGCAGGCATGAGAGCTTTTTACTGAGGCACATAATATGCCCTTCCAAATACTACTTCAAAGGGGATCAAACCCTTTACATTTGTTACTGTTTTCATGCTCAGCAATGCTAGAGGTAAACAGCAAATCCAATTCTTCTGAGTCTCACTCATCAACTTTCTTAACTTGTTTTTTTAAAATCCCATTGTACCTCTCCACCAGTCCTGCTGACTGTGTGTGGTAAGCACAGTGATTCCTTAAGGAAATCCCAAAAAAATCTCCCAAGTTGTTGAATTGTCTGATTGACAAAATGTGTCCCATTGCCACTATAGATTCTTTCCGGTATGCCAAATCTAGGAATTATTTCCTTTACTAGGGCCTTTGCCACTGTTGCTGCATCCGGATTCCTGGTTGGAAAAGCTTCTACCCATTTTGAAAACATATCTATGATCACTAAACAGTATTTCTTTCCTTCACATTTATTCAACTCTATGAAGTCCATACAAATAGTATGGAATGGATATGGTGGTGTAGGGAAACTCCTTGCTTGTTTTAAATGCTCCTTGTGCATGGTGCTTGTTACAAGTATGACAAGCTGCACAAAATTTTATTGTATAATTTATGTATCCATATGTTTGGAATATTTTATTTACTAACTGTACCATCCCCCCTGTTGAGACATGGCTCTGCCCATGGCTCAACAAAGCTGCATATTTAAATAAATTAGACGGCAATATTGTTTTTTTTTCCCTTTGGAAATGTACAGTCCATTTTCAAAAATTGCACCTTGTTTTACCCAGTTTTGTTTTTCTGCTTTTGTAGTAAGCATTTGCATTGTTTTTAACATGTCTAAATCTAAAATTTCAAAGGGTTGTAATTTTTCATTTAAAAATAAAGTTTTTGAGTCTGAGGCTGCTTGCTTTGCAGCTGCATCAGCTCGTGCATTACCTTTTGAAATTTTATCCTGTTGTTTTGTATGAGCTACACATTTACAAATAGCTACTTTGGTAGGCAACTGAATAGATTCTAATAGCTCCAAAATAAATTGCGCATGATTAATAGGTTTTTCACTGGATGTAATCATCCCTTTATTTTCTTTATTGTTGTGCAAACACATGCACTGTAGAAAAAACATACTGATTATCAGTATATATGTTTACTTTTTTTGCCTTTTACTAAAATACATGCTCCTGTCAAAACTACCAGTTCTGCTGCTTGAGCATACAAGTTGTGTGGCAAAGTTTGTGCTTCTAGATTTTTAGTGTCTGTAACTACTGCATACCCCACCAGATTTTTCCCTGTAGGACCCCTTCTGCATGAGCCATCCACGTAATATGTCACCTCAGCATCATCCAAGGGCATATCTGTAAGATCTTGTCTAGGTAAAGCTAACTGTTTATATGAGGTTGACTCAGCAGTATGGTCATACATGAAAGATGTCTAGCAGGAGAAAGGTATGCAACTTTTCCTTGTAGCAGAATTATTGCAACTGCATGAGGCATTCTCAATGTGAGAGGGTGGAATAACACCACTGAGGCTGAAGTCTGCACTGCCATTGCTGCTGCAACTACTGCTTGTACACAGTGAGGCAAAGATTGCACCACTGGGTCTAACTGTGATGAATAGTAAGCTTATGGGGCATTGCTTATCCCCATGTTGTTGCTTTAATACTGATGTCATGTACCATTGCTTACAATCTATGGTCTAAAAAAAACGTTTGTGATAACTTGGAAGTCTTAAAACTAATGAAGAAGCTATTAACTGCTTCAACCTGCAGAAAGCCATTTCTGCTTTTGTTTTCCATCGTAAAATAATTTGGTACCCAGCTTTAACAAAAATTAGTTGTACCTAAGAAAGACATTATTTCTTTTTTAGTTGTTGGTTTGGGTGCTTGCAAAATTGCTGTTTTTTTTTTCTTTTCTCTTTCCCACTATCTAGTATTTTACCTTTATTGAATATCACATATCCCAGGTATTTAACCTGTGTTTTTTTCCCAAAGTTTGTAACTTACTCTTGTTTACTTTGTGTCCTTGTATTACTAAAAATTTTAACAATGCTACTGTATTCACCCTGCACTGCTGCTGGGTGCTGCTAGCAAGATGTCATTTACATAAAGTAAAATTTGACTACCTTCTGGTGGGGTAGACCCTGCCAGGTTGCTAGCCATTTTTTGTGCAAATATTATTGGGCTCTCACAATATCCCTGTGGTAGTCGAGTATATGTATACCTTTTACCCTGAAATGTAAATGCAAACCAATATTGACTATCAGGATGTATAGGTATTGAAAAGAAAGCATTGCTTATATCTACCACAGTAAAATACTTCTGTTGTGGCTTTAAATCATTTAACAAGGTATGTGGGTCTGGCACCGTGGGTGCTCTAGGTATTACTGCATTATTTACAGCTTATAAATTTTGTACCATCTGCCATTCCCCGTTTGCTTTTTTAACAGGAAATAGGGGTGTATCACATGGTGAATCAGGAGATTCTACCAGTACTCCTTTTTTGAGTAATGCTGCTTATTATAGGCTTAATTTTTACTTTTGCATTCTTTTCCAAAATGTATTGTCTTTTCTGTGGTCTAAAAGCTGACTTTGGGGTAATTGTAACTGGTCCTGCTGCTTGAATAAGCCCTACATTTAACTTGCCTGTTGACCACAGAGTTGTTGGAATTTTACACAAGGCCTCTTCTTTTTCTTTTAATAAAATTGCTAATCAGCTGTCCTTACTAGATTGCAAGTGTACAGCTGTATGTGCCTGTGTCAACCAATTCAGTTTTGTTTTTATATCCCTTGTCCTGACATTTTTAAATCAGTCTGTTTTCCCATTTTGTTACCTTTTTATTCTAAGTCTGCCCATTTAACACTTTTGTTTTTTGTCAAGCTGACATGTGGCAGTCTATTGGACTTATACAATCTCATGAACTCCTGAGGTAATGAACAGCTTACTACACTGTTTCCCTCAGTATCCCAGCATAAAGTTTGTAATATTAATTTGTCAGCAGGATTCTTACTTATATTCCTTATCAGGTCCTGGTGTGCTACAGTAGTATGGAGTACAATGTAACAAGTGCTGCTGATCAGTGTCAAGGGAGGGTACCTTACTGATGGCTACGTTTATCAGTTCTTTGGTTACTGCCCTGGACCAATCATAACTAGGTCCTGGCTGTACCAATAATAGGCTTCACCCTCTGATCACACCACAAGAGCATCCATTTGTCTTTGTGCTTCCATACCCTGCATGGTAGGAACTACTGCTATGCCAAATATCTGCACAAGGTCTCTTCCCAGTAAGTTTACTGGATATTTTTGCAGAAACTACAATTTTACTTTTCTGAGTCATACCTGAAACAGGGTCAGTTATTGCTATATTATGGGAAAGTGGTTCCCTGTATAGCTGTCCATTTGCTGCTTTTACTAATATATAATCAGGTGATTCAGAATGTTTTGGTAACTTGGAGGGGTGTATCAAAGTCCGTGACGCTCCTGAGTCACACAGGAATTTGACCTTTCTTCCCTCCACCAGAAGTGTTACTTCTGGTTTTGTATTTGCTAGGTAGAGCTCCAGGCTCAACAATGCTAAATCTAAAATTTTATTTTCATTTTTATTCTCTACATCTGTTTGTACTTTTTCTATTCCCTCTACTACATTCACATTTTCTTTTTGTTTATTAACCTTTCCTGATGATTTTTGGTTATTATCACTATCATATAGTCAGTCCACATTTCCTTTATCTTCTGTCATTGCTTTCTTATTTTGTTTATAGTCCCTAGCTAGATGCCCTTTTTACCTGACTGCAATACAAATACTTCAGCTCCGTCTTCAGCAGTGAAGACTTGTGCCTTTTTTTTCTTTTTACTATTAAAGTGTCTTTCAGTACGTCTAGCATACTCAAGTAAGGCTTACAGCCTGCTTGTTCAGTGATTTATCATATGCCTTGTAATAAAACTACTAATCAGAGGCAATGCAACCTTTTAAAAATGTATTTTTTAATTGTTGTTTTAAGCATTTTAATGATCTAGCATAATATCCATTTACTGTCTCATTTTCCTGTTGTATGCATTAATTAATGCAAGTCCAGTCTGCTCTAAGTTTTCATTTTTTAGAGATTCTGTCTGTTAGACCTTTCACTCTGTTGTCTAAAAATGTTTCAGAATTTTTTAAGCTTCTGTTTTTTTTTACAATTTGCTTCCTCAATCCACCTATGTGCTTGAGGTATGCCTAGTTGGTGCTGTTTTTCTTTTGCCTGACGCCCTGCATCAGATTAAAGCTTGTTTAAGGAGTTTAACTAGTGAAAGTTTATCTAGTTTACTATCAAATTTATAGTTGTTAACACATTTTGCAAAATATCTCACATTATCTGCTTACTGCAATTGCATATGCTTCACATGATCCGTTAGGGGCGGATCTCGTGATCTCTTAGTGCACTGATTTCCCATGTCTTAAAAAGACTGTTACGTAACCCTTCTCTTGTACCACGTGGTATCTTATTTCCCCATATCCACAGTAGTGTCTAGAATGACTGTTTACTTTGCTTTGTTATTCCCTGATCTATGACTCAAGATACAATACTTGACTCTCTCTCCCTGCTATCACAAACCTTAGCAATAGCACAGTGTAACCTGGTCCCTGATCTAAAACAAAGACAAAGAGGGAAATTCTTCTTACCTGAGCCTCCTGCTTTGACTGTCTTTTTTTCCTTGGGGCCCAGTCTTCCGCTTTTCAGCCACAGATCAGAAAGTGGACAGCCTCTTTACACACAACAATTCAGTCGGAGGTCTTTTCACTTTAAGAAGAACCATTTTTTCGGCAGCTTCTCCTGCAGATTTATCACCACTCATGCACTCTGTGACCTGCAGCTTACCAAGGGAATTCCGGCACGATTAGGACCAAAATGTTAAATAAATTTGTTAAGGTCAGACTGTAAAATTCATCTGGCATTAAAAAACAATGTCAGTCAATAACAAACAGTAATGCAGGAGAACTCAAGTATCTTATTTACTAATACTCTAATGTACATTAGGAGGCAAAAAACCATACACAAACTTGTACAGAATTTTGTCTAACTTTATTTGTGTAACATATGTTATTTTATAGCATTTGCAATCAGCTTTTGCCCACCTCACTGACGTGGTCAGTGACAGGGTAATTACATCATGACCATTCATTAGAAAAATGCTGAGACTACAATTTTTAAAAAGTTACTTTCCCATGAGAATATTACAGCCTTGCAAAGCACCTGGTCGGTCACGATGTCCTTCCGAGGATGTAGCCAATTCAAGGCTCTTAGATTAGTTCGAATACAATGGGTGCATGTCTTCTTTAATACTTCCCTTTGTCTCTTTCTTTGTTCACCAGCTGGACATTATCTCTGATAGTGCGCACAAGGCCGTTCTTCTGGTGGAAGCAGGAAAAGATACACATGCACACAGATTCATTATTTTCGAACTTTGCAAAATAATCTTTCACTGACAGACATGAGCCGGCCGAGCTGCCAAGGCCAAGTTTCTAATCACACTGCAGCTTATGCTTCAAGCAATAATATGCGAGCTTATTTCTACTATTATTCTAGTAAAACAGAATTAAATGCATTACATATTGCTCAATCTATGTATTTCATATATGTTCAAGTTCATTTATATATATCTAACCACACAACTTATATATGTCTGAATGTTTCGATACATGTCTTTCTAGCAGCTCATATTTTTCTAGTAGCTTATATGTGAATAAATATTTTTCTAACAAGTATCCATTCAGCCCATGTTCTTAGTGCCATCATGAGTGTAAACCGTTACATTAATAGACAAAGTATCCATTCAGCCCATGTTCTTAGTGCCATCATGAGTGCAAACCGTTACATTAATATACAAAGTATCCATTCATCCCATTTTCTTAGTGCAATCATGAGTGCAAACCATTACATTAATTTACAAAGTATCCATTCAGCCCATGTTCTTAGTGCCATCATGAGAACAAACCATTACATTAATATACAAAGCATCCATTCAGCCCATGTTCTTAGTGCCATCATGACTGTAAACCATTACATTAATATACAAATTATCCATTCCGCCCATGTTCTTAGTGCCATCATGAGTGCAAACCATTACATTAATATACAAAGTATCGATTCAGCCCATGTTCTTAGTGCCATCATGAGTGCAAACCTTTACATTAATATACAAAGTATCCATTCAGCCCATGTTCTTAGTGCCATCAAGCGTGCAAACCATTACATTAATATACAAAGTATCCATTCAGCCCATGTTCTTAGTGCCATCATGAGTACAAACCATTACATTAATATACAAAGTATCCATTCAGCCCATGTTCTTAGTGCCATTATGAGTGCAAAGCATTACATTAATATACAAAGTATCCATTCAGCCCATGTTCTTAGTGACATCATCAGTGCAATCCATTACATTAATATACAAAGTATCCATTCAGCCCATGTTCTTAGTGCCATCATGAGTGCAAACTGTTACATTAATATACAAAGTATCCATTCAGCCAATGTTCTTAGTGCCATCATGACTGGAAACCATTACATTAATATACAAAGTATCCATTCAGCCATGTTCTTAGTGCCATCATGAGTGTAAACCGTTACATTAATAGACAAAGTATCCATTTACCCATGTTCTTAGTGCCATCATGAGTGCAAACCATTACATTAATATACAAAGTATCCATTCAGCCCATGTTCTTAGTGCCATCATGAGTGTAAACCATTACAGTAATATACAAAATATCCATTCAGCCCATGTTCTTAGTGCCATCATGAGTGCAAACCATTACATTAATATACAAAGTATCCATTCAGCCCATGTTCTTAGTGCCATCATGACTGTAAACCATTACATTAATATACAAAGTATCCATTCAGCCCATGTTCTTAGTGCCATCATGAGTGCAAACCATTACATTAATATACAAAGTATCCATTCAGCCCATGTTCTTAGTGCCATCATGAGTGCAAACCATTACATTAATATACAAAGTATCCATTCAGCCCATGTTCTTAGTGCCATCATGAGTGCAAACCATTACATTAATATACAAAGTATCCATTCAGCCCATGTTCTTAGTGCCATCATGAGTACAAACCATTACATTAATATACAAAGTATCCATTCAGCCCATGTTCTTAGTGCCATCATGAGTGCAAACCATTACATTAATATACAAAGTATCCATTCAGCCCATGTTCTTAGTGCCATCATGAGTGTAAATCGTTACATTAATATACATAGTATCCATTCAGCCCATGTTCTTAGTGCCATCATGAGTGCAAACCGTTACATTAATATACAAAGTATCCATTCAGTCCATGTTCTTAGTGCCATCATGAGTGCAAACAATTACATTAATATACAAAGTATCCATTCAGCCCATGTTCTTAGTGCCATCATGAGTGCAAACCGTTACATTAATATACAAAGTATCCATTCAGCCCATGTTCTTAGTGCCATCATGAGTGCAAACCATTACATTAATATACAAAGTATCCATTCAGCCCATGTTCTTAGTGCCATCATGAGTGCAAACCATTACATTAATATACAAAGTATCCATTCAGCCCATGTTCTTAGTGCCATCATGAGTACAAACCATTACATTAATATACAAAGTATCCATTCAGCCCATGTTCTTAGTGCCATTATGAGTGCAAAGCATTACATTAATATACAAAGTATCCATTCAGCCCATGTTCTTAGTGCCATCATGAGTGCAAACCATTACATTAATATACAAAGTATCCATTCAGCCCATGTTCTTAGTGCCATCATGAGTGCAAACCATTACATTAATATACAAAGTATCCATTCAGCCCATGTTCTTAGTGCCATCATGAGTGTAAACCATTACATTAATATACAAAGTATCCATTCAGCCCATGTTCTTAGTGCCATCATGAGTGCAAACCATTACATTAATATACAAAGTATCCATTCAGCCCATGTTCTTAGTGCCATCATGAGTGCAAACCATTACATTAATATACAAAGTATCCATTCAGCCCATGTTCTTAGTGCCATCATGAGTGCAAACCATTACATTAATATACAAAGTATCCATTCAGCCCATGTTCTTAGTGCCATCATGAGTGCAAACCATTACATTAATATACAAAGTATCCATTCAGCCCATGTTCTTAGTGCCATCATGAGTGCAAACCATTACATTAATATACAAAGTATCCATTCAGCCCATGTTCTTAGTGCCATCATGAGTGCAAACCACTACATTAATATTCAAAGTATCCTTTCAGCCCATGTTCTTAGTGCCATCATGAGTGCAAACCATTACATTAATATACAAAGTATCCATTCAGCCCATGTTCGTAGTGCCATCATGTGTGTAAACCGTTACATTAATATACAAAGTATCCATTCAGCCCATGTTCGTAGTGCCATCATGAGTGTAAACCATTACATTAATAGAAAAAGCATCCATTCAGCCCATGTTCTTAGTGGCATCATGAGTGCAAACCATTACATTAATATACAAAGTATCCATTCAGCCCATGTTTTTAGTGCCATCATGAGTGCAAACCATTACATTAATATACATAATATCCATTCAGCCCATGTTCTTAGTGCTATCATGAGTGCAAACCAATACATTAATAGACAAAGTATGCATTCAGCCCATGTTCTTAGTGCCATCATGAGTGTAAACCATTACATTAATAGAAAAAGTATCCATTCAGCCCATGTTCTTAGTGCCATCATGAGTGCAATCCGTTAGATTAATATACAAAGTATCCATTCAGACCATGTTCTCAGTGCCATCATGAGTGCAAACCATTACATTAATATACAAAGTATCCATTCATCCCATGTTCTTAGTGCCATCATGAGTGCAAACCATTTCTTTAATATACTAAGTATCCATTCAGCCCATGTTCTTAGTGCCATCATGAGAGCAAACCATTACATTAATATACAAAGTATCCATTCAGCCCATGTTCTTAGTGCCATCATGAGTGCAAACCATTACATTAATATACAAAGTATCCATTCAGCCCATGTTCTTAGTGCCATCATGAGTGTAAATCATTACATTAATATCAAAAGTATCCATTCAGCCCATGTTCTTAGTGCCATCATGAGTGTAAACCATTACATTAATAGACAAATTATCCATTCAGCTCATGTTCTTAGTGCCATCATGAGTGCAAACCGTTACATTAATATACAAAGTATCCATTCATTCCATGTTCTTAGTGCCATCATGAGTGCAAATCATTACTTTAATATACAATGTATCCATTCAGCCCATGTTCTTAGTGCCATCATGAGTGTAAAACTTTACATTAATATACAAAGTATCCATTCAGCCCATGTTCTTAGTGCCATCTTGAGTGCAAACAATTACATTAATATGCAAAGTATCCATTCAGCCCATGTTCGTAGTGCCATTATGTGTGTAAACCGTTACATTAATATACAAAGTATCCATTCAGCCCATGTTCTTAGTACCATCATGAGTGTAAACCGTTACATTAATAGACAAAGTATCCATTCAGCCCATGTTCTTAGTGCCATCATGAGTGCAAACCGTTACATTAATATACAAAGTATCCATTCATCCCATTTTCTTAGTGCAATCATGAGTGCAAACCATTACATTAATTTACAAAGTATCCATTCAGCCCATGTTCTTAGTGCCATCATGAGAACAAACCATTACATTAATATACAAATTATCCATTCCGCCCATGTTCTTAGTGCCATCATGAGTGCAAACCATTACATTAATATACAAAGTATCGATTCAGCCCATGTTCTTAGTGCCATCATGAGTGCAAACCGTTACATTAATATACAAAGTATCCATTCAGCCCATGTTCTTAGTGCCATCAAGCGTGCAAACCATTACATTAATATACAAAGTATCCATTCAGCCCATGTTCTTAGTGCCATCATGAGTACAAACCATTACATTAATATACAAAGTATCCATTCAGCCCATGTTCTTAGTGACATCATCAGTGCAATCCATTACATTAATATACAAAGTATCCATTCAGCCCATGTTCTTAGTGCCATCATGAGTGCAAACTGTTACATTAATATACAAAGTATCCATTCAGCCAATGTTCTTAGTGCCATCATGACTGGAAACCATTACATTAATATACAAAGTATCCATTCAGCCATGTTCTTAGTGCCATCATGAGTGTAAACCGTTACATTAATAGACAAAGTATCCATTCAGCCCATGTTCTTAGTGCCATCATGAGTGTAAACCATTACATTAATATACAAAGTATCCAATCAGCCCATGTTCTTAGTGCCATCATGACTGTAAACCATTACATTAATATACAAAGTATCCATTCAGCCCATGTTCTTAGTGCCATCATGAGTGCAAACCGTTACATTAATATACAAAGTATCCATTCAGCCCATGTTCTTAGTACCATCATGAGTGCAAACCGTTACATTAATATACAAAGTATCCATTCAGCCCATGTTCTTAGTGCCATCATGAGTGCAAACCATTACATTAATATACAAAGTATCCATTCAGCCCATGTTCTTAGTGCCATCATGAGTACAAACCATTACATTAGTATACAAAGTATCCATTCAGCCCATGTTCATAGTGCCATTATGAGTGCAAACCATTACATTAATATACAAAGTATCTATTCAGCCCATGTTCTTAGTGCCATCATGAGTGCAATCCATTACATTAATATACAAAGTATCCATTCAGCCCATGTTCTTAGTGCCATCATGAGTGCAATCCGTTAGATTAATATACAAAGTATCCATTCAGACCATGTTCTCAGTGCCATCATGAGTGCAAACCATTACATTAATATACAAAGTATCCATTCAGCCCATGTTCTTAGTGCCATCATGAGTGTAAACCATTACATTAATAGAAAATGTATCCATTCAGCCCATGTTCTTAGTGCCATCATGAGTGCAAACCATTACATTAATATAAAAAGTATCCATTCAGCCCATGTTCTTAGTGCCATCATGAGTGCAAACCATTACATTATTATGCAAAGTATCCATTCAGGCCATGTTCTTAGTGCCATCATGAGTGTAAACCATTACACTAATATACAAAGTATCCATTCAGCCCATGTTCTTAGTGCCATCATGACTGTAAACATTACAATAATACACAAAGTATCCATTCAGCCCATGTTCTTAGTGCCATCATGAGTGTAAACCGTTACATTAATAGACAAGTATCCATTCAGCCCATGTTCTTAGTACCATCATGAGTGTAAACCATTACATTAATACACAATGTATCTATTCAGCCCATGTTCTTAGTGCCATCGTGAGTGCAAACCATTACATTAATATACAAAGTATCCATTCAGCCCATGTTTTAGTTCCATCAAGAGTGCAAACCATTACATTAATATACAAAGTATCCATTCAGCCAATGTTCTTAGTGCCATCATGAGTGCAAACCATTACATTAATATACAAAGTATCCATTCAGCCCATGTTGTTAGTGCCCTCATGAGGAGAAACCATTACATTAATATACAAAGTATCCATTCAGCCCATGTTCTTAGTGCCATCATAAGTGTAAAAGATTACATTAATAAACAAAGTATCCATTCAGCGCATGTTCTTAGTGCCATTATGAGTGCAAACCATTACATTAATATGCAACATATCCATTCACCCCATGTTCTTAGTGCCATCATGAGTGCTAACCGTTACATTAATATACAAAGTACCCATTCAGCCCATGATCTTAGTGCCAACATGAGTGCAAACCATTACATTAATATACAAAGTATCCATTCAGCCCATGTTCTTAGTGCCATCATGAGTGCCAACCGTTACATTAATATACAAAGTATCCATTTAGCCCATGATCTTAGTGCCATCATGACTGTAAACCGTTACATTAATATACAAAGTATCCATTCAGCCAATGTTCTTAGTGCCATCATGAGTGCAAATCATTACATTAATATACAAAGTATAAATTCAGCCCATGTTTTTAGTGCCATCATGAGTGTAAAAAATTACATGAATATACAAATTATCAATTCAGCCCATGTTCTTAGTTCCATCATGAGTACAAACCATTAAAATAGTATACAAAGTATCCATTCAGACCATGTTCTTAGTGCCATCTTAAGTGTAAATCATTACATTAATATACAAAGTATCAATTCAGCCCATGTTCTTAGTGCCATTATGAGTGCAAACAGTTACATTAATATACAACGTATCCATTCAGCCCATGTTCTTAGTGCCATCATGAGTGCATACCATTACATTAATATACAAAGTATCCATTCAGCCCATGTTCTTAGTGCCATCATGAGTGCAAACCATTACATTAATATACAAAGTATCCATTCAGCCCATGTTCTTAGTGCCATCATGAGTGCTAACTGTTACATTAATATACAAAGTATCCATTCAGCCCATGTTCTTAGTGGCATCATGAGTGCAAACCATTACATTAATATACAAAGTATCCATTCAGCCCATGTTCTTAGTGCCATCATGAGAGTAAACCGTTACATTAATATACAAAGTATCCATGCTGCCGATGTTCTTAGTGCCGTCCTGATTGCAAACCGTTACATTTATATACAAAGTATCCATTCAGCCCATGTTCTTAGTGCCATCATGAGTGCAAACAATTACATTAATATACAAAGTATCCATTCAGCCCATGTTCTTAGTGCCATCATGAGTGTAAACCATTACATTAATAAAGAAAGTATCCATTCAGTCCATGTTCTTAGTGCCATCATGAGGGCAAACCTTTCCATTAATATACAAAGTATCCATTCTGTTCATGTTCTTAGTGCCATCATGAGTGTAAACCGTCACATTAATATACAAAGTATCCATTCAGCCCATGTTCTTAGTGCCATCATGAGTGTAAACCGTTACATTAATAGACAAAGTATCCATTCAGCCCATGTCCTTAGTGCCATCATGAGTGCAAACCATTACATTAATATACAAAGTATCCATTCAGCCCATGTTTTTAGTACCATCATGAGTGCAAACCGTTACATTAATGTACAAAGTATCCATTCATCCCAAGTTCTTAGTGCAATCATGAGTACAAACCATTACATTAATATACAAAGTATCCATTCAGACCATGTTCTTAGTGCCATCATGACTGTAAACCATTACATTAATATACAAATTATCCATTCCGCCCATGTTCTTAGTGCCATCATGAGTGCAAACCATTACATTAATATACAAAGTATCCATTCAGCCCATGTTCTTAGTGCCATTATGAGTGCAAAGCATTACAATTATATACAAAGTATCCATTCAGCCCATGTTCTTAGTGACATCATCAGTGCAATCCATTACATTAATATACAAAGTATCCATTCAGCCCATGTTCTTAGTGCCATCATGAGTGCAAACCGTTACATTAATATACAAAGTATCCATTCAGCCAATGTTCTTAGTGCCATCATGAGTGGAAACCATTACATTAATATACAAAGTATCCATTCAGCCATGTTCTTAGTGCCATCATGAGTGTAAACCGTTACATTAATAGACAAAGTATCCATTCAGCCAATGTTCTTAGTGTCATCATGAGTGTAAACCATTACAGTAATATATAAAATATCCATTCAGCCCATGTTCTTAGTGCCATCATGAGTGCAAACCATTACATTAATATACAAAGTATCCAATCAGCCCATGTTCTTAGTGCCATCATGACTGTAAACCATTACATTAATATACAAAGTATCCATTCAGCCCATGTTCTTAGTGCCATCATGAGTGCAAACCGTTACATTAATATACAAGGTATCCATTCAGCCCATATTCTTAGTGCCATCATGAGTGCAAACCGTTACATTAATATAAAAAGTATCCATTCAGCCCATGTTCTTAGTGCCATCATGAGTGCAAACCATTACATTAATATACAAGGTATCCATTCAGCCCATGTTCTTAGTGCCATCATGAGTACAAACCATTACATTAGTATACAAAATATCCATTCAGCCCATGTTCATAGTGCCATTATGAGTGCAAACCATTACATTAATATACAAAATATCCATTCAGCCCATGTTGTTAGTGCCATCATGAGTGCAATCCATTACATTAATATACAAAGTATCCATTCAGCCCATGTTCTTAGTGCCATCATGAGTGCAATCCGTTAGATTAATATACAAAGTATCCATTCAGACCATGTTCTCAGTGCCATCATGAGTGCAAACCATTACATTAATATACAAAGTATCCATTCATCCCATGTTCTTAGTGCCATCATGAGTGCAAACCATTATTTTAATATACAAAGTATCCATTCAGCCCATGTTCTTAGTGCCATCATGAGAGCAAACCATTACATTAATATACAAAGTATCCATTCAGCCCATATTCTTAGTGCCATCATGAGTGCAAACCATTACATTAATATACAAAGTATCCATTCAGCCCATGTTCTTAGTGCCATCATGAGTGTAAATCATTACATTAATATAAAAAGTATCCATTCAGCCCATGTTCTTAGTGCCATCATGAGTGTAAACCATTACATTAATAGACAAATTATCCATTCAGCTCATGTTCTTAGTGCCATCATGAGTGCAAACCATTACATTAATACACAAAGTATCCATTCATTCCATGTTCTTAGTGCCATCTTAAGTGCAAACAATTACATTAATATGCAAAGTATCCATTCAGCCCATGTTCTTAGTGCCATCATGAGTGTAAACCGTTACATTAATAGACAAAGTATCCATTCAGCCCATGTTCTTAGTGCCATCATGAGTGCAAACCGTTACATTAATATATAAAGTATCCATTCAGCCCATGTTTTTGTGCCATCATGAGTGCAAACCGTTACATTAATATACAAAGTATCCATTCATCCCATGTTCTTAGTGCAATCATGAGTGCAAACCATTACATTAATTTACAAAGTATCCATTCAGCCCATGTTCTTAGTGCCATCATCAGAACAAACAATTACATTAATATACAAAGTATCCATTCAGCCCATGTTCTTAGTGCCATCATGACTGTAAACCATTACATTAATATACAAATTATCGATTCCGCCCATGTTCTTAGTGCCATCATGAGTGCAAACCATTACATTAATATACAAAGTATCGACTCAGCCCATGTTCTTAGTGCCATCATGAGTGCAAACCATTACATTAATATACAAAGTATCCATTCAGCCCATGTTCTTAGTGCCATCAAGCGTGCAAACCTTTACATTAATATACAAAGTATCCATTCAGCCCATGTTCTTAGTGCCATCATGAGTACAAACCATTACATTAATATACAAAGTATCCATTCAGCCTATGTTCTTAGTGCCATTATGAGTGCAAAGCATTACAGTAATATACAAAGTATCCATTCAGCCCATGTTCTTAGTGACATCATCAGTGCAATCCATTACATTAATATACAAAGT